>NC_136808.1:10371833-10411833 GCF_951216825.1 Electrona antarctica | reverse complement strand
CGGTCCATCGGCAATACATGAAGTAAGTCATTTTTCTCCGTACAATTAAAGTGCTTTCTCGTCATATTAATTACTTTAAAATGTATTCGTATGGTTAATTAATTTACCATTGGTTTTTATCGTTTCACACGGCTGAATCCAGTGACTATCAAAACCAGTCACATGGTTCTAATCTCAAATTGGCCAAAATTGAGGTTCTAATCTCAAATTGGCCAAATTGGCCTCAAACATCAGACCTGGGTTTTATGAGATTTCTTTGATCATTTCTAAAGAAATTCCTGCCAAATTCTGTGGCATTAACCAGCCCGTGAGAAGAATAAACATTTCATATATAAAACATAAAATATCCTGTGTTACAATATTGACTTACTGTATAGGGCTCTACTTTGTATAATTAATTATACTCGGTCAAGAAAAAAATAAAAATATTCTCCCAATAGAGTAATATTGAATTACTCAGTAGCTTGAAGAATGATGCATTTTCTCCGTATGATGTTGAGCACAAGCCAAGCATTACAATATGTTTCATCTGACACTGTTGATGCATTGAGCAGTTTTGAGTATAGGCTGTGCATACATTCTGAGTTCCAAATGCATGTTTTCCATTGTAGTTCAACACAAATGCAAACTGCAATTTTACTGTGAAGGATTTGCACATCATTCTTGGTATCAAAACACACTGAGCTTGATGGGATGTTAGTCCTGGACTCAGACTCTTCATTGTGACTCTGTCTCTTCATGGTTTTGACTTAGAGGTCACCACAACAATAATTGTGAGAGTGAAATGTGTTACACAATGCAATTTGTCTATTAGCAGGTAATTACCATATTCTCCTTTGGTTTTGGAGCTGCATGAATGAATACAAGTCAGAGGAATTATGATGACAGAAAAGGTGCCATGGTACTCATAGTAATCCCTTTGACTCATAAAAGACGACTGCAGTGCTCATTTTGTAGCTTCCTTATGGGCATTATTCTGTATCCCTTTGTTCTACCTAACTACTGAATTGAACAATAGGTGCAAAACGCCTATACTGATATATTATGGATGTCGTGTCTGACCTCAGGAGTGGACACAATGGCAATTTGTTCCAGTTACTCATTCTCTAACATATTTTACATATCCTTAAAAAGGTCAGAGAAAATAAATGTACTGATCTGACTGACGTTCAACCATTTCAGTTCCTCTGTGGGCACATCTCTTTTCACCCAACATGCAATAATCAATATTATGATCAATTCTATTTGTTGTTCACACAATGATGCAAATGGGGTCTGCCAGAGCTGTTATTGTGTCCCTGACAAATTGGGGACACGTTTTGCATTCAGGGAGAATGCCTGTCTGTTGTAGAATAGCGCGCAGCACAGAGTGACATCGAGGATTTGTCTCTCTAATTGATTGGTGTCATGCTTAAGTGCTCAACAATTCTACCGAGACATTGGGGGGGGGGGGGGGGGGGAGATGAGGGGGGGGGTTTCTTAGAAATGTTGATTTCTAAGAAACTTTCCTGAAACAATGGGCCTCTGGTATACATTGTAGATCTACTCCCTGTTACAATCTTTGCAACAAGGTCTAGGCTATAGCCCTGTTAACTTGTGTCCCTTTAGCTACAACTGCTTTTGCCAGGGAGTCCATGTCAGTGAGATTGATTATTATTCCCCATATGGACTATGAGGAGACAATGGGGACACGTGTGTCTGTGCATCATCATTTATATCTATGACCTACAACGTATATGGATGTCACCACTTCCCATCCAATCAAAGATGGATGGCCGAAATAAATCATGCAAGTGTCTGGCACAGAATGAATACATACACCTGCATGGCCCTCAGTTCCTCCACCTAATAATGCCTTATTTCTTTGTCCTATATTTCATGTGTGCAGAATGTCCTGGTTTGTGTCCGGAATAGGTCTTTTATCCCCTACACCCCCCCCAAGACATACACACATGCACAACAGCCCTTGGTTTAATTCATCTCTCCCCTTGTGGTCAGCCAGCCCCAAGTGCTAGTGTTTGCCCCCTTCACTTCACAGATGAGGTGTCCATGGCTGTGCCTGACGCTCTAAATTAGCAGGTCCATAAAACAGCTACACTTTGGGGGATCTCAATCACAGAGTGAGGGACCCATCACCACCCCTAAGGCGCCCTCGTAGCCCACCGAGCCCCTTTATAATGAATTAACACCCTCTCCAACGTACAGGGCCCCCGGAATCCTGACCAGATTGATGGCTGAGAATAAAATGTCCCTCCCCACTTTTGGCCCTGGCACATACTTCATCTGAAAAGCTGTCGTTTATCAAGCACAATGCTACTATTTAGTATGCCGACTGCTGCCATTAGGATAACATATAATAATGTAAAAGGGTTTAGGAAAGGCTCTCTGGGTGTGTATAGGAGCCAACTGTCACATGGTTTAGATTTACACCTGGTTGGAAGAGTTTTTCACAGGATGATACAGAGCTGAATTCAACCTGACAATCTGGAAAGGTTACAATCTGTGCTTTGAGGAAAAGCACATGCTGTACCAGGCAAAGCCATTATTGATTCCCTGCACGGTTACCAAGAAATGTATTATAAAACATTATATATACCAAATATCTATTAACCCATTTTGGGGCGGGAACCCCTTTTGGTGTTAGAATTATGTTATGCTTTAGCTATTGAAAAATAGCAGATCTACAAGCTCATAGCGCGCCACCGAGTGGCGCTACGAGCTTGTAGGTCTGCTATTTTTGAAAAATCGAAGAACCGCTGACATAGAAACATAGCTTTTTCAGACAACTGTCAGGATGTAGAAGACATTTTTAGAATCTGATCTCAGGTCAAAATGGGTTAATTAATCCAACTATTCAGCATTTGAAATGTATCTCACCTGTTGAAGGTCAGTGTTCAAAATGAAGAGCTGCAAGTTGACCAGGTTTACACATGAACATTTAGAACGGTACCAACCGACCGACTGACAGAGGCTTGCAGTATATGAAAGTTACATGAATTACAATGTAGCATGAAACGTTCAAGACATGGCATCGACGTTGACGTATAGGGACATGTTAATGTGACAGAGAAAGTGACAGAGGTTGTGTCTGAAGTGATTGTGCCCCTGATGACAATGTGTCACTCACTCTGTCAACGGAGGGTACTTCTCCCCTCACCACCACTCAAGGTGACTTTCCTGCAGGTATGAGACAGCTGAAGGCCACTTGAACCCTATACCGTCCCTGTTCTGGGGCAAACATTTGCGTCTCCAAAATTTAGCAGATAGCCAATGAAGCCCTCGTTAGAAAATAAAACGCCTTTACATCGTCCAGTTTTGGATCGATTATACAATAAGTCCACCGAAAATAAACGTAGACATAGAAAAGACATTATTTTCTAACTTTGTTACTTTTTGTAATGAATGTAATCTCCCTACATGACAAATACATCAGTCTTTGTGTGTGTGTGTGTGTGTGTGTGTGTGTGTGTGTGTGTGTGTGTGTGTGTGTGTGTGTGTGTGTGTGTGTGTGTGTGTGTGTGTGTGTGTGTGTGTGTGTGTGTGTGTGTGTGTGTGTGTGTGTGTGTGTGTGTGAAGCTAACAGTCTTGAGAGCAATGAGCCATAGTCTGAAGCAGACAGAGACAGAGCGAGTGGCGTCAGGACCTGTCAGCTCAGATAATATTTAGGGCCTCGTGCAGTACATGGCTTCTGACAATTGTGTGAAAGGGCATGTGTCTTGTCTGCCTGTGCACGTTTTGCCTCCGTGTGCATGTGTGCATGCTATTTGTGTATGTTACCAATGACAGGAGGTCCTGAACTGTGTGTGTGTGTGTGTGTGTGTGTGTGTGTGTGTGTGTGTGTGTGTGTGTGTGTGTGTGTGTGTGTGTGTGTGTGTGTGTGTGTGTGTGTGTGTGTGTGTGTGTGTATTGTGTAACACTCGGGAATCGAACCCAGGTCTCCCATGTGGAAAGCCAACATCTTAACCACTAAGCCTGGGGGAGATATTAGACTTTTGAGGCCATCAGGCTGAGGCTGTTAGCCACTCTGCTACACATGTGTGCATGCATATACACTAGTATACAGTAGAGTATATGCCCTGGGTTGTCTGTCTGTGTAAATGTGTGTTTAGTTTAGCTACATTGTGCAAGCAAAATGCAGGGATGGATTAACCCCCTGCATGAGGTCCCCGGAGTCAGTATTGTTTTGGGGAGATCTTTTTTACCTAAATTGAACACAATCAACAGCCAATGAAGGTCCCCCTGCAGGAACCCTTTTCAGGGCCTCAAACCCAGTACCGCGCAGTCCAGTTTCCCTGAAGGGCCCCTGAGGCTGAGGGCCAAGGACCCCTGGATCGCGGCCCCAACCGGCCCAATGGCTAATTTGGCCCTGGCAAAATGTATAACTTTGACTGTGTGACTTTAGATGTGAAATGTGTCTGTTTGTCCTCTACCGCGTGTGAGACAACGCTGTCTCTCATCCCTCATTATCAAATGCAGGTCAAAAATAAATAAATAAATGAACAACATTGTCCATTATGTAGTGCAGAGAGATGGTGTAGATAGATTCTGTGAACATGCAGCTGGTCGCCTGCTGCCGGATGGCATGATGAGAAAAGGCGGTTCCATATAAATGGGAAATTAGCAGCGAGCGTCGTCAAAAATAATTAACTCTCCCCCTCATCGCTGTCCATTAGCCCTGACATGATGACATGGTGGGACGGACGGGGAAAAAAACAAAAACACACGTCCGTGTCAACTTTGGCAGCCGCCTGCGCCGATCAGATAAACATTTTTTTGTTTTGTTTTGTTTTGACGCCTGATTACAAAATGATTAGCCAGCGTTGCCTGTCTCCTCCTTACCCTTCACCTCCCCTGCTGTGTGATTGACAGGTGAGGTGATCTTCTGGTGCGTGCATCAAGCAGGGGCGGCCTTAGGAATCTGGAGGCCCATTTCATGACCAAATGAGGCCCCCGTATATACCTATGACATCATTATTGATTATGTTGATACAGGCGTATTGACATTACTCTCGACAATAACGCAGAAACAACACCTCTCCTCATCCTGTCGTCCCTTCACAATAAAGTGTCTCCCAATTACCTCCCAATGCTGCACATTTTACCCAGGTTATTAACAGGAAATAGGTGTAACTTTAACATTGTGGGAGAGAAAAAGGCAGCAAGTACGCACCCGCACAAAAAGCACATAGTTGGCTATTATTATATTGAAAAGCATATGCTAGGCCTGGGCCATGGCTCAGTGGCAGTGGCAGTGTGCCGTGGGTTCGACTCCTGATCCCGACGGCCTTTACTGCATGTCATCCCCCCATCTCTCTCCCCATTTCCTGTCAGCCTAGTGTCTGTCCCTCCATTAAAAAAAATTAAATAAAGGCGAAAGCCACAAAAAAACATTAAAAAAAAAAAAAAGCATATACTAGTTCATGTTCATGTTGTCTAAGCGAACATATTAAGTCCATATAGTTACCAGTATAAGACTCCTGAGGGCGAGAAGCATGCATCCGCCTGGGTGACAGCAGACTGCTGGGTGAGTGCTGGCACTTTGGCATGGGGGGGGTCAGATTAACATATGGAATTAATTCTGTATTGGCCATATATGGAGTGTGTCTTGAGTGTACAGGGTTTGATGAGGTCAGCTCCATATATGGAGATCTAAGGGGGGCAGCGGGGACAGTTTCTTGAGTGTACAGCGTTTGATGAGGGCCCAGGTAGGGCGGGGCCGCGGCTGCATTAATAACTTTGGGGCAGGCCCGACTAGAGTTTAAATGGACACAGTCAAAATATCAGTATCAGTGTCATTTTCAACATGTTTAGATTTTTATTATCGTGATGAGAACGATGGGTTCCATTTTCGCATTGCAACTTTTCAGGGCTAGAAAGCGCGGCCAGTTTCTATTAGCTTGGATTCCCCATCGATGATGTCACTGGTGGACGGGTTTCTGAACTGCCCACAGCCCTCCTATATGAGACACAGACAGAGTAGAAAAGAAACGTGGTATTTTATCATTATTATTAGTGAGGACCAATTATATGAAGATAGGTTGAAAAGAGGTATTTGTACTTTACTTGAGTATTTCCTATTTCCAGTACTTTTACTTCTACTCCACTACATCTCAAAGGCAAATATTGGACTTTTTTCTCCACTACATTTATTGGAAAACTTTAGTTATTAGTTACTTTGTAGATTTGTATTATTATTATTACCAAACATATAGCTACAGTAACCACTTCAGCCCTATTTCGGCCATTTGAAAATAGCCGATCCACAAGCTCATAATACGTCGCGATTCGCGAAGCGACACATTGTGAGCTTGTAGATCTGCTATTTTCAAAAGATTTTTATACACTTGAAAACGTGAAATGGGACATTCTGCATGGTGAGTACTTTCTACTTTAAGTACATTTGTATGCCAATACTTTTGTACTTTTACTCAAGTACATTTTGAATAGTATAGTATTTCTGCATTGCAGTATTGATACGTTTACTTAAAAACCGTTGACTGCAAAATTATTTTGACTTTCAGTATAATTTCCATCTTAAGTTTTAGTAGAAAAGCTGCCCTGATTCTCTACTAATTGACCAAGTTAACCAAAGTCACCTGCCAGCCGTTGATCATTCACCAACATCTCATGTACGACGCCCCCATCGTTACACAGCTCCAGATAAGACACGGATGGGATTCTTGATAAGATAGTGGAGTACAATAATAACACTGCATTGGAGCATAGTGTACCAGACAGTCATTGTTATGATCATGTGAGTATTGACGATACATACAGTATGACTACTGCCTGTACTTATATCAGTTTTCATTTTGGTGTGGGTGCATAATAAATCCTTTGAAATCAATAGGGCTTTAGTCCCAGACAGTGCATGTGGTTGCAATGGGCTGTGGTCAGGCAGGTGCAGAGAAATCTGCCCGAGCAGGTACAAAGGATTCTGCCTGACTCCAGCTATTATTACTACTGTGTTTTTGATGAGAACGTACGTAGCCATTGCATGGGATGCCCTTGAGTTGCTTCAGTAGCAGTAGGAATGTTCACCACCAGCTCACCCATACGGAGCTCATATTTTGATAAGGATGTGATAAGGCCGTGATAGGGACAGTATCGTAAATCTTTGGCTTTATTGATTTACTGCGAGTGCGCGCACAAATGGCATAAAGTCCCTGCCAGCAACTCCCTCCTCCCCCAAGCCATCCCCGTGGATAGGAGAAACAGGAGGCAACAATCATCTTAATATCCTGCTAATACGGTATATGTGTAAAGAAAAGTGCTGAATAAAATGATGTTCTTTTGTCTCTATATTAGTCCAAACATTGGAATATCAATAGGACCCGAATGGAAACGAGATCTTCACATTTTCACATTTCTGTGTAAAAAATATTCAATCAATCAATCATTGGACAACCTGGTCTAGAACATTGAACGACATGAGCCTCCTCAGGAAGAGCAACTTGCTCTAGAGGGCCTCAGAGTTGTTCACCCAACCCAGTTTATCGTTCATGGGCACAACTAGCCTGGCTAAGCCAGACCGAATCAGCCGTTGGCACAAAAAAATTGCCTGCCGGCGGATTACGGTCTGGAGAGGCTCAATTGTACGCCCATTTCCTACACCAGAGAACTGGTGTGGCCAATCGGGACACGGCATGCAATATGGGCGGGCTTTGGTACAGTGACATTCAATGCTTGAGACCTTTGACTGACAGTACCTCTAACCAATTGCGTCAAAGAGAAAATGTTTGAACCCGCCCCCCGGGAAACAAGATCCATACACAGCATCTCCAGACTCAAATACCACACGACAGTGTGATTTGAGTCTGGCTTATTAGCCAGGCTAGAGCACAACCAGATCATATCCATGCAGCTCATCCCCTCAGATGGTGATGGTTGTGGAGTTGTGTGCCTCTTGCTTCGCTGGTAATCAACTATACCTGTAGATATGTCAAATGAGGAGTGAAAGACATTGTTGCTTTGTTGTTGTTGTTGTTGTTGTTGTTGTTGTTGTACAGTATGTCAGCTGGTTGCATGAGTCTCTAAAATAAATAATTCCATGCCATTTCGGGGAACCAGTTCAAGTAAACTCCACTTGCCTGCAGTGTACTCCCCCTCCTGGGTACTGTAAACACAGCAAAGAATAAAGAGAAGACATGAACATAAAACAGTAATAACACAAACTTCCATATCCCGGGCATGCTCAAGCATGTGGTATTAACTGCACCGGGGAAGACCTTTTTTTTGAACAGGTGCTCCAAGCTCCAGTCAAACTTTGATGACTCCACTCCACTGTTCATTTTGATACTATAGCTGACATATTTAAAAGGTGTTCTTTTAAACATTGTGTAAACAACCAGAATGTCTCATCCATCGTCAATGGCTATATGCCATTCATTGTTGATTGATGACATCAACAATCGATTCAACAGTAGGCTATACCACGAAGCAAACCCCTAGTCCCTGCAGTGGTGGGCAGGAACTTTACCCGAGAGCCACCCGAGTGCCCCAATTTTCCCATTCTCAACTAAAAGAGTTTTGCTCTGTATCCTCTATATCAGGGGTTCTCAACGTTTTTGGACGGGGACCGCCGGAAATGCTTTGGCCATGTCTCGCGACCCCCGCCCCCCCTACTCACCCAAAATACAAATTGACCGCTACAGTACATTAACCTTAATAATAGAGAAAATACATCATAAATAAATACTGAAACCAGATATAATCATTAAGGAAAGTTTATGCATGCACTATGTGTACTACTATGTAGACTCTCAATTTCCATTTTCCAGCCATTCATTTATCTGCATGGGACCCCCCAAAATAATGTTGCGTCCCCCCTGGTTGAGAACCCCTGCTCTATATCATTGGTTCCCAAACGTTTTAGCTCAAGACACAAAAGAGAAATTAAACGTTTGCCCAGGACCCAAACTATTGAAAACAGCCGCTCGACATACAAGCTCACAACGCAGCGCAAATGGTGACGCGTTGTTTTCACTACTTCTTAAACATTTGTTTTCCAATTCATGGAATCCTTTGTTGTTTATCTTCATGAAATTACGGAATTTCTGTTTTGAAATGTTTTCATATAATCATATTTATGGAAGGAGGGCCCGCACACCATTCTTTTGGTAAAAGATTATACTTTATGTATGGCTGTAGTATGTCCAAAACTCAGCTGCCAGAGTTCTCACCCGCACCAAGCCTTGGCAGCACATCACCCCCACCCTTAAACAACTGCACTGGCTTCCTGTCAAGTTCCGTATCAATTATAAACTCTCTCCTTCTCACTTACAAATGTCAACGCCCTGGCTCCACAGTATACCTCTCAGGCCCCCTCCATAAACCTCCTGTGACACGGAACCTGCGATCCACAAACTTGAACCTCCTCTCTGTCCCCAAGGGCAGTCAAGCGACCTTCGGGGACAGAGTGTTCAATGTGGCAGCCCCCACCCTGTGGAACTCTCTCCCAATAGAGATTCGCCATGCTCCAACACTGGACTCTTTTAAGGCTGCCATGAAAAGACACTTATTCTCTCAGGCTTATGGCATATACTGTAGTTGTCGTTTCTTTTTCAATAAAATAATCCTTTACCAAAAGAATGGTGTGCGGGCCCTACCTCCTTCCATGATTGCTTCATTGGCCCTGCACCCACTGTCGACTGTGCGTGTAAATAAGTATGCTCTGATATAATCATAATGTAGGAAACTAAAAAAATAAAGCCTAAGGGACCCATAACAATGTGTCCACGACCCACAAACGGGTCCCGACCCAGTGCTTGGGAACCAGTGCTCTATATTGTACTGCCTCTGGTGTTTTGCACACTGGAGATCCGACACTGCCAGAATCAATGACTCCAACATTTTGGTTCTTCTGCCAAAAAGCAGTGTCACAATTGGCTGAACATGAGGATTGGGAACTCAAGGTTCAACAGATGTGAACTCTGACCTGCACATTTTGCACACAAGCTTGAGGGCGAAATTACTCCATTACTTTGGAAACACATTTTCTTATTTGTCGTTTGCATGGTTTTCAATGGGAAATGAGAGACAAAGTGAATACCAGCAGACAAGTGACGAGATGTCTGTCGAGTGTGACCGTCTGTCAGTCGGTTGGTTAGTCATCCATCCATATACTGTATCTCTTATATATAGAGACGGTATACTGGATGGAAGGATGGATACTGTACTGTACAGTATGTTATGAACAAGCTTGGAGTTAAAGTTTTATCTATGTTCCATGCCATTTAATTTCCATACTTTTACAGTGAAGCTTATATGTTTCCTAATATAGAAATGCAAGCTGTAAAACTATAAACGCACAGGTAACTACAGTATACTGAAAGTCCCTTAAATGCAATAAATGCCTATCTCAATGTTTCCCTAATTACTGTAATAAACAGCGTCATTTCAACTTTGGACCTAATTCGCGGGCACTGTATTCTTCTGTCTGGACTACTGCCAGGATTTCTTATTGGCTATAGAATATTATTGACCCATAATTACAACCACTTTTCACACTTTTCAAAATTATATTAGCGAGTAGTAAGAAAGCCATGAATTAAAAAACAATGAAAAATGTGTACTCTAGAGATCATGAAACAGTGTACTGTTTATGTTCTGAATGATGGTCTATTGTAAACATTAAATCAAGGAGAAACAACAATTAGAACACATTATTCCAGCATACAATAACACTGACAATGATCTACCTTGGTGAGAAATAAAGGCTAAATGACTTTCTCTTCATGTCACCTATAGAAAGAATTGGAAATACTATCTGTGACCACGGGCACCAGACATCATAAGAGAATCTTATTCAGCTCTCATTCAGGCTAGGCATGAGACAAGAAAGACCATGTGCTCTAAGACATGGATGGGACCGTGCCACAGCCTTTGGTCTGTGGGTTGCTCTCGAACGTCAGTCACATTTCGAAGCATGCTGGGATGGAATGTCCACCAATTATTAACCATGTCAGACCGAGAACAGCATGGAGAAGAGATAGAGAGAATGAAACCTCCGCCCCTAGAGAGAAAACAATCAACCAGAGAGATAAGTATTTTACACGTTGAGAATGACGTGACAAAAGTAGAGTGAGTCAGAGTGTTCTGACGATGGTTGGAGTGTGGATCTGTACTGGCTTCTCATATAACACAGAGAGGAGTAGGTTAGTAATTGCACAGTGATTGCCTTCCGTGATAAAGTTTTAGTAGGCTTTAATTGTCATAAAGGTGAACATGCTGGTATAATCTTCTGCAGAGGCATGGATGGATGGCAATCATGGCATTGACCTCGTATTGTTTTACTGTCTAGAGGGTAATGAGCTAGAGAGGTGACAAGTCAGGCTCCGGTGGCCAAAAGCCTAATTTATATTATTATTGCTTTTCCCGGCAAGTGACAAGTTGTACACTGGAGTACACCAGGGCATTTTTTCTTTTGCAATTAATTCGCCAGGAAATATTTTTGTTGTTTTTGTTCATGACTACATTTACTCAAAGAATGTGACATTTCTTTATTCTGAAAACCTCTGATCTCATTCACATGCACTGGTTTATGCTAGTTGTGATGCAACATATTTCCCAGTGACAGTGACATTTTCGCATTGTATATTTGTCATGCCCCCGGTATGTAAAGGCCTTAACGCTCACAAACTTGCGAAGCTTCTCACTCAGAGAAAACAAACAAAATGTCCAATATCCATGTTTAAACGTGATGAAGCCGTAGCTTGGTTCAAGACCTTCCATTATGCTACCACAAAAAATAGGCTGCTTGGCTTATTATAAATCACCTTGGAAACGCATGCTGATGCAAAATCCATAATGCGAACATCATGCTTGGGACAATATTTAAGCATTCAGGAGCACTGCTACAATCGCCTGTTAGCATGCATTTTGCATTTATTTACCAATTAAAAATGCATTTTGTATGGATTTGAAGGTGCTATGCAAAGCTACAGTGCTCCTGTAAACAGATTATGGTCCTGGGGGACAGTGTGGTATTGAATGACTAAATAGGCCTACTATGATTTATGATAATGCACATACGCGATGCAGGTCTCCTACCCTCGCTCAGACCCTTAACCCCACCTGGGGATTGGAATAGCAGTCCTTCAATTTAATATGAACAGGATGTAGCTTTTATAACACAGAATGGTTTGTGTTAACTTCAATTAATTTTCCATTTGTTAAAATTAAATAGTTTTTCCATTGAAGATGAAAATGTGATACTTTTTGCTACCATCATTTTGCGGTTGCGGTACATGCATCTCAGACAGTTTCAGGAAAGAGTTGAACTCATTGCCTACTCAGTGAATGGGAATACATGGTCTCACGCACGCACGCACTCACACACACACACACACGCACGCACACACACGCACACACGCACAGAAAGAAGAGTGCAAGGTTTCTTATTTAAGAATATGAGGATCAAGCTTTCTCTGCCCCTCAATGGACTCTCTGATCTCCCACTGCTTTAGAGTACGTACCATTAGCCCACGCTATACATGGCCCATGTTAAACAGCGACTACAGTGAGCAGTCTGCGGATGGGAGAGATGGAGGTGTTCGTTAAGGCTCCTCTCATTTGAATTGACAGCTTGAACACTCCTCGGAGCAAGAGGAGATTTGGGCCATCACTAGATGTGACAGAGGAGATTACAATGGTAATCCTGCCTGCATGCTCGCCAGGGAATCATCTAGTCTTCAACTTGCTCTTATTAACTGTTATACCCACTCACAGTCGGCGTAATTAACCAGTCTCTTAATTTACACCTGTTTGATTTAGTTTCTGTATTCACCAGTGCAGTCGGACTAATTTTCTTTTATTCCGAGGCTCAGGCTGTGTTTCACTCTAAGGCCAGGCTATTATCCTTTTAGCTGTGGGTTTGCGAGACGTTAGAATAAGTAGTCTTGTAGTTTTGTAGTACAATGGCTATATCCATCAGTACGCCTAATTACAGTACACGGGTTCCTGGGTGAGACCGAGGCTTTCTCATTCCTCGCACTCGTGTCAGACGAAGTAACACTGGAAACTGTACTATTGTGGAAATGCTGTTTTAAAAAAAAGAAAAAAGAAACTGTGGCTCATTGGTTCGACAAAAAGAACACATTATATGAGGCCTGAATGTTAAATCTATGCACCCCCCCCCCCCCTCCCCCCCAGAATATGTCCCCGCTCGTATGCAGCAGTACAATTGGCCTGCATGGTGAACAGTGTTAACAGACCGTCATGGTGACACAGTATGACTGCACCAGGTGTATCCACCAGTTGCTCTCGGCTTCAGGAACCTTTGAGATGTCATTAGGTTTTATCAGCCAGTAAAAAAAAAAGGGCCCGTCTTGCGTGTCATGTGATTCCCAGCATGGTTTTCTGACCACTGATAAGAGGAGCCATTTCAGGCTGTACTGTATGCACATGTGGCCTTTAGCCTTTAGCATAACTTTTATTGTGATTGTGTCATTGAGTTTTGAACCATAATATACACTATAAAATCCTGTGTTCATTTAACTTTGTGAGTATGTACAAATGGACAACACAGGCCCCTCTTGGGAGTTACAGTACAATATTAATAAATTAACACTAACTCTAGTACAGTGGCTTTCAACCTTTTTCACATCGAGGTCCATTCATTATTCGGCATTTGAGCCACGGACCATCACTTTTTAGTGGTGGATTTAGCCCCTCAGACCCCAAAACTAAAGAATATTTTGTTATCGTTTTTTTGTCCACAATGCCATGCTGTGTTGATGTGTTGTTGGTACCAATAGGAAAGATAACAGGCAAACGATAAAAAATAACAATTATTCTCCATCCATCCATCCATCTTCAACCGCTTATCCGTAGTCAGATTGCGGGGGAAACAGCTCCACCAGCTCCACCAAAGCTGGCTCATTTCTAAGCGAAGAAGCAGCGACTCTACTCTGAATCTTTCTCCATTTTATTAGGAAGAAAACCCGGACTGGATCCGTGGATCCGGATCCAGATCTTCAAATAGTAAAATCAACAGGAAGTTAACATTTTTATGAAAAAATAAAACCACATGAGTTTTGGTGATGCTCTATATTGTCTGAATCAACTTTGTTTGTGTTTGTTTACGTACTAAAAGAGTGACTTTGAGAGCCGTTTTAGCGTACAATGTAAGTCAATGAGGGGCATATTTTGAATTATCAATTTCTAATCACTGGAACATTTTTTTTAAATGTCTTGTCCACATTCGGAGTTACATCATGGCAAGGTAACTACACAACCCAAACCTCAAAAAAGTGGTCTTACACTTTAACAATAATTTAACTCTTGAGAGAGTAAACGGGTCCATTTGGTTTCATTTTACGAAAATAGCAGATCTACAGGCTCGTGTTGTGAGCTCGTAGATCTTCTATATGTTTGAACATTTTAGAAAATCGTTTTACAATTTTGGGACGCCATTGGGACGCCAGGGTTAATGCGCTGAATGCACGACTGGGGAAATAATCATTCTCAATCCGGCTGAATTTTGGAACATCGACAACAGTGTGGAACAGGGGGGGGAGATACATAAGGAACGTGGAAACAAGCCATGTGTGTGTGTGTGTCTTCCAAAAGCATTGACATGTTCTCTTAAGGATTGTCTCATGGTCTCTCTGGCCGCAAAGTTTCCATCACGGAGGCGTAGGCCTAGTGCTTTGATAAAAGACCAAGTTCATGCCAGTGTTCTCTCTCTTCTATCACATTGGTTTAGGGCGCATCGCTGTCAGACAGCATGGCTTCCATATGGCTTCCATCTTGAAATCCCCCCATCATCAGTGAAATGTGCATCTGATTGTGCCATGCAAAGCCAAACATCATGTTGTTCAATCATCAGGATGTACAGTACGCACACGCACATTGGTCGCTGTCGGGCAGCAGAAACCTTGTATGTCCCGAACGCGAGCATGGAAATGGTCGCTAGAGTTCTCAAATTCTGCCCCGACCCGACATTTTAGGGCCAGACTGGGCCTATAAAATGGATGCTAATTAGTAGGGCCGAGCGTTTGCCCCGACAAAAGTGGCTACTGGCCAATCACAGCGCGTCCTTAAGCAAACCCGCAACCATGGAACAGTTACTTTTCAGGAAATGGAAAACAAATTAATAAAACATACTATAATTTACTTGCTTCATTGTGCAACACTGACATACGATGAAGTATAAAATAGGGCATTCATTTTTTATTGAAATATGTACAAGTTTCTGTCAAACATGGATGATATACTGGAGAGTTGTGTGTAGAAAGTTCCTTTCTATCTCTCTCTCTCACGCAAACACATGCGTGTACGCAAGTGCACGCACGCACGCACGCACGCACGCATGCACGCACACACACACACACACACACACACACACACAAAACGGGGGTTGCGTTCTCGATAGGAGGACCATAGATATGTGATGCAGTGTCGACAGGGGCAATATCCATCAAGCAGGGCCAGAGCCACCCTGCTGTCATTGTGTGATTGGATTACCGAGGGCCGGGCGTTGGCGCTGGGCTGGCTCCCAGACAACCCCAAGTGCTTCCTGGTGCCTTCAGTGGTTTATCTATCGCAGTGGTTCTCAAACATAGACCTGTCAAGGACCCCCACATTGATACGTGGAGTCGTGGACCCCCCTCATCTTAAAAAGATTTGGTGCCAAAGACTCTCAGTCACGAAAAGAACACACATGAGTGTAAATCTACTAGAGGTTCACACACCCTCAGCGCGCTCACATCAAGCAAAAAAAATAAAAAAAAGTTTCCCATCATGCACCTGTAACCCAACATGCATTGCACTGCGTCCACGTGCATGTCATGTGATCGGCCATAGCCAATCGGAACAAGGAAACACAGCAGTCCAGTTCATGTATGCACCGTTTTAAAAGCCTTTCTTCTCGGAATGTAGGCCACATTCCACCGTAATAGAACAGAATGTAGGCCACATTCTGCTGTAATATAACAGAATGTAGGCCACATTCTGCTGTAATATAACAGAATGTAGGCCACATTCCGCCGTAATAGAACAGAATGTAGGCCACATTCCGCCGTAATAGAACAGAATGTAGGCCACATTCCGCCGTAATAGAACAGAATGTAGGCCACATTCCGCCGTAATAGAACAGAATGTAGGCCACATTCCGCCGTAATAGAACAGAATGTAGGCCACATTCAGCTGTAATAGAACAGAATGTAGGCCACATTCAGCTGTAATAGAACAGAATGTAGGCCACATTCCGCCGTAATAGAACAGAATGTAGGCCACATTCAGCTGTAATAGAACAGAATGTAGGCCACATTCCGCTGTAATAGAACAGAATGTAGGCCACATTCCGCTGTAATAGAACAGAATGTAGGCCACATTCCGCTGTAATAGAACAGAATGTAGGCCACATTCCGCTGTAATAGAACAGAATGTAGGCTGCATTCCGCTGTAATAGAACAGAATGTAGGCTGCATTCCGCTGTAATAGAACAGAATGTAGGCTGCATTCCGCTGTAATAGAACAGAATGTAGGCTGCATTCAGCTGTAATAGAACAGAATGTAGGCCACATTCAGCTGTAATAGAACAGAATGTAGGCCACATTCAGCTTTAATAGAACAGAATGTAGGCTGCATTCAGCTGTAATAGAACAGAATGTAGGCCACATTCAGCTGTAATAGAACAGAATGTAGGCCACATTCAGCTGTAATAGAACAGAATGTAGGCCACATTCAGCTTTAATAGAACAGAATGTAGGCCACATTCCGCTGTAATAGAACAGAATGTAGGCTGCATTCCGCTGTAATAGAACAGAATGTAGGCCACATTCCGCTGTAATAGAACAGAATGTAGGCTGCATTCCGCTGTAATAGAACAGAATGTAGGCTGCATTCCGCTGTAATAGAACAGAATGTAGGCTGCATTCAGCTGTAATAGAACAGAATGTATAGGCAAAATTCAGCTGTAATATAACAGAATGTAGGCCACATTCCGCTGTAATAGAACAGAATGTAGGCTGCATTCCGCTGTAATAGAACAGAATGTAGGCCACATTCCGCTGTAATAGAACAGAATGTAGGCCACATTCAGCTTTAATAGAACAGAATGTAGGCCACATTCAGCTGTAATAGAACAGAATGTAGGCTGCATTCCGCTGTAATAGAACAGAATGTAGGCTGCATTCCGCTGTTAGAACAGAATGTAGGCTGCATTCCGCTGTAATAGAACAGAATGTAGGCCACATTCAGCTGTAATAGAACAGAATGTAGGCCGCATTCCGCTGTAATAGAACAGAATGTAGGCTGCATTCCGCTGTAATAGAACAGAATGTAGGCCACATTCCGCTGTAATAGAACAGAATGTAGGCTGCATTCCGCTGTAATAGAACAGAATGTAGGCCACATTCCGCTGTAATAGAACAGCATGTAGGCTGCATTCAGCTGTAATAGAACAGAATGTAGGCTGCATTCCGCTGTAATAGAACAGAATGTAGGCTGCATTCCACTGTAATAGAACAGAATGTAGGCTGCATTCCGCTGTAATAGAACAGAATGTAGGCCACATTCCGCTGTAATAGAACAGAATGTAGGCCACATTCCGCTGTAATAGAACAGAATGTAGGCTGCATTCCACTGTAATAGTACAGAATGTAGGCCACATTCCGCTGTAATAGAACAGAATGTAGGCCACATTCAGCTTTAATAGAACAGAATGTAGGCCACATTCTGCTGTAATAGAACAGAATGTAGGCTGCATTCCGCTGTAATAGAACGGGTTCCAGGTGGTCCCCAGCTAAATGATGGAGAGTTGGTAACCAAATGGACCCTTATGGATCTTTAACTCTTGAGGGGTGCAAGAGGGCCCGGAAAATTGAATGTAAAGATCGGATATATCTTTGATATTTTTGGATTAAAGGGCTCCGCTCAAATAGTTAAACTGTTCCTCATTTTGCTGGTGACCGCCTATAGAACCCCTTCTAGGCCTTCATAGATAGATAGATACCTGTTGATAGGAACCCCAACAAAACCATTTGAACACTTCCATGTACAAAAAAGATGTGGTATATCAAAGTCATAATGATAGCAATAATCTGCACATGGATACTGATGCTGTAAATTGAAAGTGAAAGCTGTTTTGAAAGAACCATTCCATTTGCCAGCAGCACATCCATATTATAGGCTAATATACATCCACAAAGGAATATTGCTAGATTAATAATATTCCCAATTATTCTGTAAGTGATATTGATTGTCTACAAAGAAATGAATGTTTTCCAGCTAAAGTGAATGTAAATTGGAGATGAGATTGGTTACCTCTTAGTTACCCCTCGCTCTCTCACTTCCTTGCTCTCTCTTCCCTGTGTCTTTTTCCCCAACCACTTCCTGCAGTACGATGAGTGGACGGAGACTCAAGGGTTTTTATGTACGTAGTAATAACCATATTCACTCAAATCAATAGCATGGGGAGAGGAGGCAATAATGCAGGCTAACTGAAGGAAATGAAATCACACACAGCGATATAGAGGACAGAAAAAGGAAATAAGGTGATTTGTATTGAAGAGTAGGCTTTTCATTAAGGACGTATACGCTGTGAGTGTTGGCCTGCAGCATTCAATTTTGGAACCGGTTTTGCAGGTGGACATATTTTACCCCCCCTCTTAATCCCTAATACCAATAAATTGAATATTCCGTATTGGGCATCAGCAGTATTTCATGATTGCAATTGTCTTTGTGCGTTTTTGAATACCTATGCTATACAGAGGAAATAGTGTAGGATATGTGCTACAGTATGTGTTTTAAAAATGTTTCACAAAGCATAAAGCACATATAGGAAACTGCTGTATTATGAATATTAGAATAAATATTCTCTCTCTTCTCTCCCTCTTTCTTCAAGTTACACTCATTTCTCCACTTCCTTCATCAACACCATTGTATCAGCCCCCCCCCCCCCCCTCCCCCTCCTCATGCACCACATCACTGACCCCGACCCATCCAGCTCTTAATTAAAGCACACTACACCCACCAGCCCAGCTCAGAGACCCCTGTGCAGTAGGATTATGGGATTACGAGCTGGTAGGGTCCAGGCAGGCCTGATGTGAAAGCCCCTCTGTAGCAGCCAGCCCAGCGCCGTGCGGCTGGCTGGGAGCCCCGTGGCACAATGGAATTCTCCCTGGAATTCTCCACCGTGCAGGACTAACGGAGCCCTGGCCCTTTTGTAGGCAACACAGCAGGTCTCTCTCTCTGCTGGCATCAGCCCCACGTTTCCATATACTGGCCAGCGAGAGAGAGAGAGAGAGAGAGAGAGAGAGAGAGAGAGAGAGAGAGAGAGAGAGAGAGAGAGAGAGAGAGAGAGAGAGAGAGAGAGAGAGAGAGTACATAAAATGATTATCCCATGTATTCAGTGGATTGGAATTCCATTAAGTTGGAATGCCCAAATTACCCCCGAAGAGGTGCGGGCGGGGGCCGTGTGTGGAGTTGCTGTTTACCCCCTTAAGTGTGGCAGAATTAATAAGACTATTACCTCAACAATTACCGCTCCGCGCAGCGCAGCACCCACGATTCATTCCCAGTAGAAATCCGATGCCACTAATTAAAACTGCAGCAATCACTCTGGCCATGAGAGTGATCGTCTCAGAAGATACATTCCCCCCCACCCCACCCCCCCCACCGAATCACAAAGGCAATTTTATGAGTTGGAAAACCGAGAGCAATTATTTTAACGAGCATAAAGCATTTTCTATCGAGCAGCGGTCCCGGGCTGATCTAATATTAGCGTTTCTACTATAAGCAGAAAAAATAAAGAGTGATGCCAGCTATACTACCAGGAGAGAATGAGGCTATGGTGTCCACAGTGGCCCGTAAACCAGGGAGGTGTCGACCTCCCGCTGCCGCTCTCTGTGTGGTCACAGACTGTCTGGCCATGGCCCATGTAGCAACCGTTTTTACAGGGTACACACTTGTACACACTTGTACCATGTATTGTACACCCTTGTTTGAGTGTGTGTGTGTGTGTGTGTGTGTGTGTGTGTGTGTGTGTGTGTGTGACTGTGTGTGTGTGTGTGTGTGTGTGTGTGCATGCGTGCGTGCGTGCGTGCGTGCGTGTTTGGTCATTCTGATTCTACACATATACAACATTTAAATACATGAAATACAACATGCATTTTATATATAATGAATAACATAAGATATCATTATTGGTTGTCTATTTAATTAATAAATGTTCTGTGCTCAGCCATCAGATGCAGCAATCATTTAGCATTACAACTTGTTTAACATGAAGGTTTATTTTTTATTTTTACTGATACTTCAAGGTTACCTCAAGCTAGACCTCCCATGTGTATTTGGGGGGAAGGGGCACGTGTGTGTGTGTGTGTGTGTGTGTGTGTGTGTGTGTGTGTGTGTGTGTGTGTGTGTGTGTGTGTGTGTGCGTGTGCGTGTGCGTGTGCGTGCGCGTGCGTGTGTGCGTGTGTGTGTTCTTTCATCATGCCCCTCCACATCTGTAATTACCCTGGCATTAACAGCCAGTTGTCTATAATTCCCCACTGCAATTAAATGTGTTTAAATGTGTTTTGACACAGGGGGATCTCCCCAAACTTATCATTACTGATGTGCAAATTACACACACACACATACCTCTGACATGTTCCCCCAATTAGTCACTTTGTACTCTTAATTAAGGAGCATTAATCTTGTGCATGCGTGTGTCTTGGGGAAGCTGTGGGCTGCAGACGGGCATGCAGCAGCGCCACAGGACGGAATGAAATGAGAGCGAGGCAGGGGGGCCCCACATCATGGCACGCTGGAATGCACTCGCTTTGGTCTGGGACTGGCACAGGCCACGCTTCGCTGCACTTAGAGAAAGACACGAACGCACGGCGCATACACTTCAGTATACACACTATCAAGTATCAAACCCTTTGTTGTGCGGGCTCTGTCTGTTATGGATGCATGAATGGTTTTCTGATAGTGAGACAACTAATTCCAAATATGACGGCGTATAAAAGACGGTGTCGGTCACCACGCATGCATGTCAGGTGGAATGAAAGAATGAAGCATTTGACAGTGAACAACAGGTCATTCTTAACGCATTCCAAGGGGAGTTGTACTTACAGTAAGATATAGGCCTACCAGCGTCAATTAATATCTGTCTATTTTTCATAAACATACCGTAGGGCGTAGGCCCACCATTTTCCTTTTAGTGGCTTTATTCTTTTGTTTACATTGTGTCCAAAGTATATTCAAACTTTTTCAAACATACCTGAATAATGGAGTCTCGGCCAAACATATAATTGAAACTTTTCCAATCAATTTTGCGCTTTCGAACGCAGGTAAACGCAACAATAACAAAACATCCAACAATGTGTGCTACAGTATGTGTGGAGAAATGATGCCAACAATGTCAAGTACATACTTGACACGGGGGGGACGCTGGTCAGTGAAGTATATATATGGGTTAAGACTATAGTGGTTAAGTTTTGCTGATGTCTGTGATTAAGTCCTTACTTTACATTTTGGTGAAGTATACACCAATTCTACTGTGAATCACTATGACTCGAACTGTCCTTCAGGTTGACTATAGCTTGTCACACAGGCCCAGAGCAGCAAACGGTATATGCTTACAGCCACATACAGCTTATATCCTTACATACATGTTGAGAACATTTCTAATAGATATCCAATCCCCCGTGCACTCGTCCGGCCTCCCACCATGTCTAGTCGTGTCCCTTCATCTTCCATATGTTTTCAAGGCTCCTGGGGATTCAACTGTACAACAGATTCCAGGGTAAAAGACTGTTTGTACCAGGGGTTTTCTATGAACAATGTGATTTCTGTGCAGGGGAACTTTCCCTGCTGTATGTGTAGCAGAGCCTCTGTACTAAATAATATGTATGACATGAGGCATACCAATCAATCAATCAATCAATCAATCAATCAATCAATCAATCAATCAACCTTTGACATGTTCAAAAGCACACTCAAAACCCACCTTTTCAGACTGGCTTTCCCTATTTAACCCCCCCCCCCCCACACACACACACACACACACACACACCCTTCTTGTTTGTCCATTTTGATTTTGTTTTCTAGTTTTTAATCTTTTAACCTTTTTAACTAGTTTTCTAATAACATTGTTTTTACTTCTGTTCTGTAAAGCGACTTTGGGTACCTTGAAAAGCGTTATATAAATCGTATATATTATTAATATTATTATTATTATTTATTTATTTATATAGCACATTTACACAACCGACATTGACCAAAGTGCTTCACAGTAGACAAAGTATAAAAAAAACAAAGTATAAGAACATAGTATAAGCACATGATAAAATAATTACATCAAGAAGGTGCTAGAATAGCAGAAGAATACATAACCATTAGAATAAAAAAAACAAATACGTATCTCTCTAGATCAGGCAACATTAAAGGCAGGTTTTGAGAAGGGACTTAAAAATCTCTATGGATTGGGCAGCTCTAATGTGGGGGGGGAGGTTATTACATAACTCTGAGGCCGCAACTGCAAAAGCACGGTCACCTCTTGTTTTCCGGGTTAGGTCTGTTGGCATTGTCAATAGTGTCTGGTCATCTGACCTCAGCGATCTAGATGGGTTGTGGCGATGTATAAGTTCGGCCATATATGGGGGAGCCAGGCCATTTAGGGGTTTAAAAGTAAATAAAAGGATCTTGAAGTCGAATCTTTGTTTGATCGGGAGCCAATGGAGAGAGGTAAGGACTGGTGTGATGTGGTCAATTTTTGAGTGGTGTAAACCACTCCTACAACTGGCTTTTGTGTGCAGAAAAAAATGAGCATGGTTGCTATGTTCAAAATAATTTCTGACGTAATTAAATCACACCCGGGTGAACTGGATGACCGTAGCAACCATGGTCATTTTCTCTGCACAGAAAAAGCCAGTTGTGAAATCACATCTGGGTGTGATTTCATTACGTCAGATCAGAGCTGATCAGGCTACATAATACCTTACCTTATTTCATTACGTCAGACATTACGTCAGACCACAGCTGATCATGCTATATAAAACCTTACACCACTCAGTTCACACGGGTGTGATTTTTTTAGTACCGGTGAGAAGGCGGGCAGCAGCGTTTTGAACTAATTGCAGGCGTCTGAGTGCAGATTGGTCGATTCCATAATATAGGGCGTTACAGTGGTCCAGTGGTGATGAAATGAAAGAGTAGATAACGGTTTCAAATTGTTTATGGGGGAGATAAGGTTTGACTTTGGCGAGTAGGCGGAGATTTTAGAAGCTGCTGGTTTTAACAACGGAGCAATCTGTTTGTCAAACTTGAAATTGCAGTCAAATATGACGCCAAGGAACCCTTCATTGACTATTTCAATAGGTGCACGCTAACCCCTCCTACACAATAGATAACATAAATTGGAAAGAAAAAAAAGAAAAAGAAAAAGGGAACTGAGTGTTTTTTCTTTATTTTATTTTTTCTCATTTAAAAAGAAAAATGTCTGTAATTCAGTTGATTTGCAACAACGTGTTGGGAAAGTTTGAGACAGTTAATCAGGGGCTCGAAGGAGTTATTGCTGTTGGGTGTGAGAGGCACGTAGATTTGTACGTCATCAGCGTAACAGTGGAAGGATATATCGTGTTTGGAAGTAATTTATCAGTCCATTGGAAGTAATTTTCCTTAAGATTGCAGCTTGAGGGGCACGGTGGCACATGCATACTCCTATGTGGCCTCTCTCCTTGTATAGTGCTGTCGCCTCACATCTAGAAGGTCCTGGGTTCGATTCCTGCTGGATGCTGTGGGGGATCCGTAGACTAATGCGTATGAAACTGGGGGTCCATTTAATTAATATCTTTCGGAATCACTGCTAGAGGTGTATATTATGTTTTCAAATGGGGGGTCTGTGGCCTAATA
Organism: Electrona antarctica; assembly: GCF_951216825.1. Taxonomy (NCBI): domain Eukaryota; kingdom Metazoa; phylum Chordata; class Actinopteri; order Myctophiformes; family Myctophidae; genus Electrona; species Electrona antarctica. The sequence continues at coordinate 10,387,986 of NC_136808.1, read as the reverse complement.
CATGTTGATTTGGGGGTATTTGACACAAAAAGGTTTGGGAACCACTGCCTACTCCTGGCCAGCCGGTGCCTGATGGAGGGGAAAAGGAACTGGTTTGGAATAACGTGTTCCTTCCACACGCTATACGTCCAACCTGTACTGGGAAACTTCCCCTGTCAGGTGAAAAGAAGCGGCTCCTCATGCATTTAAGTAATCATGAGGTCAGTGCGTTGCTCTCCCCAGGTTGGCAGAGGGAGTGTAGAGATAATTAGATAATTGACACTGGATGAAAAAAATGGGATAAAAATTGAAAAGAAAGGTTCCAAAGCTTTTCTTTCATTCAGTGAAGAAGATGTGTTTGTTGAGCACGCTATACGAGATGCACAGCAGTGTGCATTATTTTCGTGTGCAGTGTGGGGAACAGAAAAACACAAAGCACCCAGCATTGTAATCATTTTCTTATGGTCACATTATAGCACCAAAATAACACCACTGATGCGCGCCAGTTCACATTTTTATGTTGTTACAAAACACATGCATGCGCATGCATTGCACACTTGCATGCACGTACGCACACATAGACTTTGGTTTTGCAAACGTTTGTAGACATTGCATTGACATTCATTCCATTCCATTCCTTATCCAAAACCCTAACCGAATCCCTAAAACCTACCCTAACCCTAACCCTATGACACTGAAGTTAGATCAAGTTAAGGACACCAATTTTGGCTCCAATTTGACAAATGGTGCATTTATATAGTGCCTTTATCCAAGGCGCTTTACATAGATTGTGCATTACATTCACCCATTCACACACACATTCATACAACGATGGCAGTGGAAACCATGCAAGGAACCAGCCAGCACATCAGGAGCAATTAGGGGTTCAGAGTCTTGCTCAAGGACACCTCGACACAGACTCTGGGGGAGCCCGGGTTCGAACTAGCAACCTTGCGGTTACCATCCAGCCACCATCCAGCCACTCTACCCCTGAGCCAAACACACATCCCTGAGCCAAACACACACGCACGCACATCTGTACGCACGCACGCACACACACGCAGGTCATGCACCATGTGCTACTGTATGATGCATTATAAGTCAAACTGAGGTCTATGCGCATGCCCTGACTCCAAATATCAAGTTTACCCAGAAAGTGTGTGTTTTGCTCCTGCGTGGGTCGCGGCGCTGAGCGGATATCTCCCACACCATAATAATGTATGGAAAAAGAAATATGTGTAACGAGCTGTTTATCTGACTCTGTCCTCAGTCTCCTGCACATCTGGACCCTAAATTACAATGGCTGCAAACGAGGAGAAATTTACAGTCGTCCTGACAGGGTTTCAGACTGGGCACGGAGCCCAGTCCCCCCTGCCTCACTCACACACACACATACACGCATGCACACACACACACACACACACACACACACACACACACACACACACACACACACACACACACACACACACACACACACACGCACACGCACACGCACACGCACACGCACACGCACACACACACACACAAACACACAGCTAGCCCTGGAGCCCCGAGCACACATGGGGGCCATTATTTGTAAAGTAGCTGCGGTGGCACCAGGGAATGATTTGAAAGGCGCGTGCGTGCGTGTGTGTGTGCGTGCGCGTGCGCTGTAACATGCAGCCCTAGTATGTTTACTCTTTCTTATCACATCCACACATCTCCCGTAAGTGGTGGCGAGAGAGCCGCGGCGTGTCGAGAGCGGAGATACGAAGGAGATTACCGTGCCACTCAACCCCCCCCCCCCCTCCCCCCCACCCTATACTCACTGCTCTCTCCTTGAGAAAGGATTATCTTTTTGAAGTATTGTAAAGCACTTGAGTGAAATGTTCACACACACACACACACACACACACACACACACACACACACACACACACACACACACACACACACACACACACACACACACACACACACACACACACACACACACACACACACACACACACACACACACACACACGCTACTTTATATCTCATGTTATTTGGCAGTGAACACCCGCCATATATTTATATCGTTTACAGCAGTGGTACATAAAGCAACAGCTTATGGCAGGGTGGAGATGTGAAGGCATGAAGCGATACGGGATACGGCATATAGCATGCAGCTATAGTGGCGGACATTTTCTGGTTCCATCGTTCCTGACCCCATCCATTTTTTCCCCCCATAGAGATTTCCAAAAATATTTATATAAATTATTTTAAGCCATATAGAATCAAGCCATCTAGGATCCTAGTGAATCATGGACCATACAACATTTGCAAATCAAAGTGTATTTATTAAATATAGTATATAATACATAGGCATATATATATATATATATATATATATATATATATATATATATATAAAATTATTATTTATTTATTTATTTTCCCACATCAACGGTTTTATGGTCATGATTCATTAGGATCCTGGGTGGCTTAATTCTAGGCCTAAAATAATTGATCTCTACGGGAAAATGGGAAAAGTCGGTATGCTCTCACCTTCGGACCACAACTTCATGGGTTCGATCCCTGGCATCGCCAACTCAGTGTATGAGTATCACGGCCTGGGTGGGTGCGGCAAGTCATGCTGTAAGACAAAGTACTGGGAGCTGATGGTAGGTGTGGCGCTCCACCTCAGCATCCATCTCCCAGGGGTTTATTGCGCATTGTAACGGGGATAGACTCCCGCGTGTTACCGGCTATAGGTACCGACAATAAGCCACTCCCGGGAAAAATGAATGGGTCTGGAACGATGGAAGCAGAAAATGGCCGCCGTATTGCATTAACAAATTGTACCGTTTCACTAGAAAATCTAAATGCAAAAAAGAAAAAAAAGAAAAGAAAAAACATTTAGGAAAGACATGTTAGGCTACTATAGTGAACATCCAAGACTGAACAAGGCTACCTGAACGAGAGGGAGAAGAGAGACGCAGAACGGGAACAAGAGAGAGAGAGAGAGAGTGAGTAAGAGAGACAGGAATAGAGTTGTGATACACATACAGTACAGCAACAGAGAAGAGGGGATAATGTCTCTGGCGCGGAGCCCTATAGTAAAGCCACTGGTTGGCTATGGCTCTGGGCTGTGTAGACGGGCCGTCTCCTCGCAGTGCAGGGTGAATTAGACTGTGGTTCCCCAGCGCGCCTCAGCCAGCCTCAGCAATGTGCTAAACCCAGACGTGACTTATGGCTACCCACCAGAGATTAGGCCGCCAGACCCGGGACTTACACCACAGAGCAGCGAGGCAAAAGGGAGCTTCATCACGAGCGCCGCAGAAAAGAAACTGGGACAAGACATGACATGTTGTGCAGCCTCGGAATCTCGGTTCTGCTGTGAACCTCTCTTTGGTTCTCCTGGCAGATTTTGACAGACCCGTTCACGCCAAAAGACACAGTTTTGTCCAGTCACTGCCCGGCCACGGCCGCCTTCGTGGTCTGCTGGTCAGAGGAACCTCACAGGGGACAGATGTTCTCTGCTAGTTCTCACGACCACAGCTCCATAAGGGATCCTCCCAAAGCAGGAGGGTGATGAGTAGCCGTGGTCAGGGTGGAACTGCTTTTAGCATCGTGATCATGTCATAATGCAACCCCGCGTGTCCATGCACTCTTCAAGTATAAGGATTGGATTTCATTGTTTACGTGGAAATGATGAGCAGTTGAAGGAAGAGAGTATGTGGTGCTGCAAGAAGGCCCACTCGTGTGTGTGTGTGTATATGTATTATATTATATATTACAGGAAAGAGGGATAGAAATATGCAGCAAAGGTTGTCATGAACGGGACTCGAACGCGCAACGCAGGCGTCAGGCGTGGCATGCGCCTGGACCACTAGGCCAGCGGGCGCCCCCTGCTCATAATGCACAGCAATAAGGTGAAGTATATAAAAACAAAACCTGTTATTCAAAGAGACATTTTCTCAGTGCCACAAGGCTATCTGAAGTCATTACATAATGTGAGAAAACACATGTAGGTTTCCTTCAGGCTACATACAGCTACTATGCCGGCCCTTCAGAGTGATTCTAATGTTCTCTCTCTTTGTTGAAACATGTTCTGATAGTTTCATTACACAACTCTGACAGCCAAAGTCAATCAAAACACCATCAAAGTTATTTGATACAAGGGCTCTTTGATAGCTTACTCAGTATCACGTATCGCAGAGGGCAAGTGTGTTGTTAATCAGATATGTGTTTGTGCATCGTGCTTTCCAGCTTGCCATAGAATCTGGTTTGCAGGAAGGAACACCTCAACACATAGCAGCCTGATATCATGCTAGGGCTGGTACATACAGTACGGTTACAGTATGCCCTGCAAGTGAAGGATATTATGTTGAACCCTGTAGATTATATATGTTTGTACAATTCCCAGCCTTGTGTCACTAATTATATAACGTTATGGTTATCAATAAATCCCCAAGAACGACGCCCACATTAATCAGACATTCTTCTTCATGTTACAATTATTTACCATCTTTGACTAGATTTACAGTTTAATTTGCGGCATGCAGTCATTTATTGATCTGCAGAAGCTTATTAGTGATCGCATTCACGTACTTGTTCAGCAACACATATCCTTCATTTCTCACATAAGCAGCGGGTTCCTGGGAGAAATCTATGGCTGCGTCAGTCACTCTGTAGGGGGCTAAATAATAATATGCCACACTCGCATACCGTAGTTATCTAATACTGCCCAACCAACAAATTAGAGAGGGTCCTCTGTTCTGCCTATTCCTGTCTGTTTATTCCTGTCTGTTTCATGAGTCTATCTTAGCATAAATTGACATTTGACACTTACAGTAATCAGCGGTAATGGCTCAGGGGTAGAGTGGCCGGTAGAGCATCCAGATGGCAACAGTGAGGTTCCCAGTTCGTTCCCAGGCACCCCCAGAGTTAGTGTCGAAGTGTCCTTGAGCAAGACGCCGAATCCCAAATTGCATTGCTCCCGATGTGCAGGTTGGTGCCTTGAATTGTTTCCTCCGCCACATTGGTGTATGAATGTGTGTGTGTGTGTGTGTGTGAATGGGTGAATGTTATGCAGAATCTATGATAAGCACTTTGGATAAAAGCGCTATATAAATGCACCATGCATTTACCATTTACAGTAGCCTACTGTAGTGGTTAAACACACTCAGATGTATTCAATAATATTCTTTTCCAATGAGGTTGTAGCACCATTAGTACAGTAGGCTACATTTCCATTTCAATTTACAATTTAGGCATTTAGCAGACGCTCTTGATCCAGAGCGACTTACATTAAGCAAGAACAAAAAGTATGGCAATTCATCATATACATAAAAAATAGTTAATAATCATACAAAGGCTAAGAACGTAACAGTGGAATATCTATATAATTAAACATGCATATACTATATAGTGCTATGTCTACATAAAATGCTATCTAAGTTACATAAGTTGAGCTTTGCATATGCCTGTAAGGTCCTCGGGGCTAGGGCAAGTGCTACGGGCCAAGATGGAGTCTTAAGAGGTGGGTTTTCAGACTACGGCGGAAGATTGGGAGTGAGTCTGAAGTTCTGATTGTAATGGGAAGTGCATTCCATAGTTTTGGAGCCAGAAGGGAGAAGAGTTTGGGATGTGTGGAGCGTTGTCCTGGCGTTCTTTAGTGAAGGTACTTCCAGCTTCCCTGCGTTGGCTGATCTGAGCGTGTGGGAGGGTTTTTATAGGGTTCGATCAGACTTGCAAGATATGGGGGAGCCATACCTTTGGTTGCTTTGAATGCCAGCATCAGAGTTTTGTATTCTGTGCAGGCAGTGACCGGGAGCCAATGTAGGGAGCGGAGAAGGGGGGAGACATGTGAGAATTTTGGCTGGTTGAAGACCAAGCGAGCTGCGGCATTTTGGATCAATTGGAGAGGCTTAAGTGCGCGTGCCAGTAAGGAGGGAGTTACAATAGCCAAGTTTTGACATGACTGATGTATGGGCTGACTCCTGGGTGAGGAAGGGTCTAATTTGTCGAATGTTATAGCGTGTAAACCTACAGGATCGAGTGACAGCTGTAATGTGTGCTTTGAACGACAGCTGACTGTCCAGGACAACACCAAGGTTTTTTTTTTTGCATTTCCAGTATCACAGGCCATACAAGTGATACTGATCATTTGCTTCTGTTAAAGCATTTAGGCACGTTACCTCCATCCCCCCCCCCCTGATGAATCAAACTTGGAGAGCGATACATCCAGGTGCTCGCTTCGCTTCTCCCCGGGCTGATTCAGCATCTCGAGCAGAGCAGAGCCATGCAGCACACCACACACACAGACACACACAGGCCATTTGATTGGCTTCCATCAGCACCAGGCCATCAAGAGACCCATCCCATGCTTTCCTGTTTAGATTTCAAAACACCTCATTTATCCCAGATCATTTATACAGCTCCACTCTCCCGCTTTTATTGGCTCTCATCAGTCTTGTTTAAAGCAACCATGCATAAGAGATGGGGTTACTGGGGGGAAATTGCCCTAGTTTGATAATGAGGCCTGCTAGAGGTGGGCTGATGGCTGGTGGGTGGGCGCGGGAAGAGGAAGTCAATAATTAAACTGTACAGGTGATTCATTCAAAGCGAAGGCAATGTGTGAGATTGTGACAACACAGCAGTGAAGATGAAACTTAATTGCAGACATTGGCTGCGGCTGAAATGGATTGTTCTTGCCGGGGCGTCTGTCTTAGCAGAGGCCTTGCTGTGAAGATGGCTTTATCTATACGAGCTGTCTTTGCTGTTGATGTGTTTTTGCGTGAGTGTGTAAAATAAAATAAATGTCCACATCATGCATGCCCGCCAGCTTCTCACCATGAAGAGCATTGTGATGAAAAAAATGGTTCTCAGACATTTTCATGTCAAGGACCCCATACATGTGGCATTTGGCCACCTCGGATCCCCCATTTTAAAATATTTTGTGCAACTGTTGCCCCTCATTATTATACAAAAGCATTATTCAACCTGTTCTTTTTTTTTTTTTAATGATTTTTTTGTGGCTTTCGCCTTTATTTTATTTTATTTTTTTATGGAGGACAGGAAATGGGGAGAAAGATGGGGGGAAGACATGCAGTAAAGGCCGTCGGGATCGGGAGTCGAACCCGCGGCACATTGCCAGACTGGATTACCAGCCAAGGTGCCTGGACCACTGAGCCATGGCCCAGGCCATTATTCAACCTGTTCTGTTGTACTGTTCTGCATGTTTCTACACCATACTGTCCATGCCTAAAAGCAACAAACCTTTCAATAATTATACGTATTGACTTCTTACACTTTCTGATATGAACAATAAGGCCATCTCACGGTTAGCACTTTCAATAGCAAATGACACTGATCATCCTCTGTATCGCTTTTTTAACTTCATGCCATTCTGGACAAAGATACAGAACCTTGCTGTGGAAAAAGGTCCGTTTTAGTAGGAGTTTTGTGTCCCCTCAGCCATCGCAGCATTAAATTAAACAAACTGCCCCGTCGATAGGATGTGTTGTATACTGTTTTTGTATTGTCTTGGTGTTATGTGCTACAGTTGGGTGCCACCGATATTGTCCCTTATCATTTGACCCATTTAGGCCTGACCTCAAAATTTAAAAGAAAATCCTTCTAAATCCTCCAGTTTTCTGAAATAAATATTTTCACGATTTTTCAAAAATAGCAGATCTACAAGCTCATAGCGCGCCACTCGGTGGCACACTATGAGCTTGTAGATCTGCTATTTTTCAATAGCTAAATTATAACATAATGTTTAAAACACCAAAAGGGGTTTTGCGCAGATCACGCAAACCTCAGCAAAAAGAAAAGGACAATATCGATGGCCTCCAACTGTATGTGTTGTCTTGATGTGGTTGTTTGAACAGAACTGTGAAGACGAATATCCTTCGGGACAATTATGTATTATTATGCATCATCAGGAAAAATGTACTATAGTACTGTATGGTGCCGAATATAAGACGACTCTGATTATAACACGACTCCCATTTTTCAAGACTCATTTGTGGTAAAAGAACACCTTTTGTACTACAGTGCTCTCAAAAGTGACATCTAACTTTGTACAACGTCTGCTTCTCACGGTCTTCAAAGAAAAGCTCTAGGTTTTGAGGGAGGTATCTCTGGTCTGAGTGAGTCCCAAGGTGGAAGTTCCTCTCCAAACATAACTGCCAGGTAATCTATTCTAAGAAACAAGAGCTTTCACAGAAGGTTGAGATGATGTCACTCTGTTATAGATATACGGCATTGTCTCGTGCTCTCCCATCTAACTCGTAACGCAGGGAAATCGGTCACGGATCTGTCCGGAGGTCTGGATGTCCTTCAGATGAAGGAGGAGGATGTGATGAAGTTCCTAGCAGCATCCACCCACCTGGGAGGTATACCAACATGGACTTCCAGATGGAGCAATATGTCTACAAGAGAAAAAGTGGTGGTGTGTACATCATCAAGCTGAGGAAGACCTGGGAGACCCATCTTGACTAGTGATGGGAGATTAATCAGCAAACACATTGGTATCGGGCGATTTGAGTTGTTTTTAGATTAATCGGCATCGGTTCGATTAATCAATCAGACCGATTAATGAATCGGTCCGATTAATCTGTCTGTCTTTACAGATAAACAAGCCTAAAGTAAGAGCTTGAACAGATCTACAAGCTCACAATATTAAATATAAAGGTTTTTAAGTTAAAACTGAGTTGCCTAAGCCTGCAGTGGAGACACCCTGTTATACATATATATTATATAGTATTTTTCAGAATGGACACAATTATTATAATTTTTCAATACAGAATGAGATCATATCGACATCGGTAATATCGGCCATAACATAGCAATTAATTATATCGGATATCTCTCTCATCGGCACATCCCTTCTCGACTCTTTCTCTCATATAGTGACATTGTCCTGCATCAGATCATGTGTCCTTATCCAAATCAGGTTCTCCAATAGCCTCTAATGTTTTTTGTACAAGCCGTTTGTACTTTGTACTTAGTGTAATAATCTATAAGAGAAGATTTTCTAAAATATCCAAAAATAAGTGGTTAAACAGTTCCTCATTATGCTGGGGGCCGAGGAACCCCCTCGAGGTCCCTTGTGGATTCTTAGACCCCACTGTGAGAACCAGTGATGTTTGTTCATTAGATATGCATATGGATGGACCGATCTACCTCGGAGATCACAAAGCACTACAAGAGCTGCCCCTCGATATTTCTCAGTTAGTTATACAACAGGACATCACTAGCTGAGCAGAACATCAACACAGGGAAAATATTAACACAGGTTAAAAATGTCCCAAAATAATTAATCAATAGTATTTTCCATCATAAACCTGACCTCATATACTGCATGTACTTCCTGACTACTTTCGGCATGTGTGGGTAAAAAAAAAGTATTACTACAAAATCTGTTTGGTTGAAAGCTCTATATGGTAACTTCATCATTGTATTGTTTTCATATATTTCTCTCTATGCTTCAGTATAGTCATTGCGTACTGTCTGGGTTGCACTATGTTGGCCATGAGAATCTTTGGATTTGTATCTTGCTTGCCCATTGTACAACATAAAAATGTTATTCATAGGGAGGAATTACACCCATAATACCTTAATAGGCCGGTTTAAGCAAATAAGCCACATTTTAATCTTGACTGGTTTAATATCTTAACTGGTTTAATATCATTAACTGGGTCATGTTGTTATGTGTGCAGTCAGTCCATGAGAACAGCTATCTTGTGACCATGGTTAGGAGATGCCATGGCACATAGCCAATGAATCTCCACTTATTAACTATCCCCACACTGAGGGCTCTTGTGTCTGCCATGCATTTTACAGGGCAACATGTGAAGCATTCATACACCAACATAACATATTCATAGTCCTCCAATCAAGATCCAACAGCAGCAGTTACATCATGTAATTTATGAACGTTTATGTCTGCAGTTGACATTGATAGATGATAAAACACACCGCCGTGTTAATTCTGATTATATAATATGTTGTCTTACAGCCTGCAGCAATTCAAATTACCATGCTTACTGTCATTTAATTAATGCTGCCAAATATCTATGCGGTACAGGAAACAGGTGAAAAAACAAAAGCAAGGGATATCTCAAACGATGAGTCCCATGTGAAGTAATGGATTTACTGCGTTTAATCCCTTATCAAACAGACTATATGGTGATGCCAGGTTCTAATCCTTGGGAATTCACAATCCATTTCCAGTGTTTGGCCAGAGTGGATCCACAGGGGTGCCCTGAGCTACAGTATCACTTATATAACCTTGAGCGGGCCATCTTTGCAAGCCACTATAATTGCTACTATTACTGAGCAATATATCCGTTTTATACCTATTCCATTGCTCTGGCTGAACATATCAAATTTCTCCTATGAAGACATAGAATTAGGACTATTTTGTTTATAGAATGGCAGAAGCCTTAATGTCAGTTTGTCTTTATATGAGTAATTGATATTGTTTTGCGAACCTCAAACATATGTAAGCTTTTTCGACGTTGCAGCAAAAACCTTCACCTTTAGTGAGTGCCTTTAGTCGTATAGGCTCACCTTCCCTTCTTGCTTATGGTCCTGTGTCTGAAGTCTTTGGTCTTGTTGTGATTTTGTTCAGTTGTGTCCAATGTGTTTTTGTGTGTGTCTGTTGTTTATTTTTACATTTTACATTATGCTGCTGTAACGTATCAATTTCCCTGCGGGGATAATAAAGTACATCTCATCTCATCTCATCTCACCTAAAGATTGCATTGACCACATTCTCTCCAAACACTAAACACCAAACACAATCACTCCAACTCCAATGCTCCTCAAACTCTCAGAATAAGCTGTTTTAAGCCATTTATAAAAACCTAAAAAGAAGTGGCGGCGGTGGCACAGGGGTAGATTTGCCGGATGGTAACTGCAAAGTTGCCAGTTCGAACCTGGGCTCCCGGCTTCCCCAGTTAGTGTCAAAGTGTCATTGAGCAAGACACTGAACCCCTAATTGCTCCTGATGTGCTGGTTGGTGCCTTGCGTGGTTTCCGCCACCATCAGTGTATGAATGTGTGTGAATGTAATGCATTGTAATGCATCTATGTAAAGCGCCTTGGCGGATATATGCAGTAGGTGGCATGCTAAACTATAGTAAAGCATACAAGTGTATATATATATTTATTTATTTTGGGCGTGTGTGCGTGTCCGCGCGTGTGTGTGTGTCGTATCCTTTGTAACATACTATTTACTGTATAGGCTATTCAATAATGATATTTATATTTAATTCAACATCCAGCATTTGGAGATAATACTTTTTAGACAAGGAGTATATAGCTAGCTTACATCTTCTGGAGGCAGCCCTACTACTTAGGCTTTTTTTTTTTATCTCTGAATAATTAATTCCAGCGGCTGAAGTAATTTTGCTATTCATGACCTTGATAGTGGGCACATTAAAGAGGGGAGCGTTTGTTAAACGTGAAATTATATGCGACTAGAAAGGCGTAGCTACATGTTGACACCCCAGAGTAAACAAACGAGTTCGGCAAGCAGAGAAGGGATTACCATATCTCCACTTAACTTATTTTATCCTGTGAGAATCATCAATATTAAAGGCTAAGGAGAGAGGGGGGAGAAGAAACTGCTGAGGTGGGCTTTTTAGCAGCCGGCTGAACCACTGTGTTTAAGGAGAGAGATAAATGAGAGAGCCCCCTGGAATCTACAAAGAAAGTAAACATTGCCTTTTTATCTTTCCTTTTCGCTACACATGGCCTCTCCATTTAGAAATAATTCAACACGCTGCCGAAGTCACAACCATTTTCTCCGCGCCCTCCTCTCCTGTTGTTGGACTGGTTTTCGATGGTCGACGAGTTAACTTCCACGTGTCCAGTCCTGCTGCCGGCTGTCCTTTTTACTGTGCAGAAAAGGCAGACATAAATATTGACTAGACACTTTTCTACATATTTACAGCCCTACTAATGCTATCATTAATTTCATCAGGGCTGTATTTTTGCACCTCATTGCAGTTTTGACCCTTAATGAGGGTAATGCTAAGTGAGGAGTGACCCGTGTTTGGATGCCTTTGGGCTAAAAGCGGGTGAATGTGCTGTGTTGTCTGGCTGTCGCGACTGCATACAGCGTACGGAGGTGGACATTGCCTCAGGCCTGTCACATTCAGCATGCCCACGTTCTCTTTGTCAGGTAAATTATACGGCCAGGAGGGCAAATAGACTGCTGATCTACAGGTTTTTATTTCTGGCCTGCTCACCAGTCAAAAAAAAAGGAAAAAAGAAACTTGGTACAGTTTGACATTCACAAAGAACAAACTAATTAAGCTGCAAATCAAGAGTGCTAGTTAATTAAATGACAACTTGTTTTTGTTTTTTTTGTTATTAGAGAAAGTAAAAGATGAGTGTTACATGTTTTTCATTTGCTGCTTTCTTTCGTTTCGACGATTTTAGCTATTTTTGACGGCAGGCGGAGGCATTCGAACAAGTGGCTAAATATGTTTTTTTTACCACATTTCTTTAGTGCTATTTAGGCCTACATATTGAATGTGAAGAGGGATGTGACAAACTGACATATTGAGCCTACGACACACAGTATGACACCCCCCTAGTATCCCCCTTCACATTCAGTAGATCCTGTGATCTTTTGAGGCCAGATGGAATTTCTTGGGGTCTAGTAGGACTAAAGGAATTGCCTTAAAATGTTGTAAAAAAACCAAACATTAAATACATATTTAGCCACTTGTTCGAATGCCTCCGCACCCTGTCAAAAAGAGCTTCAAAATCGTTCAAACGAAAGAAAGCAGCAAATGAAAAAATAAATAACAAACAGATGGAATTTCGGTAACCCTTCATTTTACGGTACGGTAATTACCAGGTAACTACCAGGTAATTACCTGGTAATAATAGGTAAGTACCTGGTATTACCTGGTAACAACCAGGTAGTAGTTCTAAGTATTTACCCATTAATTACCTGGTAATTACATGGTAACTTCCAGATACATTACTCAGTAATTACTCAGTAATTACCAAGTATTACCCAGTATGTATAACTATTTACTGTATAATCTCCTGGTAATTATATGGAACTTACCATGGTAAATGACACACTGGTTGCCAGGTAATTACCAAGTATGTTCCTGACAATTACCAGGTATTTATACGTTTTTAGTATGTAATTACCAGCTAACTACCCGGTATTTATAAGTATTTACTCTGCAACCAGGCATGATACCCTGGTTGCAGGTACTATAGGTATGTAGGTACTATAGGTATACCAAGTATTTTCAACAACTACCAGGTATTTACTCTGCTACCAGGCAAGTTACCCAGTAGGTACTAGGTCATTACCAAGTATTTTCCTGACAACTACCAGGTAATAACATGGTAATAATAATAATAATAGCTCAAATTTATATAGCGCTTTTCTAAATACCCAAAGCGCTTTACATAGGAACACTAGGAACAGACTTTAATAAGAAAAAGAAACAAAGCAAAACATAACATAGCAGTACAGGGTTAAAAAGATAAAAGGATAAACGAGGGAAGGGGGGGACATCCTATCCAGACCTCAGCTGTGGAAAGCTATCCTGAAGAGGTGGGTTTTGAGTGAGGTTTTGAATGAGAGGAGAGAGGGAGCAGCTCTGAGATGGTTGGGGAGTTCATTCCAGAGGTTGGGGGCCGAAACAGAGAAGGCCCTGTCCCCCCAGGTGCGGTGCTTGGCCTTGCGGACCTTCAGGAGGTTGGCTTCACTGGACCTGAGGGAGCGGAGGGGGACATATGGTTCGAGAAGATCGGAGAGGTAGGGGGGAGCCAGGTTATTGAGAGCTTTGTAGGTGGTGAGCAGGATTTTGTAGTGAATTCTTTGTTTGACGGGAAGCCAGTGTAGGTCGTGGAGGACGGGTGTAATGTGGTCTCTGGATTCCACTGTGTTTACATGGGTACTACCCATGAAACACGTGGGTAGTAGCCTACCAGGAAATGACCAGTTGTTACTAGGTCATTTCCTGACAACTACCATGTAATTACCTGATAGGTACCCAGTAAGGAAGGAGGAACTGTACTGTAAAAGGAAGCGTGCTCTATTTCCATGATATTACCATGTACCTACCTGGCAATTGTAGATTATAATCCTCCCCATTACCCATCAGGGTGTATTTTTAACTTTGAACTTTGAATTTTGAACTGGCAATAACTGTTAATTACCAGGTATTTACTGTGAAAATTAACAGGTAAAACCAAGCAAGTTACCGTGTAAGAAAGGTGTAATTGTACTGTGAAAGGAAGCGTGGTTTGTTACAGTGAAAGTACAGGGTAATATTATGGAAACAAACCACGCTTCCTTTCACAGTACAGTTCCACCTTTCTTACACGGTAACTTGCAAGGTTTTACCTGTTAATTTACACAGTAAATACCTGGTAATTAACAGTTATTGCCAGTTCAAAATTCAAAGTTCAAAGTTCAAAGTTAAAAATACAAAAAATACGTTTACATGGGTACTACCCATGGCAATAACTGTTAATTACCAGGTATTTACTGTGTAAATTAACCTTGCAAGTTACCGTGTAAGAAAGGTGGAACTGTACTGTGAAAGGAAGCGTGGTTTGTTTCCATAATATTACCCTGTACTTTCACTGTAACAAACCACGCTTCCTTTCACAGTACAATTACACCTTTCTTACACGGTAACTTGCTTGGTTTTACCTGTTAATTTACACAGTAAATACCTGGTAATTAACAGTTATTGCCAGTTCAAAATTCAAAGTTCAAAGTTCAAAATATACCCTGATGGGTAATGGGGAGGATTATAATCTACAATTGCCAGGTAGGTGCATGGTAATATCATGGAAATAGAGCACGCTTCCTTTTACAGTACAGTTCTTCCTTCCTTACTGGGTACTTATCAGGTAATTACATGGTAGTTGTCAGGAAATTACCTAGTACAACTGGTAATTTCCTGGTAGGCTACTACCCACGTGTTTCATGGGTAGTACCCATGTAAACACAGTGAATACAGTTACCATGTTATTACCTGGTAGTTGTCAGGAAAATACTTGGTAATGACCTAGTACCTACTGGGTAACTTGCCTGGTAGCAGAGTAAATACCTGGTAGTTGTTGAAAATACTTGGCATACCTATAGTACCTACATACCTATAGTACCTGCAACCAGGGTATCGTGCCTGGTTGCAGAGTAAATACCGGGTAGTTAGCTGGTAATTACATACTAAAAACGTATAAATACCTGGTAATTGTCAGGAACATACTTGGTAATTACCTGGCAACCAGTGTGTAATTTACCATGGTAAATTACCAGGAGATTATACAGTAAATAGTTATACATACTGGGTAATACTTGGTAATTACATAGTAATTACTGAGTAATGTATCTGGAAGTTACCATGTAATTACCAGGTAATTAATGGGCAAATACTTATAACTACTACCTGGTTGTTACCAGGTAATACCAGGTACTTACCTATTATTACCAGGTAATTACCTGGTAGTTACCTGGTAATTACCGTACCGTAAAATTAAGGGTTACCGGAATTTCTTGGGGTCTAGTAGGACTGAAGGAATTGCCTTAAAATGTTGTAAAAAAACCAAACATTAAATACATATTTAGCCACTTGTTCGAATGCCTCCGCCCCCTGTCAAAAAGAGCTTAAAAATCGTTCAAACGAAAGAAAGCAGCAAATGAAAAAATAAATAAAATAAATATCAACCTAAAACATGAGCCTTGGTTGAAAAAACCCCCCAAAGTTGTCCTTTAAACTCTGTAACTGTAACCAAATGGGGTTAGATTCGTACACTCTCTGAGTTAAAAGTAGATGAATATATTTAGGCGTGCACAGTTTCACACAACACGATCGTGGTGACGCCACTCTCTCTATCCCTCAGAATATTCTGCTGTACACATCTGTACAAAAAGAGTGGCGGTGACACTGAACCCCTAATAATTGCTCCTGATGTGCTGGTTGGTGCCTTGCATGTTTTCCTCCGCCATCGGTGTATGAATGTGTGTGTGAATGTAATGCACAATCTATGTAAAGCGCCACTTGGATAAAGGCGCTATATAAATGCACCATTTATTTATTTATTTTACACCCTGGGTGACACCTGGAGAGACGCCAGGCAGGGCGAGGAGGAGGAGGGCGGACGTATACGGAACCTCAAACCACCCACACCACCAAAAACACACC
>NC_136808.1:10336554-10371633 GCF_951216825.1 Electrona antarctica | reverse complement strand
AACTAACTAACTAACTAACTAACTGTGAAATGATAGATATTCAAAGATTTGCACACATTTTCACTATAAAAAAGAAAAAAGCTATTTTTCAATATTAGCTAAAGTTTAAAATAATGGTTAAAAGTGGTTAAAAGCCAATACGGTGACACTGATGCGTTCCCGTCCTAAATGGCTTAATGGGAGTTTATTTATGTTTCCGTTTGACCTGGGCTCCCTTGGGCGTGCAGATCCGCAGACCCTCTGTTGCTCGCCTGTTGCCTCAGTGTCTCCCTCACTCATCTTCCCGTGCTGGACTCACCACTGTTTATTGGCTCCATCCTGGATGGTTTCGCTCCAGCAAGCCGGCCCCATGCACGCAAAAAACGTGCTTCCAACAAGCATGCAGAACGACAAACATCCCCAGACATATACAGCCAGGCTATTTTCCGGTACAGCGTGCTATGGGAAAGTACAGTTGTGAAAGGCAGTGCATGCGGCCTCAATGTATGTTATAAGCGAAAAGTTGCCTACACCATGGTGCGGGGTGACTTATTCAGACTTTAACACATTTAGGCCTGACCTAGACATTTTTGAAAAATCTTCTAAATCCTCCAGTTTTCTGAAATAAATATTTTCACGATTTTTCAAAAATAGCAGACCTACAAGTTCATGAGCTTGTAGATCTGCTATTTTTCAATAGCTAAAGCATAACATAATGCTAACACCAAAAGGGGTTCCCGTACAGAATGGGTTAAATAGGTTAGTGGGAGGGGAGAAGCCAACGCAAATGTGTTGTGCTGTCTAGATGCACTAATTATTTGCAGGTATAAAAAGAATAAGGCAACACAGATGAGCTTGAGTAAGAAAAATAGACCACCTCTATAGTGACCCATATAATCCATTATGTAGATGAAGGCAATGCACACGTACGGCATGTGTTGTGTGTGGGTTCCGGGGAAGTTCACCACACAGCAATCTAGATTTATTTCTTGCGCGTGCATGTGTGTCTGCAGACTGCATGTATGCATGCATTTGTGTGAAAGAGTGCGTGTGCGCGTGTGTGCGTGTGTGCGCGTGTGTGTGACTGTGTGTAAGCGTGTTTGCCTGAATGCATTGTGTTAATAACAGAAGAGATAAATCTGTACATGTACTGTGTTGGGGCATGCAGAGTACATGGTTTAGGCCTATAGCTACAGTAGTGTATGTAGCAGTCTGAGTAAATTACATTATTCCTTCTTTAACTTCTAAGTCTGAGTGGCGTCTGTCTTATTACGACCATATAGCCTGCATGGTCACACCTTCAAAAAACCCCCTCTCTGCAGTCTATTAATGAGCAGGCTACACTAAAACAGGCTTTAAAAATTGTCAGTGATGTTACCCATGTTTTAAATGGAGAGTTTGTACTTCTGCCCTCTGGGAGAAGGTACATAGAACCAAAGTGGAAGTACATCAGGTTTAAAAAGTCGTTTGTACCAGCGTCAACTAAAATGTTGAACGAGGCTATGAAACAGTAGTGACTGTGAAAGGTTAGATTAACCTGTGTACACTTGTGTAATGTTGTGTCTCTGTTATGTATTTTTGTTTGTCACTGATGTTTCATGTGTGGCTGCAGCAGGGGTGAAAGCCCAAGGCAAATTTCCCTGGACAATAAAGTTTACCTTGGCATTGACCTTGAAATCTAAAACTGCTTTGAATTTTTTATTAACTATTGTTAATTTAATTCATAAACACATATATAAAAGCACAGGTAAACTGCTAGTTCAAAACAACAACAACAAAACTATTTGTCTTAGATAAATACATCCTGGTTAAGGATTTGGAACAATTTTGCACAGTAATGATTAATTTTTGGAGTGAACCAGGTGAGATTAACCACTGAAAATTATCCAAATCTTTTACAATTTTGCCAGGTAGAAAGTGGTGCTTGAATGCTTGAAGCAACAAGCTTTCTGAATAACTAGATATTCCACTTCCCACCGACATAGCAACGCACGCAGGCAGGCAGGCAGGCGCGTACACACACGCACACACACACACACACACACACACACACACACACACACACACACACACACACACACACACACACACACACACACACACACACACACAGTGGCTCAGGCAGGGGTAGAGTGGCCGATAGAGCTGCCGGATGGGAACCTGTGGTTACCAGTTCGACCCCGGACACCCCCAGAGTTAGTGTCGAATTGTCCTTGAGCAAGACACTGAACCCCTAATTGCTCCCAGATTGTTGCCTTGCATGGATTCCTCTGCTATCTGTGTATGAATGTGTGTATGAATGTGTGTGTGAATGTGTGTATGAATGTGTGTATGCATGTGTGTGTGAATGTGTGTGTGAATGGGTGATGCACAATCTATGTAAAGCACTTTGGATAAAGGCGCTATATTTTACCGAGGTTAAGTAGATAAACATGTGCATAAACCGATAAATGAATTAAATGAAAATCATGCAGCACATGTCTATTATACATTATGGGCCCTATCTTTCGCCACTCCTCAACCCTAAACTTATTTGCCATTTTTTGCTATTTTGAAAAACATGTTAAAATTGTTCAACACGCTTGTATCGGCTATTTGAACTATTCTAAAAGGTTTTTCAAAATAGTAGAAAATGGCAAATTGGTTTAAGCATAAGGGGTAAGGGATGGCACAAGATATAACCACATGTCTATTATGTCTATTATACATGTCTTATACATGTCTACATGTCTATACATGTCAATACATGTCTGTACATGTCTATACATGTCATACATGTCATACATGTCATCACCAACAACATACAGTCTGTCATCGCACTGTACCTTGATGACAGAAACTTACTTCATTAGCAGTGGTGGAAAAAGTACTCAATTGTTTTACTTAAGTAAAAGTACTGTATCAATACTGCAATGTAGAACTACTCCGTTACAAGTAAAAGTCCGAAATTCAAAGAAAGTAAAAGTATAAAAGTATTGGCATCAACATGTACGTCATTATGCAGAATGTCCATTTCAAGTTTTCAAATGTATAGAAATAATTTGAAAATAGCCGATCTATGAAGTGGTTAATGTATGTTTTGTAATAATAATCTAAGTAACTAGTAACTAAAGTTTCAAATAAATGTAGTGGAGAAAAAGTACAATATTTGCAAAAGTATATGCAACATTGTACCTCAACATTGTACTTACAGTACATTACTTAAAATGTACTTAGTTACTTTACACCACTGCTCATTAGGATGAATAGTACGTTTCAGACTATTACGCGAATGACTCAGTGTGGGTTTCCTGTTTGAAGAGAACTGACAGTCAGCCAGTCAATGATGCTGGAAGTTCGTTTTCTTGAGGTTTTCTAACGAAAACCCCTTTTTTTGCCTGTACAGGATGCCGGGCTTTGGTTTAGTGGTTTAACCTCGTTGAAAGTACCTATAGTGGCTTTGGGGAATGATGCGTCCTTCATGGGGAGTGGGTAAATAACGGTAACAGGTCCACTCTCAAACAATGCTTAACCCATTTTGACCTGAGATCAGATTCTAAAAATGTCTTCTACATCCTGACAGTTTTCTGAAAAAGCTATGTTTCTATGTCAGTCGTTCTTCGATTTTTTTAAAATAGCAGACCTACAAGCTCGTAGCGCGCCACTCGGTGGCGCGCTATGAGCTTGTAGATCTGCTATTTTTCAATAGCTAAAGCATAACATAATGCTAACACCAAAAGGGGTATTCTTTCAGTTTTCCTCAGGTTCAAATTGTGTGAGACGATGTGTGCATTGTGCGTCAATACACCACGTGACCATGTGGTCTCTTCAAACTAATTTGGCAATACAAGTGAGTTAGTGCTGACTTTTGGCTTGATCTAGCTCACACAACTCTGCTCTGTTCACCTTGAAGATGGAGAGCCGTGATTATTTCCCCCCCTAAAACATAACATGATCACCAGGTATGATGATTTTATTTTTATTTGCTCAGCCACTATGACATACAATTCAAGTCCATTCATTGTCAATGCATTGTCAATGTTTGTTCATTATTTAATGTTTGTGTAGGATAAAGTTTGTACGCGCACGCAACACACACACACACACACACACACACACACACACACACACACACACACACACACACACACACACACACACACACACACACACACACACACACACACACACACACACACACACACACACACACACACACACACACACACCAAAAGCTGGATATAGCGTCCCTCAAAAAAAGTGTACAGAAAGTGTTAAAATGATTAGTTTAGGTGGTGACCCACCTAAACTGAACAGCTGTTGGTGTATGTTAAAGCGGGAGGGGTTAGGGGAGGGGATGATACTAACGTGGTGATATTTTGATTGGGCCATTTGACTCGAAGGCTTTCAGCTTCCAGGAAGAAACCAGGGAAGATATATTTGAATATTATAACCACACCTAATGTCCATACTCCATAGACACAAAAATCACGGCACCCCATATTTAATGTGAAGGATACATCAGAATTATAGAAAAACACTGTTCTAAACAAAGCATATTTGAATTAGCCTAATTTGAAGAAGAAAATAAATAAATAAATGTAAATATTTAATGTGATAAATAATTTGTTCTCTAAAAAAAAGGGGGAAATCATATGATCGTGAAATCATATGTGGAATCATCAAAATGTACAAACGTTCAAATTAGAAAGTAATTTGTTTTTTCAAAGGTATTACAGTTGCATGTATATACTGCTCATCAAGGATAAACAAATTAGTCAACAGTGTAATAGCATGCATAGCCATGATACATTTAGAAGGATGAGTCATAGTAGAAACTGTAGGAAATCCATTCTGAATACACAAGATGGAATACATGGAATATTTTGGTGCGTTGGATATAGCAGGGCTGTGGGCAGACTCTCTCATTGGCCTTGCTTGTACAGAAAAGCCCAGTAATGGTCCTGGAGTTGTATTTACGCCCCTGGCTGGTAATCCAATGCAAATGTGACGTAAAAGAGGGCAACCTAAAGAAATGGAGGTCGGAAAAATAAAGGATAGCCACACCACACCAGGGTTTGTGGCTATACGGCAGTTGCCAAAGCTGAAGCAACCCAGTAATTCACCCAAATTTGAGTCTGTTAATTCATGGTATCTATAACAGATAGCTATAACACACACAAGCAAACTAAAAGAAACATACAGTAGCCTATAAATGCACATGTTCGTGTACGGTATGCAGAAGAGAGAGCAGTATAGATGCTCCAGTGGTTAATATATTCCCTACAATTGCTTAAATAAGATGTGATCTATTTAAATTGCCATTCGCTCAAATAGTTAACCAACCAAATGTACTTTTACAGCTGTTTGTGTATATTCAATGATAAATTACTGTATGATTAAAAAAAAAACATTTGCAGTGATTCTGTACATTTGAATGCTTTATACACAGTAAATTCATCAGTGTTCATTTATCCATTGTTTACTCTGACGTGCACACATGTAACTAAATGGGGTCCATTTGTTTACATTAATGTGCATGCCACTGATTATTTTACTGTAGCTTGTCCTTCTTCACCACCTGCGCATCAGTGCAAAATGCACCGTTTGGAAATTACTCCCATTAGGATTAGAGTAGATTAAACTATCATAGGGTTGAGGATGGAAACTGACTAATACTATTCCAATTATGACCCTATTATCTTTTCCTCACAGCACTCAGGACGTACGCACGCCTCTCCTCGCCTCTCTGTCGGCCTTCATCTGTTTCTCTTCATTCTATTGACAGGACAGAGCATATATAGGCTACACAAAGTGCTAACGTTGTTGTTGAAACAAACAACTCATTAGATGGCTGATTGATACTAAATGGTGTTACTCAAATGGAGAAGCAGTTGGGTTTATGAATCCAGGTTTAGATCATATGGGATTCAATATGAGTCTTTGCTTGACCACACACAAGCAGCTGTAGCACTCCCTCAGGGATGTTACCCAAAGACATAGAAAGGTACTAGACACTCTGGGGCGAATGCTCTCAAATGAGGGCAAGCTTCAGCGTTGGTGCCAAGGAACATAATGAAAGGACATTCATGTCCATATAGTCTCGTGTTGCCAGACTGTTGCCTCTCGCAATTTTAAAATGCTTCCATCATACAGTCTGGAGTAACGGAAGAGCTGTCTTGAGAAAACTATAAAGCAGGAGTGGAGCCTCCTCGCCACTTCCGTTTCGTCTTTACAGTCGCGCAAATGTATGCTAATATAAATAGAAATCATCTAAGCATATATAGCTTGTTGCTTAGCAGAAATGGAAATAAAAAAATAAATGATAAAGATATTTTGATATGATATTATGGTAATATGGTTGTCATTCAAAAGATATTTTGAATGATAAAGATTGTGGAATAGTTGTCTGGCTACGTGAGACTAATGTCCATATAACTCTAGCATGGGCACACTTCCGCCCTCAGTGGTGCGGTGCGGTCAGGAGCAGTGAATGAGGCGTCTACCTGTCTATGACTATGACGTTACCTACCTGTGTTTCTGTCCATGCACTGCAGCCTCCTTTAAAGGTATATTCAGTGATTTCACTTAATTCAAATATCACTTTTGTTTTGTTGTGATAATCCTCCCTACTATAGAGTGTGCTGACCATATAAGGAGTTCCTCCCTGTCCCCAGTTAACCCCTGGGGTAAAAAGAAACGTAGGTTTCATTTTTGGCTAGGTGGCCCAGCCGTCAGCCGGCAAGTATAACTTGGCATGAAAACTCAATGACAATTTAAACAAACACATTGCTCCCCAGCGTAGGCAACACCCCCTCTCCTCCAGAGCACTTCCTAAACAAGGGAATTGCCACCAGTAGTGCAGACAGTAATCCATGATCATTTACAATTTCAATACACCACTTCAAGACTCCTTGCATGTTATAGAAAGTGGTCCGATGTGTGATACGTGTGCGTGTCAAATACATCATTCTTTTCACATTGTTAGAATTTCCAGATCTGTTGCGCTGTCCCTCCATATTGAAACCTCTATCTGTGTAAACAAAGCGAAAAATAGCTGATCTACAAGCTGACATTGTCACAATGTGACAATATTTAGTGTCAAGTAAAAACAGGAGGAGGCCTAGAATAGGGCCCTGGGGGACTCCGGTCAACTAAGTATACAGTATATACAGTAGGAAATACTGTAAACACAAGGTAACTACAGTATCTCAATTAATACAGTTCAAATACACTTATGTGACAGTTGAGTCTGTCTGTCTGGACCTTTTTGTTGAAATGGTAAACATACAGGGCACTATTTTCGCTATATTAATTTACTATAATATTCATCCTATAAAAAATAAATATAGGCCTAGGTATAGTTTTGCCCACTCAATTCATAATTAACGTTCCAATTCTGGAGCTCTGGTTCATGGACTAAGAACCAAAAAGAACTGAAGCGGTTCCCATTGGGAACCAAGTGGTGGAAAAGGGGTCTGATGAGTGTGTACAGATGCCCTATAAGGGTGCGGTCACACCAAACTTACAAAACGCCTGCGGTCTCCGAGGCTGCACCAAACTATCATTCTGAATATGCGGGCAGATTCTGCCAATGCTTTTTCAATGGTTTATTTGTGGAAATCAAATAACAGCAAACCGTTCCCATTGAAAAGCATTGGCAGAATCCGCCCGCATAGGCAGAATTTAAGTTCAGTGTGACTGCACCCTGTAGGCCTATTCATAGTCCAGTTTCCGGTGAAGAGTTGACCACCGAAAACTACAACATGACGGCACGCTGCGGTGGTCACCGCTAACACATCTCTCTGTTTCTACAGAGGTGAAGAGGTGGTCACCTCTTCACCGAAAACTGGACTATGACTGGCCTAGTCATTAAGGGTCCATTTGGTTACTTCTGTACACTCTTGCAGTTCCAAATGGATAATACTGATAATTTTACTGTATAGGGGTCGACAATAATGGCAGAAATTATACAGAATCTCAGGTGCTGATCTGGTTTAGAGCGAGCAGTCTGGCCGATAGAGAGGGGCAAGGGATGTGGTTACAGTCTGGATACGAGAGCATTAGCATTTGTAAGGTACAGTAGTAAATCCTGGAGTGAAAGTAGAGGGGCATGCAGGAACTATGTGGAAAATTAACCAGAATTAATGCTGCACCTTCGTCACGGCAACGGATGGTTGTTACTTTAGTGAAGCCGGATAACCTTGCGCTGCCTTTGAGTGCCAGCCAGGGCAATGGGTGGAGTCATCATGTACTTGAATGTATAGATTATTAGGAGAATGGGTTGGGTTGCATCTATTTTTATGTCCTACCACTCTGCCAGTGTGTGTGGTTACAGTTACACCTAATCTGACCCCTCCGTTAAGCATTCATCATGTTACTGTATGGCCCTGTAGACATGGAATATTCCATTCTCACAGTACAGTACAGTTCATAATATTCTTTCAGAGGAGACTAGAATTACATCATCTCATTCCGGCCAATCACAATTTGTGTCCTCACTTTTGTTTTCAATGTCTGTGTTTACACTAGCCTCGGTCCCAGCCTCTCATCTGCGAAGAGTAAAACGTGGTCACAATATAAAGCAGGGAGCGCATAGCCAGAAGTGTCGATCCGGAACATCCGTCAGATGTATTTCCCCCGGATACGATATTTTTTTGACCAATCACAACACTTGTTTCATTCACGGAGAATGTAAACAGATTTGTAAAGCGTCAACGTAATTTCCTTGAGCGGTACTTCCGCCAAAATCCCGCTACAAATTTCAGTATATTGTGCCCAGTGTGGTTTACACAATGTTCGTGTTAGGACAAACACTCAAAACTGGCAATTCATTGTCAATAGCATTATATGTTTCTGTTAGGACAATGTTTGTGTTTACACACCCCCTCAAAGCTGGACATAGGAGGGGCTAGCGCCCCACAAAATCATGATTAACTAGAAATGCACTCTGTCGAGCTGCCAACTTGCAACTTTGCACACAAGTTGGCCATGGATGGCCATTTAACCAATTCCTCTTCAAGAAGAGGTATTTTGTCTTCTCTTTCTGAGTCTACCATGATGACCTCTGGATTGTCTGTCTGGAAACAGCTGTCAGGTCTTGTTAGTGAGTCTCTGGGAGTCTCTGTCCTTCCGTCTGAGTCCCTGTTCCTTGCAACTGTGTCTTAGCTGTCTCCTTTACACTTTAAGACCGGGTTACAGCAGCGTAGACCGTCCTTTAGAGCAGGGGTGGGCAACTGGCGGCTGGGGGCCACATGCGGCCCCCACCTTCACTTGCAACGCATGTTAATATCAGAATACTGATATAGTATTGATTTCAGCTGTTACAATTCCAAACCCGCTTTAATTACTTCATGACTAATATTAAATGACTAGTACTTAATGACTATAGTATTAAAATGTTCTTGTCTTTTTGTGTCCAATGTTATGTTAACACTTTATAAAGTGAACATAACTATAACTAAATGCATTTGAAATTCAATAAAAAGGTTACTTTTCAGGCTTCCAATTTAAAAAAAAAAATGCAGGTTTTAAATTCAAAAATAGCAAAATAGCTGATCTACAAGCTCAAAACGCGTCGCAATAGATCAGCTATTTTTGCTACGACAGTAATATGCACTGTGGCCCTCAGGAGTGAGTGTGGAAATATATTGGCCCTTGTCATCGTCAAAGTTGCCCAGCCCTGCTTTAGAGTTTAAGACTGGGTCACAACTGCTTAGACCCCTTAGAATTTTATATAGCTCCCCTCCGAGTCCCCTTCCTTGCCAGCTGTCTCGTCCCTTAGACTAAACTCCGGTGCGGGATTTAAGACGCAGTCTCTGTCCCGTCCGAGTTACAACTGCCTAGACCTGTTAGATGTCTATATAACTCTGTCTGCTTCCTGTTCCTTTGCAACAGGGTCTACTAACCGTTATAACTTATCTGTTGAGTGTTGAGTGCTTAACTAGCTATTATAATGGTTTCAAAATGTTTTAGGTTTCCTATATGTAACTTTGAAACATAGATTAGTTACGTCAGCAACAATAATGGACCTTTATTAGCCGGTGGAGAACATCAACATACATGTATACATGACCAAGTGTCTTGCATTTAGGGGCATAGTATATAGGGCAGTATTATGCGTGTCTTAAGTACCAGGTCTTATTACTTAACTTAAGACCTGGAGGCGTGATCAATGCCATTTGGCTATTCTGAGTGGCCAAACAGCATTGACCACGCCTCCAGGTCTTAAGTTAAGTAATAAGACCTGGTACTTAAGACACGCATAATACTAGTGTCTTGCTCAGGGACACCTTGACACATAGCGGGGGCCGGGAACCGAACCCTGGTTTTCCCAAGCGGCCTCTCTACCCATTCAGTTATGACTGCTCATGTGTTGCCAGTATAGATCTTCAGCATCCAGTGACAACACTCACGTTATTTGTTCCAGTTGTTGCCGTTGGTAGGCATGGCTGCCAGTTCCCACCTGATGTTGTGTGGGAGTTCAGACTGATCCAGACCGTACTGAATAACTGCTAGCTTACAAAATGTCTTGAGACTATAGGACAGAAGTCTAAGACATACAGGTCATCAGAGGATGTGTATTTGTATGCTCCATACACAGACCGAAAGCTTGCTAAATAAATACATTGATTGTGCGCAGATCTGAGTGTGCGGAGCTTCCCTTTATTTTTCTCATGCTCCATATATTGGAATGCGTTTGTATCCTCCAAAGAGGATGATACAATCTGCCATCGTGCAAAAGCACATCCTAGATGTCGGAGGCGGTACTTTCACCTTGGGCACAACCTTCTTGCAGGAGGAGGTCTCTGGACTGAATTTCCACAGATCATTGAAGGTCTTTTTACTGTTCCAGCCACCAAATATGTATACAGCTTTCCATTGTATAGGTAAAGGTTGAATGATCCCAGAGTCCTTCTGGAAGACGCTGTGCAGAACGCGTGCTCAGCCAGATGTTGGTCTCTGTATGTTTGACACAGAGAGAGACCGAGCCTCCAAATATAAACATCTTTGTCCCGGCGATGGTGGCAGAGTGACGTGATAAAACAGGTGGCGGAGTTCCCCTGGTGTTAATTAAAGACCAGACCATTGTGGCGGTGTCCAACTTGTACATGTCATTAGTGCATCCATTCCGCTGGGTGTTTCCTCCATGAATATACATGACCTTCCCCAAGACACAGGCTGAGTGGTAGCCCCTCCCCCTGGAACAATCGCAGAAACCTGTGGTTTGAACCAACACCACACTAGTACTTATAACTCTTAATTCGCAAACTACTTGTTTTCCGTGTTTTTAATGACACCCCGGAGCGCCAATGACGCCTTTTACGTGTTTTATAGCTTCCTATTAATTAATAACCAATACCAAAGACTCTAAAAATGGGACCCAGTGTCTCCCTGCTTGACACTCCGCATCAAGGGTTGGATTAGGGGTAAGTCCCTGCGACATACTAGCGTCATGTCCAGGGGGTGTACTTGTACATCAAGCTGCCTCACGCTACAGAAACAGGAGATAGGCTCCTGCCCCTATGGGCCTCATGGCTCGGCAAGGCTACTATTAATTGATAACATTATATTAATGACTTACCGCGGATCGGGCCTCTCGTTTGAGCGATAGCTCTCGGCTCGATTGGCTTTGCCTGGTTCCTAATGCACATCTGTACACAATGGAGAGGCATGGAGGGCATTTCTATGGCTTTTTTATCAGAATTACGGCTTGGATCACGCTGCATAAACAAAGCGACCATGTTTTTAGCGTCTCAAATAGTGACTATTACGTTTGGCTCACTCTGGGGATAATATGTTGCGTTTAAGACCTTGCGATATCCTTTGGATGTATGACTAATGTATACCAGCTGTCTCCTGTGTCACTTTGAATCTCACATCAATGGCACCGTGATGTCTCTAAGTGCCATGCCATGATTGTTGGGTTCATGAAAAACAAGTGTAAACTTTGAGATAATTTTCCATATTAGACAGACAGACAGACAGACAGACAGACAGACAGACAGACAGACAGTGTGCATGTGGCTGTGTGTGCAATGTATATGCATGAAAGTGCGTGCGTGCGTGCGTGCGTGCGTGCGTGCGTGCGTGCGTGCGTGCGTGCGTGCGTGCGTGCGTGCGTGCGTTTCCTTGAGTATAGGGAAGAGGGAGGAACTGTCAATGGCTTGTCTTGTCTGCAGGCAGGCCTTCCATCCGTCAGGGCTTAAGTAGTTTTCCAACAGTACATTGACCTTGAGTGCCTGGCATCGATTTCCTGTGGCGTCGCGCGGAGAGGGGTCGTTACCGCGTGGCCCCTGCCGCGGGGTGTGATCAGGAACAGATTCCCGAAATCCCGATGCGCCAGTGATGGATCACCGGGTCTCTGCAGACAGAGCATCAATCCTAACCTACGCCTGTAACCACGGTGACACCTGGGCCGAATTTATCATCATACACACCAAAGGGTGGGCATGGTTACTATGTATGGTACTACGTACGTACAATGTACAAATAATACACATTCAGTCAGGCGTTGCACAGCATCTGACCTTTAGTGGAGAGAGGTATACCGTATCACCGCTCCTCTCTCCCTGCAGCCTGTGTTGTTGTTACCAAACAACATGCTATCTGCAGCAGGGGAGCTGCGATTAGAGTTAAGATCAAATTTAGATTGCTGATGTGACAAGGTGATGTATGAGCAGATAAGAGAATGTCCAGATATAGTTGCTGTTAGGATCCATGTAAAGGGCATACACACACACACACACACACAAGCACACACACGCACGCACGCACGCACGCACGCACGCACGCACGCACGCACGCACACACTTTTTCTGGCTCTGCATAGCTTTCAGAGAAGGAGAAACTCACCCCACACTTTATAGTTTGGGGGGGAAAAACGAGGTTAAATGACCTTGCCCAAGTTCTAATCTAATTAATTACACCCGCTGTTCTTATAGGAACAGATTTTATGGGCAGTTTATGAAAAATAGAGGACAGGAAGAGAGGGGGAGACGTATGTTATTTTTACTGCCCTGTCATGATGGCTACATACGTCTCCTCTTTCTCTGGACCAATACTTACTTAACCACGTGAACTCGAGCATCCCAATTCTGGGCGTCATAATAATAAGCAAACATTTGGCGATAATAGGCAAACAATCTGCAAAAATAGCAGATCTACAAGATTGTGGACAAAAATAGGCGATTTCTGTCAAGAAGATTTGGTATAGAAGGAAAAAAGGAGGGGTCCAAGTCCAGAGCCCTGGCGCAACACACCGGCCGCAGTCAAGTGCACCGATGAGACAACTTTAGTATTTTGTCTCTTTCTTCCTCTTTATCTCATAGTTATACAAACACACACACACACACACACACACAGACACACACACACAGCAAAGGCCGTCGGGAACAGGAGTCGAACCCGCGACACGCTGTCAGGCTGGTTTACCAGGTGCCCAGAGGCCCCAGACGGCCATCACGCCAGCCACCCGGGCCTCTCATATAGTCTTTTCGATACTAGTTTGCAGCTAGTATCTTTGTCATCCTCCGTCTCTCTCTCTCCGTCTTCATCATTCTCCCTTTCTCGCCCGCTCACTGTCTGTCTGTCTCGAAAACGCCACGTTTTGGTTTTTTGCGTCTTTCTTCCTCACGTCTCATGTTTATTCCGTTGCTCTATACTTCTCTCCAGGCCACCGTGCATATTATTAGGGGGGTATTGTCTCAGTGGGATCTGGTGCCATCCAGACCACAGCTCCATGCCTCCACCGCAGGCCCCATGTGGAGGGGAGCGGCTTACAAGAGTTCTACCCACCAGGAGAACACTCCTTCAACACAATGCTCCCTTTCACTGCAGCTCCTCTCTGGGGCGTCACACCAACCCACTATATGAGCCTGCCAGAGCTTTAAGGACACACAGACAGACACAGGGTGGGATTTGCTGGGGGAGGGTGTGTGGTGGTGGTGGCGAGGGCATATGCCTCTGCTTTTGATATCCCCCTGGGTCATTCATTTTGATCGCTGGTGTGGCCAGACTGAATTAAATACATGCATTTCCTTAGAGTACGGTATGTAACAATTTTGGCATCCCAATTGTTGGGCAAATGTTATGTACAAACTCACAATTTAGGCATTTAGCAGACACTCTTAATCCAGAGCTCAGTGGCCTTGTGGTTAGAGTGTCCGCCCTGAGACTGGGAGGTTGGGGTTCAATCCCCGGCCGGGTCATACCAAAGACTCTAAAAATGGGACCCAGTGCCTCCCTGCTTGACACTCAGCATCAAGGGTTGGATTGGGGGTAAGTCCCTGTGACATACTAGCGTCATGTCCAGGGGGTGTACTTGTACATCAAGCTGCCTCACGCTACAGAAACAGGAGATAGGCTCCTGCCCTATGGGCCTCATGGCTCGGCAAGGCTACTTACTTAATCCAGAGTGATTTACAGTTAACAAGAACACCACACGGTAATCAAAAGTAGGATCAAAAGTAAACTAAGAACCCAACATCTGTCTAAAGGCCTATTCATAGTCCCGTTTTCGGTGAAGATGTGACCACCGAAACGGTGGTTGGTAAAAACAGAGAGATGTGTTGTGTGAGCGGTGACCACCGCAGCGTGTCATCAATGTGTTGTGATGCGATGTGATGTGAGCTTGTAAAGTAGTTAGCAATTATTTCTATTTGTCGTACGACAAAAGAGTAGACCTACTACGGCAGTGGTTCCCAAACTTTTTCATGTCAAGGACCCCAAAATTTACACTAATTATCCCGCGGACCCCCCATTTGAAAAGACATGCCAGGGACCTCCCAAAAGAGAAGATGTTTCTGCTCTAGCAGAGATTCTCAAACAGTTTAATTTCAAGGACCCAGTTTTACATGCATTTAGGCTATGGACCCCCGATTTAATGGCATTTCTGTCTCTGGTACTCCAATTTATATTGTAAAAGCACTGTTAATTTAACTCTGAGAGTGTACAAATGGAACCAAATGGACCCATTAGGGTCCATTTAGTTCCATTTGTACACTCTCTGAGTTACAGACCCAAAGGGTCCATTAGGTACCCCTAGGGGTCCCCGGACCCCAATTTGGGAACCCATGTACTACGGTATAGGACTACGGAGGGCTGGTTAAGAAACTGTCTCCCCATTATTATGAAAAAAGACAAAACGCGGATACACGCACACAAGCACGCACGTGCGCACACACAGACACACAGGCACGAGGTCGCACACATCTATCTCCTTATTTCATTACCGTTGACAGTTAAAGAGCATCATTCACTGCATCACTAATAGCAATGAAGCCCAACCCTCTCCATATGCAGATGCCTTCTCCTCCCGACATCCTCAATGAAGCCAAACCCTCTCCATATGCAGATGCCTTCTCCTCCCGACATCCTCAATGAAGCCAAACCCTCTCCATATGCAGATGCCTTCTCCTCCCGACATCCTCAATGAAGCCAAACCCTCTCCATATGCAGATGCCTTCTCCTCTCGACATCCTCAATGAAGCCAAACCCTCTCCATATGCAGATGCCTTCTCCTCCCGACATCCTCAATGAAGCCAAACCCTCTCCATATGCAGATGCCTTCTCCTCCCGACATCCTCAATGAAGCCAAACCCTCTCCATATGCAGATGCCTTCTCCTCCCGACATCCTCAATGAAGCCAAACCCTCTCCATATGCAGATGCCTTCTCCTCCCGACATCCTCAATGAAGCCAAACCCTCTCCATATGCAGATGCCTTCTCCTCCCGACATCCTCAATGAAGCCAAACCCTCTCCATATGCAGATGCCTTCTCCTCCCGACATCCTCAGACTAATGAAGCCAAACCCTCTCCATATGCAGATGCCTTCTCCTCCCGACATCCTCAGACTAAGACAAGGATTAGGACGCATCAAAGGATGAAGAGTGTAACCAATCGATTCCTCTTTTATAATCTAACGGCTTCTTTAAAAAGTAAAACTTCAAATTCCTGCTTTCTTCTGTCATAATATGAAGTGCAACGGATCGCCGTTATGCTATGTTATGCGATGCACTTTTCCCAGTAAACAAACACATATCATCCGTCATACAGTACACCTCTGTTTAACATCAGTAAAATATTAATGAATATGATTCCCATGTTATACAGCAGAGGTTCTCAACGTTTTTGGCCGGGGACCCTCGGAAATGCTTTGGCAACGTCTCGGGACCCCCGCCCCGCCCCCTCCCGACCCCAAATATAAATTGACTGGCACAATAACCTTAATAATAGAGACAATACACCATAAATAAATACTGAAACCAGATATAATCATTATGGAAGGTGTATGCATGTACTATGTGTAAACTCTTCATTTCCATTTTCCAGCCATTCAGTTGCATTCAGTTTCTTTTCTTTTTTTTTTATAATTTGGGGACCCCCCAAAATAATTTGGCGACCCCCCGAGGGGTCGCGACCCACGGGTTGAGAACCCCTGTTATACATTATGCCAATGCTTTTTCCCATGTACAAAAACACAATGCAGGATAGATGGTTATAAACATATATAGACATTTAATTCCAAAGCACACTCGCTGAGCTAATTCCCACCTTTTCTTAATTATTTTTTCTTAAAAATACACTTTGAAATGTTCTGCTTTGATCCGTGTATAGTTTGACACCGGACTGGCCCCGTGTTAGCAGCTTGATTGAGAGGAACATGAAGACAGGATTAATCTATTCACACAGATGGACCAGAGCGACGCGCTTTGATAAGGAACTCTCTTTGAATGATTCTCTTAAACTATCGATTGCCTCGAATATGACCATCAGCAGCAGAGGAACGGGAGGGCAAAGAGAGAGAGAGAGCTCAAATCAAGGGATTAGTTCTTACAATACTTTAAAGGCAAGGCTTTATTAATATGGATGTTCAAGTTAGGAAGGGGGGGGGGATTTCCTTTCATTTGAAACCCCAAGAGATGTGTGTTGATTCCAAGTTTAATGTGAACATTTGCAGACTTTCCCTCACTTTTTTTGTGTCTTTCTTT
This sequence comes from Electrona antarctica, assembly GCF_951216825.1. Lineage (NCBI taxonomy): Eukaryota > Metazoa > Chordata > Actinopteri > Myctophiformes > Myctophidae > Electrona > Electrona antarctica. The sequence goes on along the minus strand of NC_136808.1, from coordinate 10,354,683 downwards.
TTTGCATTTAGGTATATTTTCAGTGAGAACAGTGAATATTGTTTTATGTAGAGCATATAATAACATATTTTTGTAATTTTCTGATCTGTAGCGTTTGTACGTTTCAGGCGGTCAGACCTTCATCATGCTCTAATCAATGCTTCAATAAAATCATGTAAGTGAAGACAGTGTGCAAGGATTTCCAGTCTTTCTCCTACTTTTCCAGTTCATTTATCCGACGCACCTGTCCCTCGTACTGTAGGTGTGCATATGGACTTTTTTCTTCTTGATCCGTAGCCACATACCGTCTCCTTGGAGTACCATTTTGTCACGCTCAACAAACAAGCCCGGCGAGAACATGCCCCAAATACGCTACAAAGTTTTCCAAACTAGTACAAAGCACATGATCCACTGCGAGTTGATTCAGTGCAACACAAAGACAAAGAACCCTGTATAGATATATACTGTACATAGTATCGTATACAGTATATAAATAATTGCATGGATGCAGCGGGGAAAAAAGCACAACAACAGAAACACAAACTCAGCACCGATGGTAAAGCATGGCGTGTAAAAATAGACCCATCTTGGCATCAGCTTGCATATTTTCCTTCATATTTGCGGGTTCAGTGTGGTACAGTAAATGCATAAATAAAGGCGTAGGGTTGGCGGTGTTGCAGAGACTCTTCCTGTTTCCAGTGGTGGAAAATGTAATACTGTAATGTAGAAATACTCCGTTACAAGTAAAAGTTACAAGTAAAAGTAAAAGTTACAAGTAAAAGTCCAAAAATGTACTTGAGTAACAGTACAAAAGTATTGGTATCACAATGTACTTGAAGTACCAAAGGTAAAAGTAGTCATTGTGCAGAAAGTCTCATTTCAAGTTTTAAATGTCTACAAATATTTTGAAAACAGCTGATGCGACGCGTTGTGAGCTTGTGGCTATTTTCAAATGGCCGAAATGTAGCCTATATAGGGCTGAAGTGGTTAATGTATGTTTTGTAAGTAAGTATAAGTACGCTATAACTAAAGCTGTCAAATAAATGTAGCTGGAGTAAAAGTACAATATTTATAAAGTATTGGAATTTGGACAGTAAAGTGTACACCTCAAACTTATAATGAACTACATTAAGTGAAGGTACTTAGTTACTTTCCGCCACTGTTTGCGGGTTTAGTGTGGTACAGTAAATGCATAAATGAAGGCGTATGGTTGGACTTGGAGGGGTTGCCGAGACTCTTCCTGTTTCCACTCCATCTCTCGGTGGTCTATAGGTCTTTACTCCACACAGTGGGTCTGGCTGTCGTTGGCGACCGAGGGCCCTTCCATCTCTCCTCTCCGTCATTCTGTCCTCCTCACACACACACCGCAGAGGCAAAGACCACCCCACGTGTAACAATCTATTAATCCACTGAGACCTGGAACGCATCTGTGCTTAGCTTTTAACCACTTTGACCATTATGTTAAAGTGTAGCTGTTGAACAATATAGCAGATATACTGTACAAACAAGCTCATAGCTATTTTTGAAAAATCACGAAAACGTGTGCAAATCTTTGAATGTATATTCTGTCACAGCAAACGTTTTTGGTGGCCAATTACATATAATTTTTGGGGTCCTTGACATGAAATAGTTTGAGCACCACTGATATAGAAACATAGGTTTTTTTCAGAAAACTGTGATGATTTAGAAGACATTCATAGAATCTGGTCTCAGGTCTCAATCTATTAACACGACGTTACTCATGTTCTCCAGTCCCTCGCTCTTCCACTTCTTGTCTGCTTCTATTTGACGATGGTTTTGTGACAACAAGGACTGTGGTTCATGAAGTTCATGCAATGCTTGATTTCTCTCTCTCTCTCTCTCTCTCTCTCTCTCTTCTTTTTCTCGTCCCATAATAAAGGTGGCTAAACGACAGGGAGTATAATTTATGCAGTATATATGTTCATGATTAGTTCAAAGGAGGAGGATCATGAGAGTTGCAGGCCAGACATATTGTCTACTGTTCTTTTAATTGGGTCTCTAAAATCCTACGTTTCTCTCTCTCTCTCTCTCTCTCTCTCTCTCTCTCTCTCTCTCTCTCTCTCTCTCTCTCTCTCCCCCCCCCTTCAAGAAATTGACAGCAAGAGCAATTTAAACTGCTTTACCCAGGGGCCTAGTCCGTTATTTCCTGCTCAAAGAATATGCAGGATATTGATTAGTTATCAGGCCCTAATTGGGGTGCAATCTCCCTCGCCCCCAGACGTTCAAAACTGTGATGGTGATAGAAAGTAATGGATAAGCTAATAATACTTAAAGTACTTTGTAGTGTAAAAGTGTACAAAAAAAGGAAGAAAAAAAAGAAAATAAACAGCCTTGATTAATTCTATGAATTAGTAAAGTATTCTGATTTGATTCATTTACATCCAAATTCAACACAGGGGGTGAAATTTACTCAGCATCTGTTTAAGAGATCCACATAAATGCTATAGGTTTCATTTTACCTATGTCGTGCGTGCATGCATTTATGTGGGTACGTGCGTGCGTGCGTGCGTGCGTGCGTGCTTGCGTGCGTGCGTGCGTGCGTGCGTAAGGAGTCGACCTACATGTCTTCAGGAACGAGCAGGCTCATGTCTAGCAACTCCCTTCTCTGACCCCCCCCACCCCTCTCTCTCTCTCTCCTCCTCTCTTTCTCTCTCTGTGGAATACGGCGGCAGGCTCCAGGCCACAGCTCCCACTGTGCCGGAGCGTGGTGTGGAGTGCGGCTGGAATGGGAATAGACAGTTAATGGGCACTTAGAGCATGGCCAGAACATTTTCCTCTGGAGATGCAGTGGTTTGGAGGCCTCTCCTCTCACTGGGACACAGCGTATAGCCAGCCTCTCTGGCACACTGCTTCACAAACACATGGGTCGGGATACAATTGTGGGTCACATTTTTGTTTTTTGGTTTAGTTTCCTACATTCAGCTTTTCGTTAATTGAATATTATTTAAAAATGAAATTCAATGATATTTTTTTCAGTCATTTCATGAAGAAATCAAAGAAAAATATAAGAAATTCCATGAATTAGAAGACGAATGTTTAAGAAGTAAAATAGCCGATCTGTTATTTAAGTTTGGGTCCCGGACAAACTCTAGCTCCTCTCCCTTTCTCCATCGCAGTGAGGCGACTCATGACTCTATACGAGTCAGAAAGAGGGGGCATGAGCTAAGTAACACCAATGAACCGTTCAATATAGCCACAATTAGGAACTATACCAAAAATGGACCAATCAGAAGGCCTATAGCTAAAATAACAACAAATCAAGGACAATAGCTTTAAACAGAGTCCAATGAGGTCAGGTCACTCACAAGTGGCTATATATGACAAGCAGGTCAAAAGGTTATGGCAAGAGATAGGAACTATAAACTATCGACCAATCAGAAAAGGGTGCGGGGCTAAGTAGCACCAATGAAGAACAAAGACTCCCACTCACAAGTGACTCACATCGTTAAGGTGATTCTGACCATCCTCCTAGCTTGTTAAATTAACCGTGAAACTCCACGATAAATTCAAATGGCAGAATTCCTGTTTGGTTTAGGAAACTTTAGGTCATGGTGCAACCGTATTGTGGGGCTTCAAGCACAAACTTTTGTAGGGGGCACTATTGAGCCATTAGGACACTCCCCTTTTTGAGACCATTAAAATATGAAATTTTCACCATTTGTGATGTATGTGTAAAGTTGCTCAACATTTTGAGTATGTCTAGTGCGTCAAAAACACTTTTACTTTACTGCTCCATTGATTCATCAATAGGGCCGGGGTGTCCTGTGACTCAGTACGAAAATACATCGCATGGATGCACCCATGGGACGTATCCTCAGTGATGTATCCCAAGGTCATCTGGGTTTCAGGTCTCGCGAACATCATACACCTCACTCGGGTGACCCAGCCGGGGTGATGAAGTCCCGACTTGTCTTTACAGTCGCGCAAAGTTATCCAAATATAATATAATATAATCCGTGAACGGAAATGGCAGCTTCCTTATTCGGATTTCGGGAGGTGTAGTTCCAGACACTATATAGCATTGCTATATGCTCCCTGCCCTCATGTTTCCTGTCTCTCTACACTGTGTATAGATAAAAAGAGAAACAGTATGTCAATAAAACATAACACTTCAATAAAACATAACACAATCATTAATCATCTGCAGCTGCACTGTCTTTACCTGCATCTCCATTACACACATCATACCTTGTAGCCTGCCTCATCCTCTTCCCTTCACTCTTCCAGTGGACATTGGCCTCAGACAGAGCTGGCAGACAGTGGAGCTACAGTAGTAGTCTGCCTCTGGTTCGCATTGAGGTCGTTGAGAGACCTGAGTGGAGCCTATACAGGTCCTCTCCATGCCCGGCCCAACAGCAGTATACGTGTGTCTGGCGATGGGTACTGGCTGGGTCCCAGGTCCTCGCTCGCTCGCGTCCAGTCCAGACATCTGAGAATGCCGTTAGAGGCAAACGGTGTCACCTCAGGATAAGCTAGCTGGAGTCAGCTCAGCAGCACATTTTCCGAGGCCTTCGCTCCACTTGCACCTATAACGCTACATCGCTGTCTCGTTTCCACTCGTTCAACACCTCGTATAAGTGACAGGGCCGGCTTCTATATTTGCAGTTGTTTTAACCACTTAAAACCCATATGCACTTAGTTGACCCTATACTTGGCCCACTCCCATGTTTTCCCTCTACACTCACGATCTGTATACTGTGTGTGTGTGTGTGTGTGTGTGTGTGTGTGTGTGTGTGTGTGTGTGTGTGTGTGTGTGTGTGTGTGTGTGTGTGTGTGTGTGTGTGTGTGTGTGTGTGTGTGTGCCTGCGTGCGTGCGTGCGTGCGTGTGCGTTTGCTCACTTTTGTATTCTTTTTGGTTTTGCTGAGATTTAAATCATATCAGGAAAACAGATGTATCAAGCCCACAGGAGTGGAATAGTAAAAAGTTGATCAGTGTCCCGGAGGGCTCTGTATACTTGGTCTGCTCCTTTTCCCTCTCTACATCAAATCTCTTTGTCAAAACTTGCAAACGTGTACAAGTTCACTACGCGTCGCCACGCGACACATTGTACGCGATCGGCTATTTCTGCCAAAGGTTAAACCCAGAATAGGTATACAGTAGGTATACAGTATGCAAGGGTTCATGTGGTTTCAAAGCCTGAATACTTTACGGACATTACAGACACTGTGCTGTTCTGTGCAGTCGTACAGTAACGTGCCACAGCGAGCGGACTGACGAAGAGGAGGGCCCTGCGTCCTGAGAGTGAAGGATATGTCTGCCTGTGGGAGGGCAGAAATGTGCACTGAGAGGCAGAAGTGTCCAAATGTGACCCCTCAGCAGACCCAGCTGACTCGAAGGGCTGTCTAATTGACTGTCTGCTTCTCCCCTGCCTCACTCCGTCCTCCCACAGTCCCTCTGGATGCCCATCAGATGGATGGTGGGAATTTGCCCCTAATCAAGATCCATTCACCGCTAATGAGAAAACGCTTAATGACCAAGTGATCTGTGTGTGTGTGTGTGTGTGTGTGTGTGTGTGTGTGTGTGTGTGTGTGTGTGTGTGTGTGTGTGTGTGTGCGTGCGTGCGTGCGTGCGTGCGTGCGTGCGTGCGTGCGTGCGTGCGTACTGGATAATGAAATGCTGTTAAAAAATACATAACTTTCGGAGAAAATGATTACCTCCTGGAATAGCAGACATAAAAAGGTGCGTGTCCATATCTGCTCAGCTCAACGCCTGTCAATAAGGATGAGCAGCAGCAACAGAATGATGGCAGTGATGTGCAACTGCAGAACGGCAGAACTGCTCCTTGGGAGAGCAGTTAGTTCACCCATTTTGACCTGGGAACAGATTCTAAAAATGTCTGTTTGAAAATGACAGTTTTCTGAAAAAGCTATGTTTCTATGTCAGTCGTTCTTCGATTTTTTTAAAATAGCAGACCTACAAGCTCGTAGCGCGCCACTCGGTGGCGCGCTATTAGCTTGTAGATCTGCTATTTTTCAATAGCTAAACTGCTAAAGCATAACATAATGCTAACACCAAAAGGGGTTCGCGCCCAATATGGGTTAAGCACAAAAAAGGAAGCCAAGAAGCCTCAAACTAAAAATGTAATGGTTTTCAAGCAACAAATGTGACCAGATGCATCTCATTTCATTTTTTTTTGTTCTTTTTGAGGGGCGTCCTCCTATATCCAGCTTTTAGTGTATGTTCACAAACTTTGTCCTACACAAACATTACATTCCTATTGACAATGAATGGATCATTTTATGTCAGTTTCTGAGCAAGTATAGGGCCCTATATGTTGTGCCAGGGGCACTTTTTCCTCAATTTGGGGATTTAGCATTGTGTAAGAGGCGTTCCCCGTTAACTGGGCTATCTTATGCCACCGCCTAAATCCTTAAAACACCTCCGCTAACCATTACATTATGCAAAGGTGTGGTTTGGGCGTTACGCAACTTAAACCAATCAGTGTGCCAGGTTCCATTGCCTTTAAGAGATCCATTATCCATAATCCATTATGCCCTGCATGGAGTGATCCTTATGGAAGAGCCAACGCGTGCTCTGTGGTGCCTTGGAAGTTGGAATACATTTATATCAGATACAGAGGGTTGTTTTGTGTGTCCGGTATCTGCCATCCACTCCGCGACCAACACAGCCTCACTTGTGCTGCTCCCAGCCTCCCACCACATTGGAAATGACACCCAGGCCATATAGCCTTTAATTGCCTTTTAATAAAAACACATTTGGTTGACACAAGCATCAGCTATACGTGTTACTGATTATGGGGAATTTTACATTATTTTAATCCATTAAATATTTGCTGCGTAATGGGGTGACGAGGTGATGAAACTGAAGGAGGGAATCAGAACCTTATAGATTTGTGCCAAGGCACATCTAACTTATTTGACTAGACAATAAACACATAAAACGTAGCCTACGTTAATTGTCGGGAAGCGACACCACCAAAATACGTAGGCTACATTAATTCAGTTGTATAAATGTGTTTGATCCGATCTATAGTGGAAAGGCTACTCACATTAGCTTCGGATGGCTATCTGTTGTTAGCCATAAGACTGGACTGCGCCATCTTGATCGCGTGTGCACACACGTGCACGCACACACACGTGCGCGGACACACACGTGCGCGTGCAAGCTTTCAGTCGCTTTGGTCTCATCAGTCAACATCCGGTTCCGGTCGTGGTGTTTTGGATCTTCAAAATAAGGGTTGAACGGGGAGATATCCTGGCATATAGTAATCATTCTTTAATTAATCCTGGCCGGGGATTGTGTTAAACACAATGAACACAAGGAATTGACACTCATTGATTATAGGAAAATTACAATCACATGCAGAGATTTGTGGATAATTAAGACAGAACGAGACCTCTGAGCTGTGAATGTTCATGCGTCGAGGCAGCTCCATATCAGGACTTCTTTTATCAAACGGATTTGCATTACAGGTGTTTTTAGAGGCGCTTTCCGTTGTCCTAAACCTGTGTGCATAAAATAGCAAATAAAAGTGCATCAACACGCCTACCGACACACCTCCACCCGCAAATATAGGAGTCGGCAAAATGAATAGTGGGTTGTGTGGCCGCAAGATAACGTTTATGCATATAGTGGAAGCTCCTAAATGCGTAATTCACGGAAAGTGTTTAATACTTGCGGGTAAGTAATGGGATACGATAGAGCCCATAATGTCTATTTTTACGTCACGATGATGTACGATAAGAGCGCCCCTCAATATACATTAGGATTGCCAATGGGTGAGATGAAAATGAAAGTAATGTCAAGTCTACATTGTAGCGTAACCAAAACGAGAATGAAACAAAAAATAACGAAAGAAGTAGCCTACAGTACAGTAAGTTTGTTTGTGTGGGTGAATGGGTTTGTGGCAAAGGATCTGGGCCACAACGCTATGACTCCATGATCTCAATCTCCCCCCCCCCCTTTTTTTTCCACTGCAACAATCCTTATCTCATTGCCAGCGGATTCCTTTAAATCTGTTCAGAATTGGAAACAAGAAAGACCGTATTTGACCAGAACCTAAGTAGACCCTCAGGATTCCCCGCTTCCTCCTCCTCCTCTCTTCTCTCGAGTCTACCCCGTATTCCCGTGACAGCAGAGAAACTAGACACCCATTAAAAAGACCCCGGACGAGCGTTTGCCAGTCTCCGATACCTCTTTAACGCATTTTGGGCGGGAACCCCTTTTGGTGTTAGCATTATGTTATGCTTTAGCTATTGAAAAATAGCAGATCTACAAGCTCGTAGCGCGCCACCGAGTGGCGCGCTACGAGCTTGTAGGTCTGCTATTTTAGAAAAATCATGAAAATATTTATTTCAGAAAACTGGAGGATTTCGAAGATTTTTTTGAAATTTTGAGGTCAGGTTTGACCTGAGATCAGATTCTAAAAATGTCTTCTACATCCTGAAGGTTTTCTGAAAAAGTTGTGTTTCTATATGTCAGTCGTTCTTCGATTTTTCAAAAATAGCAGACCTACAAGCTCATAGCGCGCCACTCGGTGGCGCGCTATGAGCTTGTAGATCTGCTATTTTTCAATAGCTAAAGCACAACATAATGCTAACACCAAAAGGGGTTCTCGCCCAAAATGGGTTAAGAGAGGCAGAGGATGGTGCTTTTTTAAATGGACCCCTTTCCTTGGCTGATTGCATGTCATCTCTGGAGCAGATTAGACAACGGGATCGGCGGTGGAGCAGCGTGCTCCCTCCTGCCACAGGAGAGAGAGAGAGACGGTTGAGAGCTGGAGTCATCCATCATCACCCTCCAGTCCTCCACTACAGGGACCAGTGGCTGTAATGACTGGCTAACTGAGGCTGTTGCACCATGGGTGTATCCGAGACCATATACCCAGGATCAGGAGCTGAGGGGTTAGAGTAGGGGCAGCGGTGGACTATGGGTTAGAGGAGCGCCCTTGTTGCCGAAAGGTTGCCGGTTCGATTCCCCGGGCGGGCAGGAATAATCTGGGTGGGGAAGTGATTGTCATCACTCACCCAACACCGCTGAAGTGCCCTTGAGCAAGGCACTGAACCCCCAACTGCTACCCCTGGAGCTGCTTAGTGGCCAACAGTATAAGACTGTGGTTGTACGGGTCAGCTCCCAGGTTTTAATGTGTGTGTGCGTGTGTGTGTGTGTGTGTGTGTGTGTCTGTCTGTGTGTTTCTATGTGCAGGGCGTTGCTGAAAATGTGCTCAGCTACTTCCCTGGGTAAAAAAAAAAAAAAAAAAAGAGGGTCCTGGGTTGTGGCATCAACGAGAGGACTCTGAAAGATGAAAGATAGACGACGACGATGATGATGTTCTACGAGGCTGGTGTGAACCTGGCTCGGTATATACAGTACCACTTAAACCAGTGGTTCCCAAAGTAGGGTCCGGGGACCCCTAGGGGTCCTTGAGGGAGTTCCAGGGGGTCCCCAGCTAAATGATACTTTGGAACCAAATGGACCCTTACGGTGTCTGTAACTCTGAGAGTGTACAAATGGAACGGACCCGTTTGTGCACTCTCAGAGTTAGATTAACATTGATTTTACAATATAAATTGGGGTTCCAGAGTTAAAAATGCCATTAAATGGGTGTCCGTAGACTAATGCATGTCAAAATGGGGGGGTCCTTGAAATTATATGGGTTCAGAATCACTGCTATAGAGCCGTAAAAAGCCTCTCTTATGGGGGCTAATTTGTGTCATTTTGGGGGTCCTTGACATGACAAAGTTTGGGAAACACTGACTTAAACTCTATACACTTGAGTTGACCGGTAGGTTACCCATGCCGGATTCCCTGCTCTTATCGCAACAACAACATGTTGTGAGTTTGTAGATTGGATATTTACTGCCAAACGATTGGCCCCAAAAATAGGGGATGTGGTTATACGTTGGTGTTGGTCATTGGCTCTCTCCAGCACGGTGGCGCGTTAAGCAGAGAGCTGTTCAGACTTGGGACGGTGTACTGTTCCACTCCTCCAGGCGAGCGCGGGGCCAACAAGGGGGGGGGGGGGGGGGGGAGGGAAATAAGAGATTTATGTCCGTCAGTGACACACACTGCTCTAGGTCTCATGTTAATGGAAAATGAGATGTTTAAGAGTCTGGAGGAGAAATACAGCTCTCCTTAAATCCTCATGCTGTCAGCCTACGTAACAGCATTATACGCATAGCCCATCATGTTAATGCCATTAATGACAGTAATATGTCACATTTTGAGCGTGGTTTTTTATCCTGCCCCCGTTTTCTCTGTGTTCCAATAAGGTCTCGAAGCATATTGTGAATACAGCTTACATAGAGCTCCATGAATGGCCACGTCAGAGGCTGCCAGGGCATGCACATGGATTAGAGAGAATCTTCAAGTGACCTCAAGATGCCTATGAAATGAGAGGGAAAGAGTATTTCTATGACTGTGAGCTGTGATTAGTATTCAAACAGAAAGTCACACACAATGGACACCCAGTATATCCCATTTAGGTCCTGACGTCGAAATAAAAAAAACGTTTGCTCTGAAAGAATATATACCTATTCAAAGATGTGTGCCGCATTTTTACGATTTTTCAAAAATAGCAGACCTACAAGCTCATAGCGCGCCACCGAGTGGATCTGCTATTTTTCAATAGCTAAAGTATAACAGAATGCTTGAAACACCAAAAGGGGTTCCCGCCCAAAATGGGATATATGACCATGCTCCCCCCCCCCTCCACCCATACAGTGAAGGCACTGCCATGCAGTGAAATGCCATTCACAATGCTTTACCTTGGGGGCCTGTGGGAAAATGACTGGGGGTCATAATCATGTAATCTTTTCCAAACAAGGAAGGTTCACTCCATGGCTTTTCCAGCCATCACAGCCAGCCTTTGTCTAGCCAATCTGACATTCCCCATAATGCCCACATGCCTCGGATGCCTTCCTTCTTCCTTGTTTCTTCAATTCTGTGACTTGTTTACTTTCTAAAAAGGCTTTCTCCCGCCCTCGTTTCTCTGCCACCACGGCCCACGTCTCCGTAGGAGAGGAATGGAGCTCGGCGTATATCGGCTTGCAGTTCCCGGTCTGAACTGAGGGCCTGTTGAATCATGAATAAATATACATCGTCACACAACCGTTCCCTGCAAGTCCAACCACAGAGAGGTTGGAAACATCTCAGACTTTAGTCGCTTGAGTAACCAAATTAATGAGGAGGTTGGTGTTAAAATGATCGCTATAAAACTGTGGAATCTTAATTTAGCTCTGAAAGTGTACAGTGTTAATTTAAAGATGGAGTGCCATGATTTTTTTCCACCCTAAAACATGATCATCAGGTCTTATTGTTATATAAGGAGGAAGAAGTTTTTTTTTTAAAAAGTGTACAGTATTTGTTAAAATGTCGTTTTTATGTGGGCACCCCCACCAGTTCATTAAGTATGCCTGGTTTGCCTGGTGGGTGGTGATGGGTGTGATCCACCTGAACTGAAGCCGCACCCACAGCTGTAGTTGTATGATTAAGGGGGATGGGTTAGGGGAGGGGCTGATAATGTGATGTCACTATATTAAAACCCTAAATACAAAGGGAATACATCATTGCACATAAAAACAACTCCAGGGTGTCTAATGAAGTACTGTCACCTCATAGACACATGAAAAACTGGAAAAATACAAAAATGGTGGCACTCCATCTTTGACTATGTACACCCTTACCATCCATAATGGTGACAAATATCATGTACACTTATAGTTACAAATGGATACATTTCCACTGACGATTTTATAGTTTGCTTATAGTTGTATCTTTTGTCTTTAAATATTTACGAGTTAGGGTCAGGTTGTGATCAGATGTACTGTCTCAACATTAACATAACATAAGAACGAATACAAAGGCCGATGCCAATTTAAATGTGCCTTTCTACTGACCCATGAATGGTGCCGTGTCATATCAAGGCCAACCCTTACATCACCACCACCACCATCATCATCATCAAACGTGCAGTGAAGCACCAAGTGATGGTTATCACCGGACATCCCCCTACTTAACCAACCCCCCAATCCCGACCCGACCTCATCAACCAACAAACCATCTAAAGCAACAATAGGGGCAGATAAAAACAAACCCTATGTACACCGCCGCAGCCTGCCTTTCCTTCCTCCTGGGGCAGCATGAAACCCCCATGCACGGCCGCAACTTTCCGTGTCAGAGATTGTGGCATGAGGATCTCGTCCAGGAAAGGATGAGTATTCTCTTAGCTAATCCTAGTTCTGTGGTGCGATGAGCCTCTCTCTCTGTGGCAGAGAAGGGGAGGGCGGGGGCAGAGGGGGGGTATTGTCACGAAGGCGAACACTGGAACAAGCTGCAGCTAAAATGTGAATGGGCATCATGATGCTTAGAGGATCATGCTTAAACATGCATTTTAAAACTGTGTTTAATATTTAATATCACATTGTTAAACATATTTCTATATGGTTTGAGCCTAAATCACAGCTCTGATATCACCAGTCTAAGTCATTTCTGTCTGGCTTGTAAAGCAGTTTTAGCTGCAGTACCGAAATGTCCTGATGTGGTGGGGCGCTGTGTATGCAAATTAAATTCGTATTATTACTTATATGATTATTATTAAATTATTTTATTTATTTAACTCTGCGAGTGTACAATTGGAAGCAAATGGACCACAAATTCACCACTTAAGCCTTAAAAATCTTAAAAATCTAATAAATAAATCTACAATGCAACATGACGTGAGCTTGTTTTTCGAACGTAGTTTTCGAAAAACATTTAAAACTATTTGAAAAATGTTTGTCTATAATGATAATCCCACAATTGGGTTAAGTGGTTACGCTGGGTCCATTTGGTTCCATTCGTACACTCCCAGATTTAAGTTAGAAACACTGAGGATTTTATTGTGAGCTAATTCATTTCAAGTCGGCCGTTTTCATATCTTACCGCACTCGCGCGTTTGTTTGCTCAAAGATTTCCACACTGGACCGTTTTTAGTTATTCGATCCATGAAGTGGAACAATGTTCTTCAGATGGTATTTAGTAAGTGATTTGTAACATTATAGCGTACAGATTATGCTGTTTGTACAGCACACAAGGCCTCTGTATTAAATCTCCTCAAACATAACAGCCCATATCATGTCTTCGCCGCCTGGCACTCCTCAGAGATATGCTCCCCCCCACTCTATCTGGCCTGGACCAGGCCCAAAATCCTCTGGCAAACCCAAATTTGTGTAACAGGATCTGGACCTTGAGACGCACGCCTGCCACAACAAATTGGCCTCATGTAGAGAGGGAGAGAAAGAGGGACATGGAGGGGGGCTAGTGAAGATGTAAGCTAACAGAGGGAGGTAATCTTAGAGCCTTCGTGGCCTGGAGAGGCCGGGCCCCCTGATGCTCAGCGTTTGGCCCCAAGCCCAAATCCGAGCCTTGTGTAGACAAACATCATGTCTTTTTCGATTATACACACTCCTCTCTGGATAGGCAGTGCATTTGGGAGGATGGCTGGCTTCTCTGTGAGACATGACACTTGTAAGAGGACTTTATTCATCTTTGACTGAATGAATGAATTATTTCTCTTGCCCGAGTTAGACGGAATTAAACCTCAGAAGAAATGTATATAGTCTCAAAGTTTGGAAATGTAGTTAATGGCTGAATTGTGTTCAATTGATGTTGCATCTTCCTCTCCATATGGTGATGTTTCTATTCTTGACTCCTACAAGCTCGCTTGTACGTATAGGTATGCTATTTTCAATGAATGTGCACCTGTTTTTTCCAAATGTTTCATGTGGTTAATTAAGGTTAATGTGCCTTTTTTATGTCAGTGCTATCTACAACACATTGGGTGAATATATTTTCCTGTCCAGGTGTGTGAGAGGTGTTTATGATCAGCATGTTTAGGACACCTCGAGCCAAGCGGAATATTTTCGGGCTGAAGTTAGAGTGGGCAAATATCACTCTGCCAAGTCGTAAATATTTGAACTGACTGTTGACTACACTCACACATGAGGGGCAGTATAGCTTTTCGACATCTTTTTCCTGTTTCTGCCTGGCAGCGGGTGTCAGGTATGAGATGTATGTGTTCCAGTGGCGGGTGTAGTAGCATGTCTGGTTGCAAGTTTAATGTGTTTCCCTGTAAAGCAGAGCTTTCTCTTGTCTCACAGCCAACGGCCATCCACCGCCACCGTATAATGTTTTAATTTCCCTGGCTATATGTTTTCTCCTCAATGAAGGTGCGAATGAAATCACTTGTCCACCTTCCAGAGAAATTACAGCATCACAGAGTAGGCCTACTGCCATGGCGCCGCCATGCAGCCTTGATTTTTTGTCTTCATATTTCTTGATTCCTCTTGCTTTGGTCTTGTTTATATTTTATTTCAAACGTTTCTTTGATTATTGTGTAGTGTTAATAGAGCGTTGCAGTCCCGCCCCCTTTCATGACGACGCCAGGCCCAGGAAATTAATCTCAATGCATTTTCCCCATAGACATTTCAAAAAGTATTTATTTAAAGACCTTTTAAGCGTCGTACGAAGCCAACTCGAGTTGTGACAAATCATGACAACAAACACAATATTTTGGACCAAACAAATAATTACAAAGAAGAAAAACAACAAAAAAGGTGTTGTAACCTGCCGTTTTTTTCTACTTTCTAATTCTTTGTTTGGCCCAAAACATTGTGTTTATTGTCATGATTTGTCACGTCAAGAGTTGGCTTTGTCCGCGGCGTAAACGTCTTAAAATAAATACTTTCTGAAAAGTCTATGAGGAAAATGAACGGGGATTTATTTTCCGGGTCTCTCGAGGGGGCGGGACTGCGACGCTCTATAGACACCAGCTTTCTTTTCCATCTAATGCTTTTGGGGACAAAAACTGAAAATGGAGAAGGAATGAATAGTGGAGCTGCATGGAAAAATATACTCTCGGTATAGTAGGTTACTCTCTAACCGTAGTCCCTTTTCCCCTCTACCAAATGTATACTTGCTGAAAATAGCTGATATACAAGCTGGTAAATTGGCTATTTTGCATGCCCAGAATAAGCTGGACGCAAGGTTTTTACTTAATCTCTTCCGAGCTGCATGCTCAGCTCACGTACCTGTTCCAAAACTGTTTGTATACATTCACAGCTCAAATCAGAAGGATTGTGATCCATTCATACACATTAGGAATAATACTTCAATCCAACCACCCACACATACATACTGTACATCCAGATATCCAGCTATCAATCCACCTACTGTATATCAATCACCTTCTGAACGCATGCACAATCCAAGGTCTATTCATAAATACAGTGAAGAGAACAGAGTCCGCACACAGGTTTGCTCTAATGGTGTTTTCTTTTATTTAAAACACCATAATATAAGACACGACGTTTCTTATAAACGTCGTGTCTTCATCAGGCGGCCTTCATCAGGTGATGAAGGCGTAGTCCAGCACCAGCCAGGAACTGGATGTGCGCAAGCCACCTGCTTTTTAAACTATTCATAAATACATCATGTCTGTCACATTAACACTTACAGCGCTAGCATTTATTGAAAAATTAGGATCTAATTCACGCCAGCATTTTTCGCATTTGAGCTCTTATTTTGAAAAGCCACATTTCCAGTCTACCGGAAGTAGATCATCCTAGGAAGCTAAACGGAGCCTGGACAGGCCTTGTTTACAATATGAATCAAAACCAAAAATGCCATCTGGGACAAGGAATAGGAGATACAGGCGATTGAAAGAAACAGATAGAATGGATTATTATGGCGACGACGATCTAAGATGGACGATCCAGTGCTGTGCTAACAACATAGCTAGCTAACCGGCTAACGTAAGTAGCATTATGGCTCGATCGATCGAATGCACTAAAAAAGCGCAATTGCCATTAATCAACGGCAATGGCGGTAAGTGTTAATTGCGTTGGTCTTTGCACCATTATAATTCCAGAATGTCAACCAATCTGAATTCACTGATATATTGTATGCTGTAAATACTGTAAGCAATATAGATTTATTTTACGTTGCCGTTGCAACCCACCGTGACACCGCACAACTTTCTAAATGCTTGTTTCCATAGAACATGAGAGACGTTATGCAACCGTGGACAAACACTGAAGACAATGGAAGACAATGGAACAAAATAAGGGCTAGTCTATGTACTGTATACATTATCTAACAAAAAATCACAAGGAACTGTAAAATCATCATTATCAAGTAGGATCATAAGTACTGTCATGCAGTCACATTGATTTGAGTTGGATTACAGAAAGTGTTCTTGTTCAACTCTCTATATGAACGTTACAGCCAGGCAGAAACCTCATTACATTATTTCAACCGTTTACAGTATGTTTTCTACATAAATTAAAGGTAGTGGGTAAGATGATTATGTTTTGTTACAAGGTTATAAAGCACTATATAGAACTCATTGTTATAGAGTCATTGAATAAGATGTCCATAATTCCATGCTGTATTGATGTGGTATACCATATAGGAGACATAACAGACAAAGTTCAAAATAACAATTCTTCTACATTCTCTAATTGTGTAGACTTCTTGTAAATTAAGTAATGGAGATGTTTAACAATAATTTAACTCCTGAGAGCATAACATGAAACAAACCATTTCTGGTCTGACTTTCCTCCGGTGAGTTCCAACTTCTAGTGTGCTTTCATCTCAACCACAACGCGAACTTGGAAGCAATTCTTCTGCAGCTCAGAATGACTGTTTAACCTCTCAAGAACACGTTGAGTTTGATTGCCTGCCTGACCCAGACTAAAATATACTCCTTATCAAGGTGCAGATATCTCGTGTTTCAACTACTCACTATATGTAGCCAGCAAAAAGTTAAATCATTGTTACCCTGCCTGCGGTAATGTGTTAAAGTGTACTGTAAACACCTGTGTGTGTGTGTGTGTGTGTGTGTGTGTGTGTGTGTGTGTGTGTGCGCGCGTGCATGCGTGCGTGCGTGCGTGCGTGCGTGCGTGCGTGCGTGCGTGCGTGCGTGCGTGCGTGCGTGCGTTGGGTCACAATGGTCAGAGGTCAAGGTTCCAAACCAAAATTGCATAATAAGTCTTAGGAATGTCACACTGTGGCAAATAATCTATATCAATAAATCCACCAAGACACACAAGTCTATGTACGAACGTGGGTACGCAGTACGTCTGTAATCGCACAGTGTTGTGCAGTAACTAGTTACTAGTAATATATTACTGTAATAATATTACTTTACCCAGTAACGAGTAGGGAACGGTATTACTCTGCCAAAACAGTAATATTATACCGATTTACTTTGTAAAAATAGCACATATTACTAATATTACTCAGGATTTGTTGGTTACCGTTTGAAAACATTTCATTAAAAGGTCAAGAGAGATTGCTGCTTTATTTTATCGCCTTTTAGGCTGATTGGTGACTCCTCTTCTTCCTTTTTTTTTAAAAGTGTAAATAATCACAATTATACTGTTTTTGAGTCTGGCGTAGAGGATTTATCCTGTGCCGGAAATCATTTTACTAAACTTCAATAGACAATAAACTTCAATAAAACAATTGGATTCAGTTCTAAAAGAAGCTGACTAAACATATTGTGTTGTTGTTGTACACCCCTTTTGTTTGAGGGTGGGGGGGAAAGTAATAATATGTATCGAGTCTGTCGGTTGTCCAGAACCAGCACCAAAGCCTCTGACCGGGCTCTGGACCTGATCATCCCTATATCTCCATATATGGAGCTGGCCTGTTCTGACATAACAATGATGTTCATCTGCATAGACTCCATATTTGGGCATGCCTGACAAAGAACTCCATAAAAGGAGACACAGACATAATAACTGCATGGGTGGGACATGCAGTTCCAACTTGCATCGTTCCATGTAGGCCATCTAGGGCAGGGGTTCTCTAGCCTGGCGCGGCCAGACTCATAGCGAGGGTTCACTGATGTTTACTCCCCGCATATGAGTCTGGACTCGGGCTCATTGGCAGAGACTATGCGGAAGCTGAAGAAATCAGAAAATTATCGGGGCCAATCAGTGACTGCGTTTCAATGGCTGTCTGTACAACAGTGAAAAGCAGCCTCTGATTGGTTCATGTGTATATGGTGACGTAACATTCATGCTGCAGTACTTTCAAAACAACAATGGCTGCCCTCAACGCAACAAGTTTAAAAGTTTACACAGAAACGATAAGAACAGCAGTTATTTCAGATATAGACTCTG
>NC_136808.1:10289054-10331554 GCF_951216825.1 Electrona antarctica | reverse complement strand
CATTGCCTACGATTGGCTTCTAAACTTTTCAGGAGTAGCCCGCTTGGTACCCGTTTTGTACAAATCGCCACAACTACTCAACGCAGCGTCCGATTTCGGTGAAAGTGTGCATGCATATTCCCACTAGGCTGAGGAAAAAATGCCACTTGACAGTTTTCAAATCAGCCTCATGGTGGCGCTACAACAGGCCAAGCTGTGTCTCACACACACACACACACACACACACACACACACACACACACACACACACACACACACACACACACACACACACACACACACACACACACACACACACACACACACACACACACACACACACACACACACACACGAAACATGATTATATTACTCCTAAACATTTTGCCAAACATCACACACACTCCTATCCTCCTGGTGGAGACCTGTGCCCAGAAGGGCACTTTTTCTAGTTTGTACTGCTTTCTTTCGTTTTTGTGATTTTTTGGGGGGCGAGGGCATTCAAGTAAGTGGCTAAACATGTTTTTACAACATGCTACGGCGATTTCTTTATTTTTAATTACTATAGTCCTACTAGACCCCTGGAAATTACATCTGGCCTCAAAAGATCACAGGAGCTATTGAATGTGAAGGAGGAGGTGACAAACGATTGAGCCCATGACACAGTATTATATGGGAGCCCCCTTGTACCTCCCTCTTTACAATCCCGTGATCTTTTCTGGCCTGGGGGTCTAGTAGGACTATATAGTAAATAATAATAATAAAAAAGGAATATATTTTTTAATAAATACAAAAATACATAATAGCCTACACATTCAGCCACTTGCTTGAATACCCCCGCCCCGCCCCCTGTAAAAGAAAACAATACAAAACACGAAAATTTACGAAAGAAAGCAGTATATGAATGAAGTAAATCTTTTACTTTCTCTAATAACTTAAAAACATTCTCTCTCTCAGTCTCTCAGTCTCTCTCTCAGTCTCTCTCAGTCTCTCAGTCTCTCTCTCAGTCTCTCACAGTCTCTCAGTCTCTCTCTCAGTCTCACAGTCTCTCTCTCAGTCTCTCACAGTCTCACAGTCTCTCTCTCAGTCTCTCAGTCTCACAGTCTCTCTCTCAGTCTCTCACAGTCTCACAGTCTCTCTCTCAGTCTCTCACAGTCTCACAGTCTCTCTCTCAGTCTCTCACAGTCTCTCTCTCTCTCTCTCTCTCTCACAGTCTCTCTCTCTCACAGTCTCTCTCTCTCAGTCTCTCTCTCTCTCACAGTCTCTCTCTCTCTCACACAGTCTCTCTCTCTCTCTCTCTCACAGTCTCTCTCTCACAGTCTCTCTCTCTCACAGTCTCACAGTCTCTCTCTCTCACAGTCTCTCTCTCACAGTCTCACAGTCTCTCTCTCTCTCTCTCTCTCTCTCTCACAGTCTCACAGTCTCTCTCTCTCTCTCACAGTCTCACAGTCTCACAGTCTGACAGTCTATCTCTCTCTCTCCCTCTCTCTGCAGTCTGAGTTGTGCTGCATGTTGAACTGTGCCCAGGGGGAAGTTGGGTAGAGTTCAGCTGCATTTACTAGCCTGACCATGATGCCACTCTACCCGCTCATCTCCTGTAACAGGCGTGTCTATATACCATACCTGTAATGTCTGGCGGAGTCAATTCTCTCTTTGTTCTCATCCCCCATTATTCTGTTACTTTTCCAGGAATAGGTAGACGCCTTCCCCACTACCAGTAAACCACCTTGTACAGATGTCACCCCCCCCCCCCCCCTCCCCCCAAGTCTTTCAGACACCTCTGACTGAAGTTATGGGTATCCAGTCACCCTATATACTGTACAGTAGCTGCAAGTTATCACCTACTGTACACACATGAAGTTAGCCCGTTTCAGCTACAGTGCAAGACAACACATTTCATTCCATTGCGCAGCATCAACCGCTGATCTACAACATAAACAGGGACGTGCACACATAGACATCAAAGGGGGCTTCAGCCCCTGCCCCTTTTACCCGTCTGTAAAACAACTGCCCTCTCCAGAACACGAATGCATGCATTTACTGTGGTGAAACGAATGCAAATGCCCTCCTCCATGCTGGAAAATTGCAGGAGAATTGTCTTTTCTCCGAAGTCTCCTGAACTTGACCACAGCATTTTGCATTGAACAAATTTGTTTAGAAATCCATGTCGTTACACACCGCATCTCCACTAGCTAAAGAGTGCTGGGTTGCGCCCCGAAAATAGCTGCGACACGTTGTGAGCTTGTAGATCTGCTATTTTTGTCCAAAAGTGCCCTCTTACAGGTACAGGATTTCAGCCCCTGCCTCTCTAACACTCTCTGCATTTCCCTGAACCTAAGATACATTTCAAAGACTTAAATGTTGGCTCAGGGTAGAGTCCATTGCTAGGCTACATAGGACGGAGGAAGTCTGAATAGAACCCTGCTTAGTTAGGGTTTGGGGTTATATGTATATAGGCCAGAAATGAGGATGATATTGACAACTGATTATGTGGTGTTCCTGCCATCCTGGACAAAGGAGGTCCTTCCATGCACACCATGAATTAGGCCCAGGAGAATCCATTTAGGTGATAGTTGATACTTACATAAGCCCTATGGACACGAATAAGGTGGATCCCTGAACCCCCCTAAAGATAACAGACTCAGGCAGTTCAAAACAGACTGACGAGAGGCCACACAGCGCAGAACAGTCGCAGCCGTAATTTGGACTTTGCTCTTTCAAGAGGGCACTTCAGTTCAGCGAATAGCGTCAGCTCCATAGTTAGGTGCAGGTATACCTTAGCCTGGGTTCCAGCCTGATTCGCTGCGTTCCGCGGATCTGAAAATGTCACTGCGCTACTCAGTCTGGACAGTCTCCTATTCTCCACAGGTAGTCGGGTCATGAAGGTTGAAATGGAACCGTGGCTTCTGATTCGTCTGTGGTGCGGGTTGAGGAGAAACACCAGTTTGACGTTGTATCAAATGCGCACTGCGCAGCTACTGCTGTTGCCCTGCAACGTCCCCTTATCATTCACTAAACTCACCCCCACACAGCTACTGCTGTTGTCCTGCAACGTCCCCTTATCATTCACTAAACTCACCCCACACAGCTACTGCTGTTGTCCTGCGACGTCCCCTTATCATTCACTAAACTCACCCCCACACAGCTACTGCTGTTGTCCTGCAACGTCCCCTTATCATTCACTAAACTCACCCCACACAGCTACTGCTGTTGTCCTGCGACGTCCCCTTATCATTCACTAAACTCACCCCCACACAGCTACTGCTGTTGTCCTGCGACGTCCCCTTATCATTCACTAAACTCAGCCCACACAGCTACTGCTGTTGTCCTGCGACGTCCCCTTATCATTCACTAAACTCACCCCACACAGCTACTGCTGTTGTCCTGCAACGTCCCCTTATCATTCACTAAACTCACCCCACACAGTACTTTTTTTGTACTACTGAATCTGACAGTGGACTACTGAATCGTTTGCTTTTTACCGTAGGTATTTACTCTCAAGTCTCGAACGGAACTATTTTTTTCAACAGTGAGAAGCATGGACAGAGTGGTGCAGCAACAACGTGACTACGTAACAGTTGACGTTATGAAATGCGAGTCGAGCAGCCTCCGTCCAGAGACTCCAGACTGACATTTTCAGATCCGCGGGACGCAGCGAATCAGGCTGGAATGCAGGCTAGTTATACCTGACCATGCGATGACGTTTAGCACGGTCAAATGAGACAACAGCAAAAGCACTGACACACATCAACGTCTGCAACGACAGAACAGGCTAATTGATCTATACAACACAAGCATGGTGATTGATCGCCACAGCAATAACTACACAGGAAAAGGTTTTTGTGGGTACGGAGCATCTTAAACGGAGTTGACAGCACAAACGAGAGCATACAGTAACAGCGGGGATCCCCCAGTGCCACAGGATGTGTCATATAGATGAAGAGAACGGTGTGATGTGATGTGACATCACATCCTGCCTTCCCCTTAATGAGCTGTATACCACATTGCACACAATTATCATACATGAAAGACATAAGAGTTCTCTGCTACTGTACACTTCCCTTCTACGATTTCTACGATGTAAGGTAACCTCTCCTTAATCCAGGGGTTCTCAACCCGTGGGTCGCGACCCCTCGGGGGGTCGCCAAATTATTTTAGGGGGTCCCCAAATTATTAAAAAAAAAAAAAAAAAAAGATTTTTTTTAAAATTTATTTTCACGATTTTTCAAAAATAGCAGACCTACAAGCTCGTAGCGCGCCACTCGGTGGCGCGCTATGAGCTTGTAGATCTGCTATTTTTCAATAGCTAAATTATAACAATGCTTAAAACACCAAAAGGGGTTCCCGCCCAAAATGGTTTAAGGTTATTGTAGCAGTCAATTTATATTGGGGGTCGGGAGAGGGCGGGGCGGGGGTCCCGAGACATTGCCAAAGCATTTCCGGGGGTCCCCGGCCAAAAACGTTGAGAACCCCTGCCTTAATCAATCAAGAGTGTAATGTAGAGCATGACCTTGACTCACACTTTATATATGTTCTGCTCGATCGAGTTGACCTTGTCAATACAATTTAGCATCTGTATTAACCATTTTTTTGTTATGAGACACGGAAATTGTGAATGACTTAAAATTGTCATTTTAGCATTTGAATCTTGCCCTGTGGGCTTCATCTCTGTCTTATACTCATTGCCCAGTAAAGTGTACAATAATGTCAACAACCCACACAGCGGTGGGATAAGCTCCCGGACCTTCCACACACCCCTCTTCACTCTAATTGAGGAGTGTAATTTGATGGCACTCGTAACAGAGTTAGAAAGCAATTAGTGTCATGGCCAGTCGGCACAAACGCTACAGAAAGCCCACCTGTAGGTCACTTTTTAATTTGGTGAAGTGCTGAGTGCTTAGCACAAGACTGTCTTTTTATATACTCAGTAGATGGTAAATCCTGTTAGCGATAACTCTGCAATCTCCGCCAGACCGCCATTGACCAATATCCATCTAATCCACTGGTTAGGAGCTCACCAAGCCACACAACAAATTATTAGGGTGTCATCTGCCCAGGGATTAAAACCCCAGACCCCTTCATGTAAAAAAAAGAAAAGAAATAGGGAGAGGAGATGAAAGAGAAGGGAGGGGATGAGAGGAGAGAAGAATGGGGGGGGGGGGTGTTTAATTAAAGTGACTGATCCGTGCTGTTTGTTGAAGGACTAATTGTCTTTCCCCCTGAGGAGGCGCTTTCCTTCAAGGAGCCTCTCCAAATTACACTCCAGACGGTAAATCCTTGCTGGCCGCGAAGACTGCTGCACTAACTGGAGGGGGGGGGGAAGAAAAATAACAATCCAAAGAAATATGTTTATTTCATAATAACAACAATGAGCGAGGAGGAGATTGTCTTTGTCCCCTTTTTTGTTTAATCGCGATGCGGCCCGTTCGTTCCCCAGTGTCTGTGTTTGTTCTAATTAGGCCAACGCTGTTGATCTTGTCAGACACACTGCGTTCGTCCCCGATGGTGTCCCAGGGGAGTATGTTTAACGCGTAATCCCAAGGCCGGACGCTTGAACCAGAATGACCTTTGACCGTTCATTAAAACAGCTTTCCCTCGGCGTGCACCCCTGACCCCAGATTTTGGACCGTTGACTGTAACCATGCACTACACCTACAGCATCATTGGCTCAATGGAGCTCCATTACACACAGCAATGCATATACTGTACACATGTATGTCTGTCAGTGGATAATGTGTCGGTGAGTATACTGTACACACAACACTATTTCATTCCCATAATTAAAAGCTGCAACGCCTGCCAATTAAATTCCCGGCCGGCATCAACTGGATCCTGTTCTGTCCCATGCTGTCCTGAGATAGAATGCATGCTAAAGTGCACACACGCGCACATGTGTGTGTGTCCGGACAGACGGACGGACGGACGGATGCGCGCACGCGCGCGCGCTCTCTCACACACACACACACACACACACACACACACACACACACACACACTCATACTTGGTTTTAAGCGCCGTGTTGCACACCCATATAGCAGATCTACAAGTCCACAACGCATCGAAGCACGACACGTTGTGAGCTTGTAGATCGGTGCGCAACCAACTATAAATGGACCCTTTTAGATCCCTGGGGAATGAAGGCGACTGCGGAGGAGGACAGGTCTGCTTTGAAACTGTCGCGATGCCCTTCAGTCTCTTCTGTGTCTATAATTCCTCCTTTTGCAAACTCTGATTGACACAGGGTGACTTAAAGTGGAGCCATGGGCAATTTAGCTCGTTATCAAAAAGGCTCAGTAATGAAGAGGAATTATATGGGGGAAATGAAAGGGAATTATGGGCAATGAGGAGGGATAGACTTTTAACTGTACAGAACTCAGAGGACTCAACCTCCGCTGTAAATCTCGGAGGGCTGCGAGACTTTGTCAGAGAAAGTTCCTCACTACTGTACTTACATGTCGCTGACAGGCAGAAACCCTGTATGACCATATTTCATCTTTTATATATATATTTATATATAAATGTCCTATTTTACTGACAGTGGCCTGCAAATGTATAGTGAAAATATCTACAAGCTCACGTTTTGTGACGTAAAATAAATAATAAATACATACAAGTTTTAATAATAGTAGCGACTGTAGGTCGCAGATTACTATGAAAACCTGCAAAACCTGTCCGTCCGTCACGCCTCGGGAAACGCTCCATATATGGCCGTCTCCATATATGAAGATCACAACACTGACCTCATCAAACCCTGGATATAGCCATATATGGAAAAGACTGGATCATCACCTAGATCTGCATATATGGAGCCGGCCAGCAACTCTACATCTGACCTCAAACCTGCCCTACCTGGAAACCTAACTGGGCCCCAACTGTGCTGGCCGTCTGGCCTATAATGTTACGCACTACCCGGCCCAAAAACGGTAAAAAAAGAAATAGGTTTTGTTGAAAGTGGAAGTCAATTATTTAGACAGTAGATCTCCAGAAGACAAAGCTTCAAGGAATGCTGTCATCTGTCTAGAATGATCGATCATCTCCCTGCCCTGTAAGTTGTAACATTGCTTTTTCTGTGTGTTTGACACGCCCACATTTAGACGTGTGCGGCCCTAGCACGGCCTCCTATTGGTTGACAAACATTTGTCACTAGGCAGTTCAGAACAGTCAAGTTCCACTAACCCCGTCACAACTCTCCACAGGCTTAACCTCTGGCCCCCCGCTTAATCAAACAAAAGTGGGATGCGGAGAAAAAAAAGAGCTGCAAATCCCCCCCCCCCAGACAATGACACTCACACATATAGGAGACACATGGTGGAGTCTGAACATGACTGTGCAAAAATAGCATGCCCACTTTTTTTCTTTGTTGCTTTTCACTGCCCTATCCTTTTCATTTACTTGACTGGCTTGAATTATAGGCCTGCTAAACTTTTGGATCTGAATTGAACTGTTTCATTACTGGTACTTTTTATACTGTACATTATAAGTTTGTGTACCGAACGATTTTATTATGTCATCGTCATGCATCATACGCACGCACGCACGCACGCACGCACGCACCCACGCACGCACGCACGCACGCAGTCACACACAGACCTCGCGTTTGGGGCACCGCCGGAACAGTAACTAGGAACCACGAGAAATACAGAAATAAATTGAAAATGCACACTTATTGTGTGACAGCAATGAAAACGTTGAAATAATAGCGTGACACTGTGCAGTGTTGACACAAGCATTATGTATAAAACGCTTACTTAGAATGCATAATCACATCCACTGGGGTGTTCCTATACTCTCCTATACCTCGCCTGTAGGTCTGGCTGTCTGTCTGTGACTGAGTCTGTATACATTATGTTCCTATATACTCTCCTACCTCGCCTGTAGGTCTGGCTGTCTGTCTGTGACTGAGTCTGTATACATTATGTTCCTATATACTCTCCTACCTAGCCTGTAGGTCTGGCTGTCTGTCTGTGACTGAGTCTGTATACATTATGTTCCTATATACTCTCCTACCTAGCCTGTAGGTCTGGCTGTCTGTCTGTGACTGAGTCTGTATACATTATGTTCCTATATACTCTCCTACCTAGCCTGTAGGTCTGGCTGTCTGTCTGTGAGTCTGTATACATTATGTTCCTATATACTCTCCTACCTAGCCTGTAGGTCTGGCTGTCTGTCTGTGAGTCTGTATACATTATGTTCCTATATACTCTCCTACCTAGCCTGTAGGTCTGGCTGTCTGTCTGTGAGTCTGTATACATTATGTTCCTATATACTCTCCTACCTCGCCTGTAGGTCTGGCTGTCTGTCTGTGAGTCTGTAGGCATTATGCGAGCGTACCTGTAGGTCTGTCTGTCTGTCTGTGAGTCTGTAGGCATTATGCGAGCGTACCTGTAGGTCTGTCTGTCTGTCTGTAAGTCTGTAGGCATTATGCGAGCGTACCTGGCACCCTCACAACATTTCCAGCCTGGGATAATGCCTTTAACAGCCAGCTGTCGGCTGAACGGGACACAACAGGAACCACACAGCTGTCACCAAAGCCCACTCCCACCGGGCCAGGGGTCCAGGTGATAAAAAAAGCAACGGTTTAATTTATGCAGTGATTTTTTCTCCCACAAGTTCTGGGAGCATTGGTGG
This sequence comes from Electrona antarctica, assembly GCF_951216825.1. Taxonomy (NCBI): domain Eukaryota; kingdom Metazoa; phylum Chordata; class Actinopteri; order Myctophiformes; family Myctophidae; genus Electrona; species Electrona antarctica. Next base: position 10,322,946 of record NC_136808.1, on the reverse strand, counting down.
TGGATTGACGGGAAGTATGGATGTTTCTGGTTGTTTGGGGACTACAGGGTTACAGTATGCAGAAGCAAAACACGCCCAACTATAGTGACAAAATGAACAGAACCCTGATCCAGCCTCAGCTCTATGTATGGAGTGGGAGCAGCACTCACAGATGGTGAACAAATGTTCTTTTGAAGCAGCGTTGCACAATACTTGGTTCTTTCGAGGCCCGGGCCAGCCGTGCAGTGCGAGCTGGTCTCGGTTTTGCAGATGGTTTGAAAAACAGCCGCAAACAAACACCCTCGTGGCTTGTATTATCAACGCATGAATGACGGAACATGATTGTTTGTTACTGAGCACTTGCCAAGCCATTCTACCTATTGGCTGCTATATTGATCAAAGCACTTTAAAAAATGAACATCTCCAATACTCGTCATTTCAACTTTAATTCAGAATAATAATATCATTAAAGTCTGACTGCTGGCCACCTATTTCAGACCAATTTCATCTTATGTGACGAGGGAAACATTATTGCCTCGTAAATCTACAGTCTGTATAATTGGCGAGTCTAGCGACTATAAGGGAGCTACGTGCTAGGGCTAAAGCTATTCAACGTGCCACGTACAGATGAAATTAATGAAAACATTTAAGAAGGACTTCAGCGGGAACTAATGTTATTTCCATTACTTGTTGGATATTTCATCTCACGCTGAACTACAAACCAGATTCTTGCTCACAGAATGGTGGCGCAGGCCATTAACACATAATTACGTAGTGTGAATGTGGCCTGTATGTAAGAAACATAAGCAGTTGGATGGCGTGATACTACTTAAAATATATTATTTTAGTTTTATGTGCCTTAACCCAATTTGGGCGGGAACCCTTTTCGGTGTTTTAACTATTGAAAAACAGCAGATCTACAAGCTCATAGCGCGGCACCGAGTGCCGCGCTATGAACTTGTAGATCTGCTATTTTTGAAAATTTGTGAAAATGTGCCTCAAATCTTTGAATATATATTATTACAGACTTACAGAGTGAACATTTTAACTCATATCTTTGCTTCTGTGGGGTCCCTGGAAGAACATATTTTCAGATGGGGGGCGGAGGCATATTACATATAATTTGTGGGGTTCTTGACATGAACTATTGAGCCCCACTGATACAGAAACATAAGGTTTTTCAGAAAACTGTCAGGATTTTTAAGACATTTTTTTTTAAATTTTGACGACAGGCCTAAATGGGTTAAAGAAACTGAGAGAAATGTAGGGACTATGTCTGGGGGTTTTCATGGGGTACAGACAGTGGCCAAGTGTATATGAGTTAACACATGCTTTCTTTTGACCAGACCATTACAAGGCTATGCCTCCTGTAATGTACTCCACCCGTCTGGTGATTATCAACACTTTCAGCTGTGTTACTGATACACAGAGAAGCTGTATATTCGGTCCCTATCACTAAAAGTTCAACCAGTGATAAAACGGTTCTCATTGATTTCAAATATTTAGAACATTCACCCTTTGTATGTTGTCTGCTTTTGATAGGCTTGTCTGAGACCAAATCAAATAAAGCAATCATGTACACATGAAGCAACGGAAGCCAATACATCAGAGTAATTATGTAATCAACAAGAACTGTCACACACACACACACACACACACACACACACACACACACACACACACACACACACACACACACACACACACACACACACACACACACACACACACACACACACACACACACACACTGACAATGAAAGCATGATAACCACGACTGACTGTCTCCCATGTCCCTCCCTTCCCATTTCCCATTTCCACGGCTATTGCATTAACGTGAGAACATGCCATGACTGAGAGCGCTCATGCTAATGAGTGAGTTAAGATTAATAACAAGATTGGCCCAGGAGCCATGGGGTTAGGGGTGACACAGGAATGGAGAAGAGTCTAAGAGCGTTGCCCTTGTGTGGGGACAGTGACGTCCATTGTTGTGGCCAGTAGGTGTTCTGGTCTTGTTCGGTGGGCCACGGTTCTGTAATTGCTGGTTGGAATGTTAGTCTGCTCTAGAGGAAGCTCTCTCTCTCCACTGGCTGTCATTGTCCATGCAAAGCATCCAGCCAGAGCTCAGCGCCGCTGGAGTCATGGACCACAATTTAGATTATAGGAGCTCTTATTAGTCAATTTGGGCCCTAAGGCTCCATGGGAAGAGTAGGAAACACAGTGAATCATTTGATTGACTAAAATGGAACTGGCTGGTCTGAATGTACGACAGCCATGTGACATCTGTCACAAGAATTAAACCAATTCTCATGCATAATAATGTGTTTGTGTGTCAGCCTAGGGTGTGCGTGTTGGGCTGTGCATGTGAGCATGTGAGCTTTAGACGTGTGCGTTTGCGTGCGTGCGTGCGTGCGTGCGTGCGTGCGTGCGTGCGTGCGTGCGTGCGTGCGTGCGTGCGTGTGCGGATGAGAGGGCAGGCGCATTCATGCATGTTGGCATGAAATTTAAATGAAATCCACAAGCTTATTTGATGATTTTGGGTCAGTCTAAGCCAGTTGAAGTGAACATGCACCGGCCATCAATCTGGCCTTTAATTTACATGTTATTTGCATAAGACAAGGAGAAAAGAAATGGAATCTGCATATTTTGATTTGGAACAGGACAGTTTTTTTTTGTTTTGTTTAAAAAAAAGAAAACCTTGAGCATTACAGTTATACTTCCAGGATGCGTGTGTGCGTGCGTGCATGTGTGTGTGCGTGCGTGCGTGTTAACTTTCTCAACTTTATTAGGCTATATTATAACGTCATCAGGATATTTACATTATATATTTTGCATTGTGTCTGTCCGATCATTTAGAAATATGCTTAAAGGATCATACATCAATATGTCACTGTCTACTCACAACTTCAGCCAAATATGGTATATAAACAGGACATTTCCCCTATATCTTTATTTTTAGCATGTGTTTCCTAAACTCATTAAAACGCAACAAGAACTTACCTAAATAATTGGGTCACTGTTGGCTAAACATAATTGCACGTTTAATAATGGATGTTTGAATTTTGTTTGAAAGTCAATCTTCTCCAGGGAATATTTTCCGCTAGGCCTTTCAAATGAATCTGGGCCTTAAAATGCATTTAAAACGCAACGTTGACGCGACTTTGAGACAAAATAACTTCACAATGACGTGTGTGTTGGATTACCTACATCATGTGCCTTGTTGAGACCTGGCACCAGCCAGGGGTTTATTCATCGCTCAACAAAGCCTGCCCTCCTGGTTACAAATACCTGGAGAAAGCACGCAGCACTGGTGGTAAAGGTGGTGGCTTAGCCATCCTGCACAAAGGCCATCTGGACCTGTCTCCCCTCCCTCTGCCAGCATTCTCTTCATTTGAATGTCTCGGTTTTAAATGCAAACCCCCCTCCACTATGACAGCAATACTCATTTACCGGCCACCAAAACCAAACTCACTTTTTATTTCAGAACTGCATGATCTCCTCACAACACTCTGTATTACATCCACCAACACCTTAATTCTAGGAGATCTGAATATTCACATGGACACCCCCACCTCACCCCCCGCAGCTGAACTACTACAACTACTGGACTGCCTCCACCTCACACAGCACGTGCACGTCCCAACACATGACAGGGGACATACGCTTGATCTGGTCATCAGTGACCCTGGCCTGATCAGCAACCTGCAGGTGTACGAGATGGGTGTGTCTGACCACAGAGTCATCTCTATGGAGCTGCCATTCCCCTCCCCCCACAATAAGCCAAAACGTCAAATTCACTTCAGACAAATCAAAAACATCAACCCCGACGCCTTTGCCCTGGACCTTCATGACCTCTCCTCTGCAACCCCCTCATCAGCCACTGAATCAGTTGACCTCTACAACAACACCCTGAGCCGTCTCCTGGATCTTCACGCCCCTGTCAAAACAAAAACAGTCACTTTCTCACGCTCCTCCCCCTGGTTCACCAGTGAGCTGCGGAAAGCGAAGGCAGCGGGCCGTGTCCTTGAGCGCCGTTTCATGGCGTCAGGACTCACTGTCCACAGGCTGGCATACAGGGAGCATCAAAAAGCCTATGCAAAGGCCCTCAGAGATGCCCGGTCACTTTTCTACTCCAATATCATCAATAACAACTCCGGTAACTCCAAGCAACTTTTCACCACCATAAATAACATCCTCAAACCACAATCACCCACTCACAGCGACACCACAGAGGACCAATGCAACAGCATCCTAGACTCATTCAGGTCAAAAGTCAATAACATCCGCTCCACCCTATCGCACTCCTCCACTTCAACTTCCCTGTCTGTCACCCCACTGCCAGGGATCCCCCAGCCTTTCCACTGCTTTGCCAACATCTCACAACACCAGGTTGAGGCCATCATCTCCAAGATGAAACCATCAACATGCGCCCTTGACCCCTTCCCCACAGCACTGTTAAAAACCCACATTACTGCCATAAGCCCCCTCATCACCACAGTCATCAACCTCTCCCTCCAAGCCGGCTGTGTTCCACCTGCCTTAAAATCAGCCATCATTACACCTCTCCTGAAAAAACCCACTCTTGACCCGGAAGTTCATGCCAACTACAGGCCCATCTCCAACCTGCCCTTCCTCTCCAAGGTACTGGAAAAGGTAGTAGCTGCTCAACTTCAACAACACCTAAAAAACAATAACCTCTTTGACAAATTCCAGTCAGGATTCCGCTCAGCCCACAGCACAGAAACAGCACTGGTCAGAGTCACCAACGACCTGCTGATGGCAGCTGATAACGGCTCCCCCTCCCTCCTCATCCTCCTGGACTTGTCAGCCGCATTTGACACAGTCGACCATACCATCCTCCTCAACCGACTCCACTCCACTATAGGACTCACCGACACTGCACTAAACTGGTTCACCTCATATCTCACGGACAGAACCGAGCGCGTTTCCCTGGGAGGTGTTCACTCACGTTCACACCCTGTCACCTGCGGCGTACCCCAAGGTTCCGTCCTCGGCCCCACCCTTTTCACTCTCTATATGCTCCCCCTTGGTCGTGTCATCAGTCGGCATGGGATATCCTACCACTGCTACGCTGATGACACCCAACTCTACCTCAGGACAGTCCCACCCCCCTCTGCCCCCCTGTCATCACCATCATCACCATCATCCACACTGACCACCTGCCTTGAGGAGATAAAGGCGTGGATGACTGACAACTTTCTCCAACTCAACAGCTCCAAGACAGAGGCCATTCTCATCGGCACCCCACACCAGGTCAAATCATCCCCAATAACCAGCATCACCTTCTCCACCCAGGACCTCCCCCTCTCACCTGTAGTCACCAACTTGGGTGTAAAAATGGACCCCCAACTGACCTTTGACCCTCACATCAAACACCTCTGCAAAACCTCATTCTTTCACCTCCGAAACATAGCCAGACTCCGTCCCACACTCACCCTGCCAGATGCAGAAAAACTTGTTCACGCCTTTGTCTCCTCAAGGCTTGACTACTGCAACGCACTTCTCACCGGGATCCCTAGCAAGAGCATCCAGAGGCTCCAGTACATCCAGAACAGTGCTGCTAGGATCCTGGTGAGAGTGCGGAAATATGATCATATCACACCCATACTCCATTCCCTTCACTGGCTTCCCGTCTCCTCCAGGATAGAATACAAGGTCTGCCTCCTCACCCATCAGTGCATCCACAGCAACGCCCCTTCCTATCTGAAGGAACTCATTGAACCCCCAGCCTCCACACGCTCCCTCCGCTCTGGAAATTCTAACACACTCAAAACCACCAAAACAAAACTCCGCACCATGGGGGACCGGGCCTTCTGTTCAGCTGCTCCTCGGCTGTGGAATGCCCTCCCCGACCACCTGAGAGCACCACAATCCGTGGACGCTTTTAAAAGGGGACTTAAGACATTTCTTTTTAACAAGGCATTTGGCCAGCTGGACCATTAGTTGCCCGGTGTGCTTTTAATCCTTTTAGCAGTATACCATGAAATGTGCTTTTTTAGTCATTTTATTTAATCATGCATTATTTTAAGATTATTGTTTTTATTCTTCTTCTTGTTGTAGCACTTTGAGATTTGTTTCAAATGTAAAGTGCGTTATAAATAAAATTTATTATTATTATTATTATTACCTACAGTACAGCACGGTTTCCCAAACAGTGGGTCGGGACCCATTTGTGGGTTCCCCGACACATGGCGCGTTGTGAGCTTGTAGATCAGATATTGTCACTATAGTCTGGGTCCCGGGCAGACATAGAAATTCTCGTTTGGGTCACAGGCTAAAAAGTTTGGAAACCACTGTTTCATTGGATTTCATTGGATCAAATCGACAGGAAGTGGAAAACACACAGCCTAGGAAACAGGTGAATATACAGTCATTCATATGTGTTAAGCACGCCAGACCACCACTTTGGCACTTTAACCAGGACTACTACACAGCATTGCCTATTGATGATGATAATGGTTTCAGCTGCCAATCCATCAAAAATGATCAATTTGGGCCATCTAGTTTAATTTTAATTTGCAGTGTTGATTGCCAATGTCTCTCAATGTCATCCTCCCTCACTAACACACATGCAGACTTTCTCTCTCTGCCTCGCTCGCCCCTTTCTTGTTTTCTCTCCGTCTCTTTCCTCTGTCAGCCGCGTACGTACGCACACGCGCGCGCGACGCACGCGCGCACACACACACACACACACACACACACACACACACACACACACACACACACACACACACACACACACACACACACACACACACACACACACACACACACACACACACACACACACACACACACACACACACACGGGGGGGGGGGGGTCATTGTTCCGCAGGAAATGCTCTCACCACACAGACTGTAGGCTTAACCTTATAATGGAGTCCCATAACCAGCCTGCCTCCGTGTGCTTTATGTTTTTACATTAAAAAAATAGGCCATGACAACATGACATGACATGTCCAGTTGGGCTCCTAGTCCTCCATAGTCCTATATGGACATGGACCTGAAGCAGAGCAATATAGGGGACACTTTCCAAATGTGGATCTGTGTCCTGTGCATGAGTAAGGACGCATGTGTATGCGTGTGTGGGAGTGTGCGCGTCCCACACACACACACACACACACACACACACACACACACACACACACACACACACACACACACACACACACACACACACACACACACACACACACACACACACACACACACACACACACACACACACACACACACACACACACACACACACACACACACACACACACACACCTACAGTAGTAAAGAGACAGATTTGTCCGGCCTGTCTTGCCTTGAGGTCTTTGGCATTCTACACTCTGAGGGCCAGAGGGACAGCAGCTGCTGCACAGTAAAATAATCCTGTGTTAGGGTCCATTTTTACACTCATATTATGAGTGTAAAAGGTTGGAAGGTTTCACTGTGTAACTCTGTGTATATCCATAAACATTGATTGACACACATTATTTAGCCATAAGAGACACACATTTACAGATGTATACACACAATTATGCGCGTGCGCGTACATCCATGTGTGTGCGGCGCACGTGCACATGCACACGCACACGGGCGGACGCGCACGCACGCACGCACGCACGCACGCACGCACGCACGCACGCACGCACGCACGCACACATGCCCGCACATGCACACTCAATGACAACGAGAGCTTTTGGACGGAGTCTCCCTTTAATGGAGGGTGCAGGTGTTGGGATGTTTCAATGGGGGAATTTCCGAAGCCCATGAAGTCTGTGGACTATAATAGTAGCCCCGATGGTTGTTCGATCTTAACAACATGTGTCCAGGGAAAGAGGCTTTTACAAGCCAAGCCCCACACCTGCCCTGTAAACACTCCCTCACTGGGCTGTGCTATTCCAGCCATCAGCTCTGTGCTGGGCTCCCTTCATCCCTGCACGCTTGTGCTCATCTTTTTGCAGTCTTTTCGCCCCCTTTCAGAGCGACGAGTAGTGGCCCAGGAGATGATTCGCCATTCATTTTTCCCCATAAGCTGTTCAAAAAGTATTAATTAACCCATTTTGACCTGAGATCAGATTTTGCAAAAATAGCAGATCTACAAGCTCGTAGCGCGCCACTCAGTGGCGTGCTATGAGCTTGTAGATCTGCAATTTTTCAATAGCTAAAGCATAACATAATGCTAACACCTAAAGGGGTTCCCGCCCTCGGATCGTGACAAATCATGACAATACATGTTGGGCAGATCAAATAATTAGAAAGAAGAAAGAAAAGGCAGATTATACAACAGGTCGTTTCGAGGAAGCAATCTGATTGGTTGAAACAGCCTTCTAGCCGTGGTTCAAACGAGCACCACTCCACACCTAATCAAAACAAAGAATTCAGCTGCTCTGTTTTCCCAGAGCGCAGCAAACTCGGTGGCTAGGCTAGCTGGTTTCTTGGGACATTTGTGGTCGTAGTGACTACATCTGTCATTAAAAAAAAATGTTTTTTCAGCGCTTTTCTTAGTTTTAAGGGTAACTGTTGTATACTTGCAATATTACACTAGGGTGTGGTTTAAGGCGATTATTGCCACTTCAGTGATGCTTGCGGAACTCGACTACGTCTCGTTCAATAATCACGTTAAACCACACCCTCTCGTGTAATATTGCTTAAGTACAACACTTTTTGTTTTGTTTTTCTTCTTACTAATAAAAATACTTTTTGAAAAGCGTATGAGGAAAAATGAATGGGGAATCATTTCCTGGGCCACTCGTCGTTTTGAAAGGGGGCGGGACACTGTTAGCAGTGTTTAAACTCCTTTCTTTTTCAAGTTTAAATGTAGGTTGGTTGATACTGATAGTAATATTTTGTCACACAAAATGTGTTGTGAAATGCCTTGTCGTTTTAGGGTTTAGGATTCTGTTTAGGTTCTCATGAATCTTTGTTCAGTCCGTCTACATTCATTGGGCTTTAAAGGTTACAGTACTTTTCCCAGCGTGACACATTATAGGAGTCTGTAGATTATTTTTTGGGCACGCAACACCAGCGCACGACGAAGTATATATCAAACATAAGCGTCATCCCCGACTGCATGCGTTCAGTCTTGTAACCATGCCCTATCCCTTCCCATTTCATTAGGAGCCAGCCAACACTTCACGGATACATTCAATTACGCTCCAGTGATAATTAAATGCTCCTCAAATGAGTTCATTTAAATCATCTTCTTCATTTGGGCTCCATTCTGGGTTTTTAATGCTTGGCGCTCAACGCACGGCTCAAATGAACATTAAGCCCTGCAGCTCACCCACGGGGAGAGTTTAAAGGCCTATATGCTCACACAATCACAGGCAGATGACATTTTAACCAGCTTAAGTGGGCTAACAATTGAGATGACATATTTAACAGAAACAGCTAGATAAGTTTCAGCAGCGACACGCGGCATTGATTAAAATATGAGACCTGGTAGGTCACTACGAAAAAGGTGACTTGCCTTTGCATTATAGTCACACACGACTCTCCTTTTTGAGACCCTCATTTCAATGTACTGTAGTGATCAGCGCTCGGTCTTCTCTGGCAGCAAAGGGTGACATTACCTGTGATTACTTGCGTCACTGCCTCGGGATTAAGTCTGATTTGACATGCGTAATAGGAATGATCTAACAGGGCCAAACTTCATCCACTCACGTTTCAATGAGACAAACATGGGTCTTAGTCGTCTTTTTAGAGGTTTAGTATACATGGCCCAACGAAAGGCATGAATGTCATTGCAAATCTTTAAATTATAAATGGTTGAAAAGTACATCTATTGCTGAATATTCATGCCTTAAGGGCGTCCGCACCCAGCACAATAACTATAACTATGACAATAATCATGTGTGCATGCACCAATGTTGTCATAATAGTTGTGGTGTGGAGCCTGCATGCCATGTTTGATGAATTGAAAATGGTGGGCCCTCTATTGTAAACAAGTGTAATGCTTTATGGTGTCGTCCACTCACAGTTAACAGTTTTTGTATGAGTTGTACTTGAAATGTACTGTGATTCTGCAAACTGTTAATAAATCAATCAATCAATCAACTTGAGTTAGAACGATTTAAAAAAATATATATATTTAGTTTGTTTTCATGCAACCAGCTCAGTGGCCTTGTGGTTAGAGTGTCTGCCCTGAGACTGGGAGGTCGGGGGTTTGATCCCCGGCCGGTTCGTACCAAAGACTCATGGGACCCAGTGCCTCCCTGCTTGGCACTCAGCATCAAGGGTTGGATTGGGGGTATAAGTCCCTGCGACATACTAGCGTCATGTCCAGGGGGTGTACATGTACATCAAGCTGCCTCACACTACAGAAACAGGAGATAGGCTCTGGGCCTCATGGCTCGGCAAGGCTTACTTACTTACTTTGTATCATGCTTGTTGTGGGTGGCCCATTAGGCTTATAGCCTACCAAGTACCAACCCTATGCTTTCTCCCCTTCATTGCTAGACTAAAGAACATGCTACGAATAGTTACATTGTATGTGAAAATATTGTACCTTTCCTTTTCTGAGTTGAATAAAAGCTCAAATAAATAAATGTTATAGTGCCTATATTCTCTGTTATTAACCCATTTTGACCTGAGATCAGATTCTAAAAATGTCTGTTTGAAAATGACAGTTTTCTGAAAAAGCTATGTTTCTATGTCAGTCGTTCTTCGATTTTTCAAAAATAGCAGACCTACAAGCTCGTAGCGCGCCACTCGGTGGTGCGCTATGAGCTTGTAGATCTGCTATTTTTCAATAGCTAAAGCATAACATAATGCTAACAAGGGGTTCACGCCCAGAATGGGTTAAAAAAGGGTCCACCTCCAACTACAATGGCCCAACCATGCAGTCCAACATAATGAATGTAATAATTACGTGTTGGTGATATAACGGTAAATCATTTAATGGCCCTACAAGGCGAGAGTTATTTTTAAAAGGGGATTCATCAATATTCTCCAGGGGTACACGGAGAAAGGTCAGAAAATCTCTCATTAGCATGTGAGCATGCGCATGTGCTTCCCTACATGTACATTTGTATGAACATGCATATATTTGAAAGTGTGCTTCTGTCATGGAGTATGCTGTGCATGTGTGTTCTCTACACAGTATGTTTTGGCTGATGTCTAACAGTGCGTGCATTAATACCACCAGCGCTAACTACAGTACAGTACCAAGGGAAGGTTTGTGGGCTAAACATTGACATATAGCTTCCTTAGATCTGCCTATAGGCCTACCTTGTAAAATAAGGTAACACAAAAAGCCCTGCGTTTGACACACACACCCTTTTGAAGTACATTCAAGGTTCAAGGTTACTTTATTGTTAGCTATTGTGTATAACAGGGGTTTTCAGCTAGATCCTGACACAGGGTAACCTGACTCCGCCAGATGGGGCAGCAGAGAGTACACTGGGTTCCCCCCTCCTGCTCCCATCTGGGAACTCTCAGGCAGACTTGATGCCCGGCCACAAAATGGCCTGGCCAATCAGCTGCCTTGATCCCGCCTATAGCTGCTGCTGATTGGCCAGGCCGTTTTGTGGCCGGGCATCAAGTCTGCCTGAGAGTTCCCAGATGGGAGCAGGAGGGGGGAACCCAGTGCACTCTCTGCTGCCCCATCTGGCGGAGTCAGGTTAGACACAGGGACCACCATCCATCCTGACCATCCATACAATAGGATTTGGTGCTGTGACACCCCAAACAAAACATTGTGTCTGTATATTTATTCTATATAAATGTATATAGGACCCATCCTGACTTAGAGCAACCTGGGGACCACCACTATTGTGTCGGGTGCATGGGTCCATTATATTCCTGACACAATAATGGTGGGGGTTCATGCACCACTATGGGTTAAGATTATTAGTAGTGTTAGCTCACTAATCACATTATCACAGGCTACATTCATGAGCTGAGCTGGACAAAAAAATATATAGTGAAAGAAAGAAAGAAAGAAAGAAAGAAAGAAAGAAAGAAAGAAAGAAAGAAAGAAAGAAAGAAAGAAAGAAAGAAAGAAATACAGCCACCCTATAGCTGTCACAATAACTCACAACGAACCTCAGCAACCACAACACACATAACCTATACTGTTTATCAGTATTCAATTGAAATTGTAAAATGTGTAATTGTTGGCTGTTATGTCAATGCCCAAAACCTCTAGCTCGAACCAAAAGGAAATATCAAATTCACTCATAGGATTATTGAAGTGATCAAGAGCCTCATACACATATACTGTGTCTGTTGTTACAACTCACATACCTTCAATGGCAAATACAACACAACACAACATACAAACTGTAGATTCACATCAGCATTCAATTCCAGAGCCACAAACAGTTACTGAACATGTTTCATTGCCACCCAGTCATTGGGTCCCAAAATGACAGTAATAGTACACCAGCTTGAATCACACTAGTATACACAGCATACAACACAAGCAGCAGCAGCAGCAGAGAAGCAAAACACTAAGTTCATACCTGGAGCTTGAGTTGGGTAAGTGATGCCAGGGTCAAACTGTGGAACCCATGGATAGAGATAGGGCCTCCGGCTCTCTCTGTAGTTCATGATGAGCCCTCCAGCGGCGTCTCCTGTCACCTCCATCCTCCATAGTCCATACATCTGGCTAGCTGGCCAGTACTTTCCTCCCAGCCTCATTCTCCTGGCTGCCATCTTCTCACTCAGGCTTGGATGTTTAGTACTGCACATAGCATTCTGGTGTAGTGCAGCGGTCAGGGATTTAGGGCAGGGTCTAGGGTCCAGCATTCACAGCATGTCACAGGAAAATGGACTCAGGGCAGAGAAGAAGCTGAGCGTGGGGGTCTGGGGTCATCGTCACCCTGGCTTGTGTACCTGTGGAGCAGGTTGAGAGAGAGCTTTGAGAATACGGTAGAAAGAAAGAAAGTTAGCTGACCAAGAGCCAGGATGGAAGCTTGTTTGGACATGCCTGGACTAGGTAGGGTATGCCCAGAGTAATCTAGTAAGCGAGTAGTGACACTACTGTTGACTCCCATTGTAACAATGGAATGCGGAAGTGCTCATTCTATCTCAATGGGATAGTTCCAATGTTTGGAACTATAGCCCACAGGCACCCGCTTTGCCGCGAGATCAAAGCGTGTCGCCACTCTCTTACTAGATTCCGCTGGGTATGCCTTGAAACAAATTGAGAGATAGAGAGGGCCTTTCTCGGCCCCACCCCTCTCCCACTGTTTATATTGCGTTTAGTTTCCAAGATGGCCGCAGCACCAGGAGGGGGTGGGGTGGAGGTAAGTGGGCGGGGTCAACATATGCCCTTACTGAGCTGCATTCAAGACACTTGCCTTGTGTCTTGACACCTGACTTGTGTCTGAACAAAGCTTTGATGGATGTGTTCTGCCCCCCTCCCCCCCATCAAACAAAATGTTTGGTCAAACCATATGGGCTTCCATTGGAAATGCATTGGAGCGGCCATTAAACACAGACACAAGACAGACACAAGACAGGTGTCTTGAATGTGTGAACGCAGCCCAGTAAGGGCATATGTCAACCCCACTCGCTCACCTCCACCCCTCCTGGTGCTGCGGCCATCTTGGAAACTAAACACAATAAAACAATTGGAGAGGGGTGGGGCCGAGAAAGGCCCTTATTCAGGTTGTAACACTGAATATTCAATATCACTTTGAATTAAACCACCATTGGTAAACAGTTAAGAATGACGTTGCATACAATAGGATTTGGTGCTGTGACACCCCAAACAAAACATTGTGTCTGTATATTTATTCTTTTTTTTTGTGGCTTTCGCCTTTATTTTATATTTTTTATGGAGGGACAGACAGTAGGCTGACAGGAAATGGGGAGAGAGATGGGGAAAACATGCAGTAAAGGCCGTCGGGATCGGGAGTCGAACCCGCGGCACACTGCCAGACTGGATTACCAGCCAAGGTGCCTGGACCACTGAGCCATGGCCCAGGCCCTGTATATTTATTCTATATAAATGTATATAGGACCCATGCACACAGCACTTCAAGCACCTTTGTTTGTTCATTTCACCCTCCTCTCACTCTCACATAGGGTTGGGTGACGATACGAATCTATCGTCAATCGCGAATGTACGTGTCCAATCGCCGAATATTTTTATTAGGCGATTTTTCGGGACGATTATTTTCTTTTGCAAAATATTAGCCCAATTAACCTGTAAAGTGTGAGCAACATGTGAATCAATTTGGGCCAGCAAAGTAGTAACAGCGGCCGGGTAGAAAACCCCTCCTCCCTGGTATGCTCCCAGTCCCCGCACCGCAGCATCGGGGAACACTCTGGCAGCCAGAGTAAAGGCTGGGAGGGACCGAGCCGAGGGAGGCTACTGTACTGTAGCCTACATGTTGTTTATGCTCCGGAGTCCAGACCCATGCAGTTTAATAATATACAGTCACAACAGAATGCACACTGCTGTCTCGTGTCTCATCACAATCCCAATGCGCCACCCGTGAAGTCGGGGGGAAAATAAAAAACAGGCTGCTAGTGTTAGTGTAGGCTCGGGGATCGTTAGCTTAGCGTGTAGCTACTGATTCAACCCACTGATTGAACTTCATCTCCGCCTGTAATCTAGGTTATTTTTTTATTGACAACGTGAACGAACCCCGACACCAGCGCTGCAAAAATAGACAGATCTACAAGCTCTCAACGCGTAGCGAACGGCGCTGCAAAAACAGGCAGGACGCGATGCCTTGAGAGCTTGTGGATCAGCACCGACGGTGCGGGGAGGCAAGAGTTCTCCGGGGAGGAGGAGAAGTTACCAGGGCATGCTACATGTTGCTGCGGCTAACAACACTGTCACCAGCCAGTGGTTGTGATGTTAGCTTGGCTTGCAGGCAGCTGCTTGTCCGTTCCAACTTCACTTCATCTCCACCTGTAACTTATTTATTATTTTGTTACCCTGGCTGCGCAGCTGCGCAGCAAAAATAGACGGATCTACAAGCTCTCAACGCGTAGCGAACGGGGCTGCAAAAACAGGCAGGACGCGGCGCCTTGAACGCTTGTAGATCTGGCTTTTTTGCGACCTGTAGTGAGCTGTTCTCACTTTACTTTTATGACACGAATATATCGTCCATCGGCGATTTTTGGACAGACGATGGGCGATTGAAAAAGATTGGCATATCGCCCAACCTTACTCTCACACGCACCTCACGCAAACACACATGCACAAGCTAACTCACCTGCAGAATATAGTTTGTTATGGAGATGAATTAACTTCTCTTTCAAACTGTCACACACTTGTGACTGGGCAGTTTTCACTCCCTAACAACCCAGACTACTCCACTCAACATCCATGAGGTGTAAAGTTACGTAATAAGTTGTTTAACAACAATAATATCAAATAATAATAATATCAGTGCCGTCGCCAGGTATACGCGCAGTACGCACTGTGCGTAGGGCAACACGCCGAAGGGGCAAAAGAATGCGCCAAGCGAGCATCAAGTTGCATGCGTGCCCATGTGGATCTGCCTTCCCCTCACAACGCATTGTGCTGCGACACGTTGTGAGCTTGTAGATCGGCTATTTTCAGCAAGTGTAAAATCAGTCATTACGACGGCATCAAGGCCTGCCAAAATACATTTTACACTAAATACACAAAATCAACACTAAATTTAGTCGACTAAAATCTTATGCTATTTAGTTGACTAAAACTAGACTAAAACTAAATGAAAGCCAGTGTCATTATGGTTCAATAACACAGGCTACCTCTGACCCCAGACAGGTGGGCGGGAGCCGGGGATTGTCATTCGACTAACAAGGAAAGTTATCACTTCCTTTGGTTTACACTGTACGTCTATGAAGGGCAGAGGTTATCATTTTAAATTCCTGATTTGGACGTTATTGACAGCGTCTGTGTTGCAGTTCAGCAGTGGCAACAAGTCCGAAGGACCCCTTTGGACTGAGCTGGGCTGAGCTGGCTTGTATTGGCATATTGTTAACTCATATCCATACAATTGATAACATTGCAGAGCAGTTTTCATTAAGTATAGTGATTGAACATGAAAGAAAGAGAGAAAGTTTAGGTGTAAAGGTACACAGTGAAAGTCCTGAGCGTCGGAGAGTCTGCAAATGTAACCAAAATGGTCCCATTTAGTCATAGTTACAAACGGTTGAACGAAAAAGCCTACTGAGGGTTGTACTGTGTATCAAGGTTATAATAGTTAACTAAAACTAACTAAAAAACGAAAACTAGAATTAAAAAAAATATTTTAGTTAACTGAAACTAAATAAAAACTAAAAATAAATTAAAAACGATAACTAAACTGAAACTGTATTGTGTCACTGTGTGTTCACAAAACTAACTGAAATTATAGAAAAAAATACCCTTAGTTATAGTTTTAGTTTTTATAGTTTTAGTTATAGTTTGTTAGTTTAAAAAACTAAAACTAAACTATAACTAAACTAAAACTAAGCATTTCACCAAAATAAAAACGAAATAAAAACTAGCAAACCCGCTCTAAAAACGAACTAAAACTAACTGAATTAGAAGGGGAAAAAAGCCAAAACTAACTAAAACTAAACTATAATGAAAAAAACAAAACTATTATAACCTTGCTGTGTATAGTGCAAAGAGAGTAAAAGAAAAAAAGGAAAAACCTTTTTTTCCTCATAAAACTAATATCCTGTTCAGTCACATAGGGTTACATGTTTTGTCAGAGGTTGTGTCGTAAAAACATCATATCCTAGCCAGATGCAAATGTTTCCAAGTCAGTTTTGTTGTCATTGTGGCTAGCTGATTTTGTTCAGGTCAGATTAGGTTTATGTAAGAAAAACAAGTCATTAGTTTAGGTCAGGTCGAGGCCACACGAGTAAAGGGATACATTGAGGTTTTGGTAACCTCCGGTCTTGCAGGTGAAAGCATACACCCTCTTTAAAAACCAGCTATTTAACACTTGAAAGACTCAACTGCTGAAAGATCCAATTCTTTTTTTTTTAAAGATATGTTTTTGTGGCTTTCGCCTTTATTTTATTATTTTTTTGTAGAGGGATAGAATCACAGTAGGCTGACAGGATATGGGCAGACAGATGGGGGGTGACATGCAGTAAAGGCCATCGGGATCGGGAGTCGAACCCACGACACACGCTGGTAATCCAGTACTGGATTACCAGCCATGGTGTCTGGATCGCTGAGCCACGGCCCAGGCCGAAAGATTCAATTATGTGCAATATGCATCCTATTTTATTGTTATGTTTCACCAGTTTCAATTGAAACGGGCCTCCACCCTCAGGCGGGCCTCCAAGCTCTGACTGACCGTCAGGCGTCAGTCTGCCCTCTCTCTCTCTCTCTCTCTCTCTCTCTCTCTCCCTCCCTCTCTCCCTCCCTCTCCCCCTCCCCCTCCCTCCCCCACAATGTTAAGTTACACCTATTTCCTGTTAATAACCGGGGTAAAATGTGCGGCATTGGGAGGTAAAGGGGAGACACTTTATTGTGAAGGGACGACGGGATGAGGAGAGGTGTTGTTGTTGCGTAATTGTCGAGAGTAATGGCTGCGTGCGATATTGAACACTCAAAACGATTTGTACCAATACGCCTGTGTCAACAGAATAATTATGTCATAGGTATATATGGGGGCCTCTTTTTTGGTCTCGAAACGGGCCTCCAGATACCTACGGCCGCCCCTGCAAATGTATGTTCTTCAGTGGCCAATAATTTCAGTATTTATTTTAAATATTCTGAGAGAAAGAAGAGTTGTATAATTTACTTACTAAAGAGCTGCATCATCGGGGAGCAACCATCCATAAGCAGAGAGAGAGACACACACACACACACACACACACACACACACACACACACACACACACACACACACACACACACACACACACACACACACACACACACACACACACACACACACACACACACACACACACACACACACACACACACACACACACACACACACATCTTTGACTCCATGCAAACAGTTAACAATTCTCAAAACCATAACCTGGAAGAGTGGGTCCAGAACACCAAAAAAAGAAAAGTATAAAGTAATTGTAGATATAGACCTTGGGAAGCTATTCAACAGTTAATATATCATTATATTGCTCTACACATTAACCCTACACATGGCAGTAAACCAATACATCATGTTCATGTGAATGTAATTACGGCTAATATGCAAACCACTCTGCCATTTCTTGTACATTATTGACCAGTCTCATTCGATTGCCCTACCTTTGCATGTGACTCTCATTGAACAGTGTCATCTCTGTCATCTGCAGGACCGAGCATTAATTGGCAACACGGTCATATACTGTATGCACTATGACTAACCCATTTTGGACTGGAACCCCTTTCGTTATACTTTAGCTATTGAAAAATGGCAGATCTACAAATTCATAGCGCGGCACCGAGTGCCATGCTACAAGCTTGTAGATCTGCTATTTTAGAAAAAAAATCTTTGAATATATATATTCTTTCAGAGCGAGCGTTTTTAACTCTTAGCCTGCCGCCATTAATTAATCCCTCGATTGCGTATTGCCATGGTTTAATCACGCGTGACACTTACTTTGAAGAGCCAAATATCCGTAATCGCATTTTACTATGAAACCATTCCGTGTGTGTTGACGAAGCTGGTGCTCGTTCTCTCGGTCGGTGGTGGAAAAAGTGGACCGCGAGTATCACAGCGCCTGCTACAGGCCGTTGAAAACGCTTGTCTGGGACAAAGCGTCCTCTGCAATGTCGCT
This sequence comes from Electrona antarctica, assembly GCF_951216825.1. Classification (NCBI taxonomy): domain Eukaryota; kingdom Metazoa; phylum Chordata; class Actinopteri; order Myctophiformes; family Myctophidae; genus Electrona; species Electrona antarctica. The sequence continues at coordinate 10,304,262 of NC_136808.1, read as the reverse complement.
TCTGTGAGATAAAGCCGTCTGAAAACAGAGCCGACAATGTTAGTGGATGCGCGCGCATTTTCAAAATGGCCGCGCCCATTGTGTCAGAAGCATAACAAAGCTAACTGACGGTAGATTTCGATACGATCGTATTAAAACATGCATTAATGAATACATCGCTGTTAAAACGGCTTTTCCGTTTGTGGCAGGCTACAAGATTCTACGTTTTAAAATTCCTATGTTCCTGGCGGGTAAACGATTAAGTCAAATCTTTGCATCTTGGGGGGGGGGGGTCCCTGGAACAAACAGATAATTCTGGGGGTCCTTGACATAGAAAACTGTCAAGTAATTTTCTTTAGAATCGTCCTCAGGTCTAAATGAGCTAATATCCAGTTGGAAGGGAGTGGGAGGGGACGGGGGATTACAAAAGATTAAAAAGAGCCTGGTGTCAACTCTGACCATTTGACACAGCCATCTAATGGACCGGCATGTCTGAACATCGGCTTTCACACCACTGTAACACATTCACTGGTTTACTGCTGTGCCAAAAACAAAGCTATAGCCCCAGCCATGGGTCACACAGCCAAGTTCACCAGTCACACTGAGCCCACATCCTTCCTCTGGGCCACAAATACCTTCCACCAAATGTCATAGAGGCCATCCAAGATCCACCTCCGTCCTCCGGGCTGCAGGGGAGAGCTCAAACTCACCTCCTGACCCCCCCATTTCGCCTGGTCTGTCCTCTGTTCGCCCTCTCCCTGCTCTCCCTCCTGACAGATGGATTAAGGTAATTATGACATGCCCGTGCCCACATTCTGTTGGCGGGGTGAAAATTGAGATTCCAGCTTTGTCCCCTCTCACTAAACTGTTGATGAAACGCTGTACCGCCCCAGGGCAAGAGCAGTGCTTGGTGGTACTGGAAACAGCGACAGGCCGGATAGGGTGGTCCTGTACAGCTCAATTTGAAGTCAATGCAGGGACAAAGACTTTGTGTTGGTATATAATAGGGCTTATAGGACTGAGATGAGACTTGATATCGTCTGAGATTTTGGATATTGAAATACTGTATCATGAGACATGGCATTGTCTTTTTTGTTTTGTTTTTTTACCTTGCTTGTCTGGTTACATTTGGTAATGTGACATGGCTGAGTTACACTTTTTGCTCACAGCACACACCTGACAAAAGACCATTGATATTAAATATTGATGATGATAGTTAAATCGTTTAAATGCGATGCATATATGTGACTTTGTTATAGTCCGACGGTACATTATGGTAGGAGATGTACTGTAGTTGGCCCTGGGGTGTTTTAATACTTTCCAATATGGCCCAGTTTGAAAAAGGTTTGGACACCCCTGGGTTAAGGTGTCTAGGGTACTATGGTGTGTCAGACTGTTAGGACCTTAAGATATGCACTCAATTGACCAAAGTGTTGGAATGCTACTGATTAGATGGCAACATTGTAGCTTATCAAGCCCCGGCTGGGAGGTTCCCACTGAACCACTGTTTAATTCACAATCCATGACCATGTCTCCTCCCCTCCCCCTTTCGTACAGCCTAGCAGACACACAGCAAACAACGCAGGGACCTTTGCTCTCTCCAGTGAGTTAGGTCTGTCGCTCAACAGGAATGAAACCAAGCAGGCTCTATATCTGCAAGTATATATGCTCTTCATGCCATTTTGTTTTGATTTAAGAGTTAGACTTCTTTAAACGTCAACGTGACCCGATAATAAATAATAATATAGCACCTTCATGATATGAAATGCAGCTCAAAGTGCTTTACCGAGCAATAGAGAAAAAAAGCAAAGCAAAGGCATAAAACATTAAAATATTAGCAGTGAATAAGGCAATACAGTGAGGGCATGAATAACAAGGATTTTAGAAGTGCAACTAAAAGAAAGAGTGTAGATAGAAGTAGGTCTTGACCTGTGCTTTAAACATTTCTAATATAGTGGGAGTTTCTTCCATGCCGTCGGCCCGTAGAAGCAGAAAGCTGCTTCACCGAATCACTGTGTTATATGCAGGGTTATTTAGCTAAAGATTAATTAGCACATACAGGCTAATCCAATAGTCCGACATAGGTTCCCGGTTAAGACACATGCGTGGCCGGTTAAGACTCACCCTTGGCTCCGACACTAGCTATTACAGTTAACAAAACATATTGGAATAAGGAATAAAGTAATACACATTTTAATTAATATACAGTATCATAATTTTACTTTTTGAGTGGTGCAACCACTCCTATAGACAGCTATGTGTGTCCCTGGCTGTGTCCCTGGGTCCCTGGGTGTGTCCCTGCCTGTGTCCGAGCACGGAAATAGCATATCTTCACCACCAAGTGTCACTGTTGTGCAGCCTAACACCACCAGCACTGTTGTGCAACCTAACACACAGACACATGTCAGGGAGGGGAGCTTGTACAGTACAGTACAGTACAGTACAGTACAGTACAGTACAGTACAGTACAGTACAGTACAGTACAGTACAGTACAGTACAGTACAGTACAGTACAGTACCACTCACTTTAGACAGGTCTGATTCTTCTTTCTTTTCAAGTTTCAGGTTTGTCTACCACATTGTATACTCTCCATAGCTTCTGTTTTTGTCAGGTGAAACCACCTGAAACCTCCTGAAAGCTTCGACCTGTTCTAGCCCTATAGTCATACTGACGGCCAATTTTTATGGGTCACGACTCGAGTACAACATTTATTTTAAAACAAAACAAATCTAAGAAATTCCATAAATGACAATAATAAGTAGTGAAATAGCCCGATCTACAAGCTCGCAACATGGCACGAAGCAGCACGTTGTGTGCTTGGAGATCTGCTATTTTCACTACTGAAAAGTTGTGGACCTGAAAAGTTGTGGAACCACTGTGTTAAGAGTCTAACTGGTCTTTCAGCTCAAGACTGATAACTTGATGTACTGTAGCAGGGCTATATTAAGAAATTACTACACCAGCCTCACAACAAGGATTGAGGGATCCTACAAACCATTTAACCATATAGCAATAACCATATACTCAGCGGCGGCCTTAGGAATCTGGAGGCCCGTTTCAAGACCAAATATGAGGCCCCCATATACCAATGACATTTTGTTGATACAGCCGTATTGATACAAATAGTTTGACAGTTCAATATCGCACGCAGCCATTACTCTTGACAATTAGCTACAACACCTCTCCTCATCCTGTCGTCCCTTCACAATTAAATTGTCTCCCCTTTATCTCCCAATGCTGCGTATTTTACCCAGGTTATTAACAGGAAATAGGTGTAACTTAACATTGTGGGAGAGAGTAAGGCAGTGAGTGAACGAGATAGAGAGAGGGCCAAGAGCGGCGGGGGTTGACTGACGCCTGACGTTCAGTTGGAGCTTGGAGGCCCCCCTGAGGGTGGAGGCCCGTTTCAATTGAAACTGGTGAAACATACTGTATATGCTGTAACTGAACAAGGTAAGGACGGTTCCCCAAGTCGGTACGGGTTCAGAATGAACAGAACCATATAGGCTGATGTAACAGAAGTGTCAAGTTTATTCAACATGTAGAAAAATATATTAGAGTTAAAATACAGAAGGGAAGGCCCCGGACGGTTAGCTCAACCGACTGGGCAGGTAGGCTGCCAAGCCTGCCGGACGGTGTGTCGCGGGCGGCCCTTGCCGCGTGTCACTCCCCATCTCTCTCCCCCTTTCCTGTCTGACTACTGTTCCCTATCGATAAAGGCATAAGAAGCCCCAAAACAGAAGGGACGAGGGGTTATTATAGCTGGAAAATCATGATCCTAAAAGTGGGACGCACTGAGCCCGCAAGGGCAGGCAATATAGAGTGAAGGCTTCAGGGCCTACTGGTTCCTCCAAACTAAACATAGCATACACAGCAATTAAATCAAAACTATATAAATACGCAAAATCCAAAAGCAAGTAAAGTACATAACGTCATTAAAGTAATCACACCAAACAAAATCCAAACCATGCAATATTAGTTAATGGCCCAGTACACAGTGTCCTCAGCACCACCATGGCACATGGCCCAACAAAACACTGACAAAACACCCGACAAAACCCACTCTCAATACAATACTGGGTGTAGAAAACAGTGAAAGGTTGTAGGTTAGTTGTCCTCCTATACAATTGATCACATACTCTAATACTGTACATCTGGTTAGCCCTCAATACAAATTCATTGCATTATACAAAATAGCCTATAGCAAAATGACTCAAATAGAACAAAATACCAAAACCAACCCATATAGCCCCACAGTGCCTGCCTGGCTGTGGATGTGGTTAAACCAGGAAAGGACCTGTGGAGGCTCTGGACGTACAGCTACAGAGGATAAATTAGGCTAACAGTTGACCAACATTGTCCCCATGTCAAAACCCTCTTAAAACCCATTCTCCTACCCTTGACTGACTCAGGCAGCATCCCAGCTCCCCCTCGTTAAAATATATCCCCATATAATCCAAATGAATTATCAAAGCATCAACATTTGTTTGAGGTTCATAACTCATGCCTCCAGGTTCCCCAGCATGCAACAAACACTCAAATCAGGCTTCTGGCCAAACATGAGGCCTCTTCTTCTTCTTCTTCTTCTTCTTCTTCGTGTTTAACGGCGGTTGGCATCCAGCTTTTGGTGCATTACCGCCACCTTCTGATCCAAATTATGGATCAAACATAATCTTACCATCTTCCATATCATCTAACAACAAACTATAACAGTGTAAAAGTCCACCCATTGTAATCCCATCCCATTATTCATTCCTTAACCCAGACCCTAACTCTGAGTCTCTGTGAAATCTTCCCTCAGCACACAGTGGCCTCAGTTACATGCACAAAATGTATTCAGAATGAATGAATTCATTCCGAACAGAGATTCATACCCAACTATTTACATGGAACCTGAATACAACTATTCCTATTCCTCAATTGTTTACATGACCAAAGCATTCATTCGGAATATAACTTTGGACTATAGAGATGACCAACCCATAACCATTATCCCCTAAGAAATGAATAACCGACAAACACTAACAGCTATTATCTGATCAAATAAAATACAAATATATTTTGAAGTGCAGTCCCTGCAACCACACGCGTCCTCCACCCAAAACAACCCAGAACTAAAAAACACAGCATCCATACACCCATACACTGCAATTGGCAATGGCACTGTAATTCACCAATGGTTTTTACGTAAATAGCGCATTTTATTATGGGGAAAAAAACCTGGTGTAGGCCTATTTGTATTTTTCTAATGGGTAAAATAGCCATTTGGAGACATAAAATGTCTCCAAATGGCCATCCCTGCATGGACATGGGCATAAAGCACTATAGTCTACTAAGTGTACATGTGTAAAATAATACATGTATTCCAAACTCCCAGTAGCATTCGGAATAAAGTGTTTATATGGTGATCTATACTGATTCAAACGGTATATACCACCCCTCCAGACCAGAATGAAAATTCATTCGGAATGGGATATTCTATTCCAATTGAGGTGTTTACATGAGCATTTTTATTCTGATGACTGGAATGAATCCATTCATTCCGAATGAATGTCTGCATGTAAATGGGGCCACTGATATCCACCGCATTTAGGAATCGTCTGCCTGCTTCCAACACCATCTTTATTCTCTCCGTCTTCCTTGATATTTCCACAGCACAATTTATTACCATAGCTACAAGGTTCAAGGTTCAAGGTTGTGCTTTATTGTTACATCTTGTGTACAGGTACATAAGAGTAAAACTTATTTTTGTTTGGCTTCCTTCAGACAATGCAGCAGCAAAAATATAATACGACATCAAAACAGCAAAACACAGCAAACAAAATAGAATATAGAGTGCAAAAAAGAGCAAATAAGAGTAGAAAAAGAGTATCATATGTACATGTTTTCCTTGTAGGACAATATTATTATTATTATAGTATTCTTTTATTTTTTTTTATTTTTTTTAACTTCACAGTAGATTATGTTCAATATAAATATACAACAAAATAGTTTTAGAAAGGTGCAATTCGAGCTTAATAGTGCGGGGCGAGGGCAAAGGGCAAAAGGTGCGGGGCTATAGTCTTGTCCATACAGATACAGTCATCATGTCCATTTCCCTTTTCCTCTTTTTCCATCTCCCTCTTTCCGTTACTACTACTCCAACCTCTGTGTACGACATTTCCCTCATTTCTGCCTTCATCTTCGGTACCTTTGCCTCCTTAAAACAGGAGGCCTCAACCCTGGTCACCCCCTGTTATGCACTATACCCTTAAAGGGGCAGTGCTACATTGAGAAAGGTCATCCATGCTGTATTATCAAGCCTGGTTTATATTTGGTTGCACATCGTGTCTCTCATCAAAAATAGCAGATCGACAACCTCACAACGCGTCATGCTGAGCTGCATTGTGGATTTGTAGATCTACTATTTTTTGTTGTGAGACACTGGCACACAACTAAACGATGTATATTCTATATTTTCACAACAAATTTTAAACTATAGGCTTCTGTCTATTGTCTATGACAATTTCTTTATTTTTTTCAGCCCACGATTTTGCAACCCATTTTTTTCGCCCAGTGTCAATTATCTAATGTAATCCTGAGCGCTACACTTCCTCTGCCAACCTGGGGGGGGGCAGCGGACGACCAGTTCCTTTCCCCTCCATCAGGCCCCCCGGCTGGCCAGGGGGAGGTAGTTTAGAGCCAGGATTACTGCATGTTTTTTGTGAGGGTACCTACCCTATAGGGGACACGGGGAGAACATGCAAACACAGAAAGGCCCTTTCGCCAACCCCGCCTCGGGTATGGGCACTGATGGCGCGGAGGAGAGAACACGCCCCCAGCGCCCACAGCGTCCCCAGCGGGAATCGAACCCAGGACCTTCTAGCTGTGAGGCGACAGCACTACCGACTGTGCCACCCTCTGAACTGAATCCTACATACAGTATGGCATACAAAATCCCAAATTAATCTTGACTTAATGTCGCATTATTGATACATATAAAATGATACTGGCAAATGACACCTCTTTCACAGAGAGATCATACTTCAGCCTGTATACATGGACTTCTTCCCCCCTCTGGTACACGTGTGATCCTCACAGTTTCCACAATCCTCTCCATGTAGATCTCTCTCAGCTCTGCATCATCAATAACTTCAAAGGAACAAAAGCAGCTAAATTAGGTCCGCCACTTCCCTCTGTCATGACTAATGAGCCCTCCGTTGGTTTGCGTATTAGTCTCGCTCTGCTGTGGCCGTACCCCGGGGAATGGGCCACTATAGCTGCATGTGTCTCTCTATGAACAGGTACAGCATGGGATGTGCAGATAGTGTTTGAGGGGCAGGGGCTGTAATCCCGTTAAGAGGGCACTTTTGGACAAAAACAGCGAAAATAGCAGATCTACAAGCTCACAACGCGTCGCGCTGCGACGCGTTGAGAGCTTGTAGGTCAGCTATTTTCGGGGCACAACCCAGCACTCTTTAGCTAGTGGAGATGCGGTGTACGACATGGATTTCTAAACAAATTTGTTCAACGCAAAATACATGTGTTCAATCAAGTTCAGAATTCTCCTGAATGCTGCCTTCCGGTATGGCATGGAAAGGAGGGGCATTTGCATTTTTTTCACCATAGTAAAAAGTAAACGCTGCATTCGGGGTCTGGAAAGGGCAGTTGTTTTACAGACGGGTAAAAGGGCAGGGGCTGAAGCCCCCTTTGATGTCTATGTGTGCACGTCCCTGACAGGTACGCAGGCCCAAACAAAAGACAAGGCCACAGAATGGAAATAGAAACCGTGAGGTTCTACTTGGTTTCATCTGTTTCAGGGAGAGAAAATGTCCATTGTGTGTTTGTTTATTAACCACTTAAAGCAGTGCGGTTTTCAACCCTTTTCATATCAAGGCCCATTATTTATTCAGCATTTGAGCCACGGAACCACCATTTGATGAGATTCAGCCTCTCAGACCCAAAACTTAGTATATTTTGATGCTGCACAATTCTATGCTGTATATGTTGGTATACCATTAGAAGAGATAACAGCCAGGCAAACGTTGATCAAAATAACAATTCTTCTACATTCTCTAATTGTACTGTAGAACTTATTAAGTAATGTTGTTGTTTAACAATAATGTAACTCTTGAGAGCTTAAAATTAAAGCCAAATGCATGGGTCCATAATAAATGGTTTCATTTTACACTCTCAAGAGTTAAAGATATATTGGTCCATTTGGTTACAAACTCTCTTTAGCTGGGGACCACTTGGAACCCCCTCAAGGACCACTGGTGGTCCCCAGACCACTGGTTGAAAACCACTGACTTAAAGGACCAGATCTTATTATTATATTATATTATAAAACAACCAGTTTTAGAGGTGGAAAATAATAAAAACAACGTCCAGAGCGGTCCGCAGCTCAGAGCATGCATGCACGCTGGGTCTTATAGGCCTCGTTCGCCTTTTTACAGAAGCCCTTTTGGGACAAAACACTGGTTTGGTTGATAAACAGCCATAGCCGTCATCACAAATGTGATTTGGGAAATTAGCTATGGCCGAATTTAGCCCAAGGAGTGTTTTTCGTGCGAAAACCAATGCTTGGAATGGATTCAGAATCATGAAAACCCTCTAGTTTGAACACGTCACATGCTACTTAAAGCATATTGCAATTTTGAAATGTTTGCCTTATTGATACCCCAACTTTTGACCAACTAAATCCATGAAGGAAAAGCCTTTAACATATGACGTAGGAGGGTATAGGACCCTCATTATCACATTACTATTGCTATTTATTTTGGGTCAAGGCTTACTTACAGTATATACTTCAGTACTTTTTGGGTGCCAATTCTCTCTCTCTCTCTCTCTCTCTCTCTCGTGATGACGTGCACATAATTATTTGCATATATCAAGACATCCCTTCAGCCGTGTTAATGCGGGGGTCAAAGGTCAGTGATAATTAGTATTATAAATAAATATAAATAAATAGTATTTATTGTTGTGTTGGTATTAATGTCTTGCAAAGTATTTTCAAACCAGGGGAATCCATGACTCTATTTTCTCATTTCCTTCCTTTTAACTGCAGCTATACTTTGTGTTGATATATATGTTGCTTGTATAGACCAACTGTTTACTGCTACTTAGAATGGAATAGTTTGGCATTTTGTAGTTTGAGAGAGAGAGAAGAGAGAGAGAGAGAGAGAGAGAGAGAGAGAGAGAGAGAGAGAGAGGAGGGGAGAGGGGAATCGGGAGGGTGGGTCCCTGTCCATTAAAAGCAGATGAAATGAATGAGAGAGAGAGACAGAGGGGGAGCGATGGCCAAGTGAACTCACTGGATGGTTCTAAGAGCATCAGTCTGATCGCTGCAGAGATGCTGTTCCACACAGTGTTGGGATAATGCCGTCTGGGACGTGACTGATTTGGCCTATCATTACACAGCGTGCACCCTCGGAATCTAAAAATACCCAACCATGAGATCATAGAGACACAGAGACTGTCATTATAGGCTCTTGTCACCGGCATGAAATGGCTATTTGTCAACACCATGTCAAAAGATATCATCACTTCAAATAGTCCCGTTGGTAAAGCCTGCGTCACTCCTCTCATCGATGAAACACAGCTCGCTCAGTGCCAAGCTAGTCTACTGTATATGTAACTCTGAGAGTTATACATTATGGATACAGTAACACAGAGGAATATTTTATGTTTAATATTAAGTCAACTGATACATTATGTAATCAATTTGTGCAATTTTACATGAATACAAACATGTTTACATCCAACACATTAGAGTATATAAAAAATAGAATTAGTAGTAACATTTGTATATTAAGGTTGCCCCAAAAAGCTAAATAAAAGTTGAAAAGCTTTGTTCCACAATTTCTCCTCCACCCTATAAAACACTATTATAACCAGTGCCATGAATGTAAAAAAAAATGCCATTATGATTGTGCTTAAACATATATAGCAAATTGCTATTGTGGAGTCATCTAAATTCCTGAATCAAATTGAAATAAGAAAGGGTGCATTTAATAGGCTACAGTACTAATGGAATCAATACATGAGTGGGAGAAATAGTTAAGGAGTATTTTATATATAAGGGCATCTTTGCCAGAAGAGCACTGAATGCACTGCTATAGCCAAATTGGGGTATCACGCACGCACGCGCATGCACGCAAGCACACACACACACACACACACACACACACACACACACAGCTAAACATTAGTTTTATTCACGTGATTCGGTCTAAGCTATATAAACGAAAGAGGACCTCGAATAGGACACACGCCTCCTGCATGTCTCTTATATGGCACTGTTGCGCACGAGTCAATTAAAAGTAGAAGAGAGACCTATGAACCGAGATGAGTGCAATGTACAGCAGTGGTTTATAATCTGTTACTGTGCTGCAGGGCTGTGGCCATTGATAAAGCCATTTTATGGCAGTGCAGGGGGAATATAATATGAGTCTGGATGGAACACTTGGTTCACATGCTGCAGTTTACACTTTATAATAACCATACATAGCAGGCCTAGCCTCTGTATGAAGTATGAAGAGAATCTTGATATGACCGAATGAACTCATCCCAAGTATTTGTTAATTGCAGTCTATCATCATATAATAATTAACACGAGTGGGAATTATATGGCTTTAATATAGTGGGGAGGAGGAACACCACTGCCCTAAATAACGCATTGTTCATTTGTAAAATTCATAAATGTGCTTTTATGGAGTTGTTTTCGTTTGCTAGTTACTTATAAGCACGTTAACGGTTTGTCCTATTCGTCTTCACCTCTTTAAGGCGCCGCCTATACCTCTAATGTAGAGATAAGCCCATACGTAGATGTAACCAAAAGGTGGCACTGTTGAGTTTTAGAAGGATGCCCAGAGGTAGCGCCACTCTTCACTCTCTCCTTAAATCCTTTGTCCATTTGTCTAAAGTTGACAGTTAAAATGCATGTATTGTCATAGAATATGATAATAATTGAAAACATATGTGACATTACTTGACCCCCCCCCCCCCCCCAATAATAATAAAATACATAATAATAATAATAATAATAATAATAATAATAATATGAAGAAAGAGAGTCAGAGAGAGAGAGAAATCAATAACCAGTTGTTGGACACCTCCACATTTTTATTTTTGCAGAAATTTGCAGAAATGGCAAGGAATAAAAAAGCTGTTATAAATAGACATTTATAACAGCTGCTATACACTCGAAACGTAAATATATACAAAGGTGGTTTGTGGATGTGTTAACAAAAATATAGATTTAGCCTAATGCTTAAAAAAACCTATAGGCGAAATAAAGCACCTTTGCTTATATGGGTAAGGTAGCCTAGCTCATATAGGAACCTATAGGCTTTTGAAATTGACCTACATTTGAAATCAACCCTATAGGTCTAAATTGAATTATTGGACACATATAAAACTGAATGAAAATACAATGACCATTTAATTCGACTGGGATAAAATGGTCTCACATATGTAGTGTATTATGCATGTATTATTATTATCACATGTTAATAGTGATTGATGATAAAATATATTGATTGATATGATAATGTATAGTTGCCAAAGAGTTAAACGCCTGTGCTCCAGCCTCCGGCTGACAGTCAGCTGATGATCAGCCTTTTGACAGTTGAGAAAAGTTTTGTTTCTGTATTATTTAGCCAGACCGTGCGCCCATTGGTTCCCACTCCGCCTGACGTCACATGCGCTATAAAACTCAGCAATGCTTTTAAACTCATCTGCTGTGTGTGATCCTTCTAAAAAAATCGCCCCACGACTCGCAGGCATTGTACGTGTGCGAGGCTACGTTTGGCCCCTTACCTTCGGCATTTCTCTCTCTCCCTCTCTCCGCTTGCGCAACAACAATGTATTCGTGAAGAAACCGCAAAGTGTTAAATGTTTGAAATAACGAGCCGCCGAATTTCTCATGCTGAAAAGGGACTCCTCCGCGGCTGCTCGCGTGCGCGGCACTGGCGCGTCAGTGCAATAGACTGCAAAGAAAAACTACTACTCCTGCGAGCTGGGAAGTCCGTCGCTGCAAAAAGGGCGCAGAAAGCCTTATTTCTCCATTTCAAGACAAACGCTTAAAACATTTCAAACTGGCTCACGTCCTGCCCGGCCAGCCCAGTGTGACAGCTGCTCTTCACCCCGTCTGGAGGACTGTCGGCAGCAGCAAGAGGATGGCATCAGAGCTGGCAATGAGCAACTCCGACCTGCCCACCAGTCCCCTGGCCATGGAATATGTTAATGACTTCGATCTGATGAAGTTTGAAGTGAAAAAGGAGCCGGTGGAGCCCGATCGCAACATCAGCCAGTGCAGTCGCCTTATCGCCGGGGGATCCTTGTCTTCCACCCCGATGAGCACGCCTTGCAGCTCGGTGCCCCCTTCTCCAAGCTTCTCGGCGCCCAGTCCGGGCTCGGGGAGCGAACAGAAGGCACACTTGGAGGATTTCTACTGGATGTCCGGTTACCAACAGCAGCTGAATCCAGAGGCGTTGGGCTTCAGCCCCGAAGACGCAGTAGAGGCGCTGATCAACAGCAGTCACCAGCTCCAGTCTTTCGATGGCTATGCCAGAGGGCAGCAGTTCGCCGGCGGAGCCGGAGCGGGAGGCGCCATGGCCGGGGAGGAGATGGGCTCCGCCGCGGCGGTCGTCTCGGCGGTCATCGCCGCGGCGGCGGCGCAGAACGGCGGCCCACACCACCACCACCACCACCACCACCACGGCGGCAGCCACCACCAGCCCGGCTCCATCCAGTCCAACGGCTCCGGGGGGAGCCATATGCTCGGCATGCACGGCGGTCCTCTGGACGACCGGTTCTCCGACGACCAGCTGGTGTCCATGTCGGTGCGGGAGCTCAACCGGCAGCTACGGGGGGTCAGCAAGGAAGAAGTGATCCGGTTGAAACAGAAGAGGAGGACCCTAAAGAACAGGGGCTATGCCCAGTCCTGCCGCTACAAGCGGGTGCAGCAGCGGCACGTCCTGGAGGGGGAGAAGACGCAGCTGATCCAGCAGGTGGACCACCTCAAGCAGGAGATCTCCAGGCTGGTCCGGGAGAGGGACGCGTACAAGGAAAAGTATGAGAAGCTCATCAGCAACGGCTTCCGAGAAAATGGATCCAGCAGCGACAACAACCCTTCATCTCCGGAGTTTTTCATGTGAGTCTATAATAGTCGACATTATCGCGAAAAAAAAAAAGAGAGTTTCTCACAAACCCCCACATACAAAACAAAACATCATTATGAAACTTTTTTTTTCTCCTTCCTTTTTGCATTCATGCCTACTAGTCCAAGAACCAATTTTTGTCAACTTTTTATTTTATTTTTATTTTTATTTTATACGTTTTTTTTTTTTTTTGAGATTTGCTCAAGTATGTCGACCGTTTTTATATTTTGAAGGCTTTGTCATCCGTGTTTTTGTTTTTTCATTTTGGAGAACTACATTGTTCAAACTTTCATCTATTTTTTTGCTACCATACTACTCAATATTTTATGCATTGCCAAGATCTTTTCATCGTTCATCCAATTTGCAGTGATTGAGTAAACTATATGATTTTTGAAAGTTTTATACAACTTGATGACGCTGTGTGTATACTATATGTGTGCATGCAAGCACTAAGTATACACTCCTTTGAAGTTCATCAACCTTTTTTCACAATTTTACTTTTAATCCAATGTACAGTCAAAAACGGCATCCATCAGCAACATGTTTTTGATATTTTTACTTTTTTTGTCTGCCTATAACTTGGAGGACTGCGAGCCTGCCTGCCATTTTTACACCACCTCATCTCATGCGTTTGCTTGCTATTATGTTCAGCAAGGAAAAAGACTTTCCATTAGAAACAATATTGTTTTTAAAAGAGACATGTTATTGAACTGCCCCATGCATGCTGGACATGTATGGTTTTATTTTCTTTATTTTTTTGTGCTTGAAGATGTACTTTTGTCGGATGACTCCCAGCTAGCATGGCATTCATACTTCATTTTATGGCCTCTTCACTTTTTTGGGACATGGAACAAAAAAGTGACAGGACTTCTTCCCTCCCGCCCCCTTTTTTTGCAATCTGTACAAGTGCATTTTCAACTGTGTTGAAGTGCACCGCCGTCGCGTCTGACTGGCATGATAGAGCGCATATGTGAACGCAATAATGCGTTCCTATAATGCGTGGGAGTTTTTGATCGGCTGCAGGGATCACAAGAAAATAAGGACCTCACCCCATTCTTAAGGACTCGACTCTCAAATCCCTTCCCGGGGACTAAACTATAAAAACTCTGTCTGTTTGCTTAAAGCGTTATATGTTTATTTAAATACCCCCCCCCCCCCCCCCCCCCCCCCCCCACACACACACACACACCCCAAACTTGTGCATTTGTCAACTTTGATATGAATTTCAAGCGTAAACTATACGCTTCTAAACTGCAGGTTGTGAAAGATAGGCCTATGTGCTACAGGTTGATTTTTATATACTTTAGAGGAGTATAGAAGACGACGAGGAGAATTAATAAGGGTCTCGCACAAAGTATTTTCTGGCGTTGCTTTCGAGAAATTGGCACGATTCCAATTAATACAATGAGCAGTATTGTAAGTGCATAAACAGTGCTTTCGCAGCATGTGTGTCTCAAAGAGAAGTTTGACAGCTATATCAGGCTGCGTTGGTCTTCGACAAACACGTCAGTCATAACAGTATTTCAAAACCAAAGTATTTAAAGAGAGGGAATTTAAAGACAGCCGAAGTCAAACTTATATAATAGCCATGCGTTTGGAAATGTGTTTCTGTAACGAACTGAAGTATTTTGGACTGAAATGCACTAAAATTATAGCCATGTGTGTGTACGTCGTAGAACATAATGAAAAGCTTATATCCTTTACAACTCAAGCGCAGGTAGTTTTGGCATTTTGTTGCGACGCAATAGTAGCATTTTGATATTTCTTGTCAAATCAGACAAGACTAGATTGTTTTGTCTCGAACGAACTCAATACTTGCAAAGCAATAACATTATTATTATTATTATAATCAATAATGTCTGGACATTGTTAAATGGTCAGGGATTGACACCCTGCTTGTATAAAATGAGGGAGTAGGCCTATCATTCATCAGTAAATCTTAAAAATATATATATATTAATTAATCTTTCCTCATATATATATTATATATATTTTGCTGTGCAAAATTATTTCACTCACTAACCATATGTGATGTTCATGTGCTCGTTTTGTTTTTTTCATTTCATACGATTAAATGATATGCAAT
>NC_136808.1:10276554-10286554 GCF_951216825.1 Electrona antarctica | reverse complement strand
GTGTGAGTGTGTGTGTGTGTGAGTGTGTGTGTTGAGTGTGTGTGTGTGCGTGCGTGTGTGAGTGTGTGTGTGTGTGTGTGTGTGTGTGTGTGTGTGTGTGTGTGTGTGTGTGTGTGTGTGTGTGTGTGTGTGTGTGTGTGTGTGTGTGTGTGTGTGCGCTTGCCTGCGTGCATGCTCTACCTTTGAAGAAAGCCATTTTCAGTATGTTATTAAGCAGTGCGGACTATTGTGAATATGAATATATATTATATATATATATATACACACAGATGGGTATAAATTACACACTAGTTAAACCTAAAAAAAAAAGTAAAAAAAAAAAAAAAAAAAAAAAAGCTCTCCACCATCTGCCAGTGAAGATTTGCTGCCCAGTTACTCAGAGAACCCGTTTTAGTCCGACATACAGTCGTATCCTGCCCCTGTTTTGTGTGATTTCCTTCGAGGTGCGCACTGTGCGTGCGCGCACATGCACGGCTGCTGTGGTGGCTGATTTGCCCAGAGCGAGCGGAGAGAGAGAGACTAGAGACAATAGTGGTGCTTGGGCTGAATTAAATGATTTTGCTGATGATTAATAGTGGTGTGGGCCACTGGCTCCTTGCGATGTAGAGATGATAAATCGCGAGTGCGGCTCCGTGCAGCTGTGCCGTCGCCGGGTCTTACAGCATGCACACACCGTGCAATTTACAGCCAAGCTGCTCTCCTTCTTTCCTCAATTTATCTAATTACATCCATTTGATCTCCGCAATAGAGATGCCATTTATTGATATTTCATATTAGCCGTAAAATATATATATATTATTTTGAATCCCTTGCTTGCTTTTATTTCTTCTTTAAAGGAAAGCAGTTCCTCTATACTATACATTTCATTCCAGTTCCTGTTTAAACACCATTCATTTGGTTAGTGTGTTCATAGTGCCATGATGTAAAGAATGATAATTCTTGGTTAGTAGAGCAAATGTTTCAAATCAGGTCAACAAGGGTCACCAGTCTCTGTTCACTATGGATGTTTCCTATTGGTGTAGATCAGTCAGATGTCTAATGATGTCACTTAGGGGGAAATATGTACTCTGACGCACGCACGCACGCACGCGCGCGCGCACGCACGCACGCACACACACACTGTGCACATACGGCTGTCACTAGCTCTGTCTTTTGGAGGACGACAGGAGGTCAAAAGTCAGTGCAAAAGGCCGCTCTCAGGCATTAGAGTAATCCTTGCCCTGGGGAGCCGCCTTCATTTCCTCTGGCCAGAAAAGCACTGAATGAGATGTATGCATGTTACATGCACTTCCGATGTGGCCCTGTTGATTTTGGCAGCAACTTTTGATTGATTGATTGATTGATTTAGTTCGTTTTTGGAATAAAACTTAATTTAGTTTTAGTCTGAAATGCTTTAGTGTTAGTCTAGTTTTAGTCAACTAAATGTCATGCGATTTTAGTCGACTAAATCTACAGTTGTTTTTTGTTGACAAAAATGCATTTTTGCGGGCCTTGATGCCGTCGTAATGGCTTATTTTACGCTTGCTGAAAATAGCCGATCTACAAGCAATTTTCGATTGCTATTTTCAGCATGCAAACAAGCATAAAATGAGTTGTCTTTTACTGGATCTCTTGTCCACTCTAGTTTTTATTTGTTGACGAAATTGTCAATATATTTAGTCTTAGTTTTAGTCATCATATAGCTTAGTTTTCATTTCGTTTTCATCAGTGAAAAAGGGTAGTCGACGAACATTTGTCTTCATAGTAGGCCTATTAGTTGACGAAATCAACACTGCATGCACTTCTGATGTGGTGCACATTATCTCCAAGTGCATTTACTGCACGTTATGCACCCGTTTCCTGTGTTCTTAAATAGCAACATACCCACAGCACGTTTCATTTATTTTTGTTACATAAAGCAGCTAACCACATGAACCCTAGCGTCGCCTTTCTGGGCTTGTCTTGAACTGTTGTACAGAAATAGGTGTGCACTCACCAAAAATAGCTCATCTACGTCCTCTTGAGCTTGTAGATCGGCCGTCTTCGGTAATGAGATCAAGGATCAGGTATATCTGCATGTGG
This sequence comes from Electrona antarctica, assembly GCF_951216825.1. Lineage (NCBI taxonomy): Eukaryota > Metazoa > Chordata > Actinopteri > Myctophiformes > Myctophidae > Electrona > Electrona antarctica. The sequence continues at coordinate 10,284,493 of NC_136808.1, read as the reverse complement.
GGAAACTCTGGTCAACTACAAATACTTACAAGCATTGATGTCTAATATAGCAGTGTTGCTGGCCGAAAAAGGCAGATTTTCAAGCTATACCAACACGACACATCACTTTAGAGCGAAACCGGGCAAAGGAAAACACTACCCCCACCCCTCTTCTCTCACTATCACGCTCAAATTGCACCTTTCTAAACAAATGTTATTGTATTATGGAACATACTATAGCCTCAAATTGCACCTTCTTAAACTAAACTGTGTTGTGTATAGTGTATGGAACATAACCTACAGTATTGTGAAGCTGCTCACAAAAGAAGTTTAGCTATCTTTGCTACTACAGGGAAAACATGTACTTGTACATATGTTACTATTTTTCTAGCACTCTTTATTCTATCTCTTTGTTTGCTGCAGTGCTTGCTGTGTTGTTTGTGGTTTGAATATTATGCTATCTATATGCTGCTGCATTGTCTGTAAGGAAGCTAAACAAAAATAAGTTTGACTCTTATGTACCTGTACACAATCATGTAACAATATAGTATAACCTTGAACCTTTAGAGCGGCACGCAGTGGACAGACGTGACATTTGAGCTTAATGCGCGAGTCTAGTCGTACACCTTTTATGCTCACGTCTTCTTATACTTTGTTTTAACAATGTGCCGCCACGAGAGAAACCGCTGTTAAGGACGGGAACCCCTTTTGGTTCATGGCTCATAGCGCGCTACGAGCTTGTAGATCTGCTATTTTTGAGAAATCGTGAAAATGTGTATATTATTTCAGAGCGTACGTTTTTAACTCAAATCTTTGCTTCTGCATGGGGGGGGGGGGGGTCCTTGGAACAGCATATTTTCAGATGGGGGTGAGCAGCCAAATACATATCATTCTGGGGGTCCTTGACATGAAAAAGGTTGAGCACCACTGACATAGAAACAGGTTTTTCAAAAAACAGTTTTAAGGATTTAAAAGACATTCGGCCTCAGGTCTAAATGGGTTAAGTAAGAGCAGTGGTGGAAAGTAACTAAGTACATTTACTCAAGTACTGTACTTAAAGGGGAATACCACTCATTTTCAACATATTACTATGTCATTAACCCATCTGCTGCCACCTGGTGGACGCAGATCCGTTTGTAGTGTAACACACGCTGGATTCACATCCTGTTTAGGCGGCCATCTTAGATGCTAAATAAATAACGTCAATGCTAGTGAGCTAAAATGAAGCCATCCTTGCTCTAGAAAGCGCCAATGTCCCCATCTAGATCACCGGATAATCAGCAAATACCTCCGAATATACACGTTTTATCCAAACCATGTAGATTTCGAGTTATTCAGCTTTTTAGTCAGCCTGTATAAAGGGAAGTGAGCGGCAGCGCGGTTGCGCAATCCGGTCTAGGATCACTAAAGAAGGAAAGGCCAAGCAAAAAAAAAGAAGAAAAAAAAAGAAATCAGCGATCCGGTTTGATATCAATAATAAAGCTTATCAGACAGAACGTTACGCCAGAAGCAGTTGCCGGTTGGATTACAACTGGCAGAACCTTCCGTCAGGAGCAGTTAATTTGTTAATATACATTTGAGCTGTTGTGTGGAAATAATTAAAAAAAAGTCCCCCCATTCTGTGTTTCCTAGAACTGTAGGTCTGAAAAACATCATTAACATGGTGAATCACATCTTGATGATGTCATCAAATATTGTACTTTTACTCCACTACATGTATTTGAAAACTTTAGTTACTAGCTACTTTGTAGATTTGGATTATTATTACAAAACATACACTAACCACTTCAGCCCTATATATACATTTCAGTCATTTGAAAATAGCCGATCGTTGCTCGTATGTGTTTAACCAATCACGATGCAGAATGGCATTCAAAAGGTCCTTGAGGGAGTTCCAGGGGGTCCCCACCTATAGTTATAGGAACCAAATGGACCCTTATGGGTCTGTAACTCAGAGAGTGTACAAATGGACCCTTATGGGTCTGTAACTCAGAGAGTGTACAAATGGAACCAAATGGACCCTTATGGGTCTGTAACTCAGAGAGTGTACAAATGGAACCAAATGGACCCTTATGGGTCTGTAACTCAGAGAGTGTACAAATGGAACCAAATGGACCCTTATGGGTCTGTATTAACTCAGAGAGTGTACACTCTCAGGGTTTTTCGATATAAATTGGGGTCCCAGAGATAAAAATGCCATTAAAAGGGGGGTCTATGTAGCCCAATGCATGTTCAACTGGGGCTGCGTGGAATGAAAATGGTTGAGAATCACTGTTATAGAACCATAATAAAAATCTCTTATGGGGGTCCCTGGCATATCTTTAACATCTCTTATGGGGGTCCCTGGCATATCTTTAACATCTCTTATGGGGGTCCCTGGCATATCTTTAACATCTCTTATGGGGGTCCCTGGCATATCTTTAACATCTCTTATGGGGGTCCCTGGCATATCTTTAACATCTCTTATGGGGGTCCCTGGCATATCTTTAACATCTCTTATGGGGGTCCCTGGCATATCTTTAACACCACTTATGGGGGTCCCTGGCATATCTTTAACATCTCTTATGGGGGTCCCTGGCATATCCTTAAAATCTCTTATGGGGGTCCCTGGCATATCTTTTCAATGCCTGATTCATGTATACTTATAGTTGCACATGACGTGGCGCATCAGGAATAGCCGATCTACGAGCTTGTAGAGCGGCTATTCTCAATGCACGACACAGGCCCACAACAAAGATATATAAATCAAGCATTAGTGTACATGTGGCGACTACCGCTTGGAGGGTGTGGTTGCATGCAGGGATATTATATATATATATTTAAACGCATTGGAGAGCATCCTCTGCTATAGCCCCAGAGAAGAAGTGCATGTCATTCACTTTCTCTCGCTCGTATAGTTTCACATGATATGAGGCATTGAAGATCCTATACTTTGAACGGAGGTCTATGGGGGCCGTGTGCAAAAATCCTGGTGCTGGCGGTGACGGAGGTGTTGCCTATAGCAACCGGGGCCAATGTTAAAAGGTGATTTTCGAGGCTAAACCGGTGTAATACCAAAGAAGAAGAATTACGGAGCATTTAGTTCATCAGGGAATATATATTTTGCTCTTTTCACTCCCATTTCAACGTGGCGTAAAGTGGAAGAGCTGCTTCAATGTGGCGTTCAGAGCGTGGTGCCGGTGTTGTCGTTAGAGAGAGTTGCCCTTGAGAGAGTCTGGCTTCAGGTCATGTTAGTTGATAACGAGGTGGTTGGAACTCGTCGGGGTCATTTTATATGTCTGCGAAATGGACAGAAAGCAAAGGGACTGTGTGACTTAAATGAATCCAACACCATGGAGCTCTCCAATGGTCTCGTTGAATTTAAGATGGAAGCAGCTGTAAAAGAAAAATAGCGGAAAAAGTGTTAGCTTTTGTATATGTATATACGGAATTGCAATTCCGTGCTATTTCGCCGTGTTTGGGTGAGACTGGGTATAGCGTTTTGCAGGTGTGAGTATCCCTGCAACACTCTCATACAACCTATACACACAGTATGACTTAGAACAGGGGTGGGCAACTTTGACGATGGAGAGGGCCATTATATTTCCACACTCACTCCAGAGGGGCCACATTGCATGCATTTTGTAGCAAAAATAGCCAATCTACAATCTACTATACGTTCAAAATGCGTCGCATCGCGACACGTTTTGAACTTGTAGATCAGCTATTTTTGCAATATTTGAATTGAAATCCTGAAAAGTCATTTTAACTAAATACAAATATATTGGACATAAAAAAGGAAGCTAGTAATTTAGACTGTAAGTAATTAAAGCGGGTCATGTTTGCATGTTTGGAATTGTAACAGCTGAAATCAGTATTCCGAAATTAATCTGAGGGCCACATTAAGTGAAGGTGGGGGCCACATGTGGCCCGCAGGCCGCCAGTTGCCCATGTATGACGTAGAATATCGGTGGTTCCCAAACCTTTTAGCCTGCATGTGACCCAAAACAGAAATTTGACCCCAAAACAGAAATGAGACATTCTCCAGCAGGAGCCAAACTAGTGAAAATATAGGCGATATACAAGCTCACAACGCGTGGCTACGCGCCACATTGTGAGCTTGTAGATCGGCTATATTTTCACTCCTTCTTTTCTTCTAATTTAGAGAATTGTCTTGTATTTCTTCATGAAGTTACTGAGAGAAAAAAACCATTGCATTTTTCGTTTATAATTCATGAAAAGCTTTGCTTCTTTGGGGGAGGGGGGCATGTTTTTTGAAAAAGGTTTTGAAATAATACTAATACTAATACTAATACTAATACTAATACTAATACTAATACTAATACTAATACTAATACTAATAATAATAATAATAATACAGGAAAAATAAAATATGGGGACCCATAACAATGTGACCCACAAATGGGTCCCGACCCACTGTTTGAGAAGCAGTGATTTAGAAGCAGTGCACTTTATGTGCTGCTGTGGTCTTAACATCGTCAGCCTGCCTGCATCGCTGCTGTTTCCCTGCAGCATGTGTGTGTGTGTGTGTGTGTGTGTGTGTGTGTGTGTGTGTGTGTGTGTGTGTGCGTGCGTGCGTGTGCGTGCACGCGTGTGTGTGTGTGTGTGTGTGTGTGTGTGTGTGTGTGTGTGTGTGTGTGTGTGTGCGCGCGCGCTCGCACTCTCTCTGTAAAATTGAGTTATGTGGCATTTATTTGAAATGCCGATAATTTAAGATTTTCTCCACTGCAGTGCGAGGAAGAAGAGGTGTTTCCACGACTGTCATTTCCCAGCTCCACAGGCAGTGTGTATGGGGAGTCAGTCGGTCATTTCCCAGCTCCACAGGCAGTGTGTATGGGGAGTCAGTCGGTCATTTCCCAGCTCCACAGGCAGTGTGTATGGGGAGTCAGTCGGTCATTTCCCAGCTCCACAGGCAGTGTGTATGGGGAGTCAGTCGGTCATTTCCCAGCTCCACAGGCAGTGTGTATGGGGAGTCAGTCGGTCATTTCCCAGCTCCACAGGCAGTGTGTATGGGGAGTCAGTCGGTCATTTCCCAGCTCCACAGGCAGTGTGTATGGGGAGTCAGTCGGTCATTTCCCAGCTCCACAGGCAGTGTGTATATGGGGAGTCAGTCGGTCATTTCCCAGTTCCACAGGCAGTGTGTATGGGGAGTCAGTCGGTCAGACTGGCATCACTTGATTTTTTTACAAATCATATGTGAACGTTAAGCAAGGTTTTTCTTTTGTGAGAGTGAGACACGCACGCACGCACGCACGCACGCACGCACGCACGCACGCACGCACGCACGCACGCACACAACACTCCTCCATCACCTCACTGCAAGTCAAGCGTGTATTGATCTCTCAACCAAGCAAGGTAACCTCTGTCCCTCCTTTTGCATCCCTCGCTTTTCATTCTTCTGGAACCCCGGCCCCTGCCTCCCCTCCACACACACACAAGCACACAAGCACACATGCGCTTTATGTGTTTCATTTTGTACACTTATTATATTCTGCATTAAGTACATGTAGATGCAGGGATGACTGAAAGCAATACACAATGGCTTATAGTGCCTGCTGTGAGGGACCAAGTAGTCAAAGCATTAGGCAACTCCAAGGTTTGTTTAATTCAAGACATACAAATGACTGACAAAATATTCAACAAAACAAGTAATATATACAGTAGGGCCCCTAAAGAGGTCAACAGAACACAACTCTGCTGAAAAATAACCTTTAACGACACTAACAGACCTGACATAATAATATGACATGAGAGAGATTTATATCAAGTGTACCTTTCAAGCCGTGACCCCCCAAAACGCCCATATAACTGGGGGACCCCCCAAAAAACACACATACTGGGGGACCCCCCAAAAAAAACACCCATATAACTGGGGGACCCCCCAAAAAACACACATACTGGGGGACCCCCCCCCCAAAAAAACACCCATATAACTGGGGGACGCCCCCAAAAAAGAACATCCATATAACTGGGGGACAAAAAAAACCCCCAGCCATTTAACTGTGGGACCCCCCAAAAAACACCCCAAAAACACCCATATAACTGGGGGACCCCCCCCCCCCCATCCTGATAAGCGCTTGGAATTGTAGGCGTTATGTTTAATTAGTCTGGCGTTGTGAGCTTGTAGATTGGCTATGTTCAAAATATTTGCCTCTTTCTCACGTAATATTTGACAATTTGGCCTAATTGGTATATTTAAAAGGTCTTAAAAGTGCGGATACCCTGTATACACTTACACTGTAAGTTGGTTTGTAAAACAATGTTGCATGTTGAAGGACAACTTTGTTTTTTTTCATTTGCTGCTTTCTTTCATTTTAGCAATTTTAGCTATATTTTTGACAGGGGGCAGGGGCATTTGAACATGGGGCTAAATATGTATTTTCATTTCCAAACAATTATGGTGATTATTTGTTTTTTATTACTATTTACTATAGCCCTACTAGACCCCATGAAATTACATCTGGCCACGAAATATCATGGGATCTATTGAATGTGAAGGGGAAGGGGGGGGGGGGGTGATTGAGCCTATTACACACAGTATGGGAGCCCCCTACATTCCCCTTCACATTAAGTGTATCCTGCGAACTCAATTTCCCGGGGTCTAGTAGGACTATAGTAAAAAAAACAACGAAATCGCCGTAAAACTTTGTAAAAAATATATATTTAGCCCCATGTTCGAACACCCCCGCCCCCCTGTCAAAAAAATAGCTAAAATCACTAAAACAAAAGAGAGAGAAAAGAGATCCCCCCCTGGATCCATGCATTATAGTGGTGGACCAAACCAATAAATACTCGCAGGGGAGGACAGGACGTATAACTAACTAAAGATCGACCAAGCAAATCCCAATCCCTGGTCCTCTGGTCCCAGCCCCATCTTTTGCCATACCAGGAAACAGTCAGGTAACTCAAACAAGGAGAAATGCATCAGTACAACTTACCCAACAAGCAACTTGTGCATGTTCTTAATTAACAATTGAAATTTAAAACAAACTGGTTGTGTGTTACGTATATTAAATGACTGCAAATGCAAATAGCTATGAGCAAAGGTATAGTGGAATGGGCCAATGCAAATGGTCTTATCTCAATGTGTGGCTGTGGTCACGGCCATGACAATATACAAGAACTGTGTGTGTGTGTGTGTGTGTGTGTGTGTGTGTGTGTGTGTGTGTGTGTGTGTGTTTGTGAGTGTGGGTGTCCGCGTGTGTGTGCGTGTGGGTGTGTGTGTGTGCGTGCATGCGTGTGTGTGTGTGTGTGTGTGTGACGTGTGTGTGTGTGTGTGTGTGTGTGTGTGTGTGTGTGTGTGTGTGTGTGTGTGTGTGTGTCCGCGTGTGCGTGCGTGTGCGTGTGTGTGTGCGTGCGTGTGAGAGAGAACATTTATATATGATTGTTCGTCTGTGATGTCTTTGTGATGCGTTGGTGTGTGTGCATGCGTGCGTCTGTGCGTGTGTGAGTCTGTGCATGTGTGTGTGCGTGTGTGTGTGTGTGTGTGTGTGTGTGTGTGTGTGTGTGTGTGTGTGTGTGTGTGTGTGTGCGTGTGTGTGCGTGTGTGTGTGTGCAGGTGGTGTTGTTTAACCAGATATCCTCACTCCTTTGGTTTCGTTTGTGTGCACGCGCACAATTCTTACCCTCTTTTAATGCATGGCAAAATCCACCCCTTTTTAAATAAATTAATTTCATGACATGACGGCATGATTCGGTGAAAAGGAAAATGTGAAAAAGCCTTAAAACGACGCATTCTTCCTTTTCTCAGTGACAACAAAGGGCAGATATTGAAGTTGCGTCTCCGGTGGTTAGAATGTTTTGATGCATGCGTTCTGTGCCCATAGACTCCATTTGCATGCAAATTTCTACATTTCCCTCCACATCAAATGTTTTCTATGATACATGCATTTCACCAGACAGACGAGATGGGAGAGAATGTTGCTCAGAATGCATTTGCCTTGTCTCTCTGTGCGTGTGT
>NC_136808.1:10245236-10276354 GCF_951216825.1 Electrona antarctica | reverse complement strand
AATGATTTGTAGTCATCTGGCAGGAAACCACAAGGCGGAATCAGAAGTGTACCTAAAATAAGTCCCCGCACGATCGTAATTTTAGGGCCTATACCAAATAAACATACAATTTCCCCGTGGGACAACAGAGGTATATACAGACACTAAATAGTCTCTGGAATGTACATTCAGTTATATTTTAAAGGGATAGTTTTTAAACTTAAGCTGTATGAAATACTTGCCATTAACTTAGTGGTTGCGACTGTATTAATTGATTGCCTGAGAGTCCCGTGCATGGTGGGAGTTCTGCTCTGGTTTTGGTCAATATTAAGTAGTTCCGGTCATTCTGTGGGGGGCACTGGGGCCACGCAGTAAAAGTAAATGAATCCACAAAACTAGCGTCATTTGTATTATTGACCTATTTCTAAAATATTAGTGCAACTTTCGTTCAACTTTGACCCCTCTATCACATGGAACTATTTTTTGGGCGTATAGTGATATGGACACAAAAAACATAGTTCCGTGTGACAGAGGGGTAAAAAATAAACAAAAGTTGCGCTAATATTTTAGAAAAAGGTCAACAATACAAATTATGCTAGTTTTGTGCAGATTAATTTACTTTTATTGCAGCCCTGTCTGCTTATTATAAGCGACATTTGGCTTTTTGCTCTGTAAAAGTTGCTTGTAAATAAATGATTGGTTGGTTGTGTTTTGTTTCTTTTTTTTGGCTTGTTTCTAAAGTGTACAGTATTGAGCTTGCTTCCTAATGTTGTTTAAACCAGTGGTTCCCACATTTTGTCAAGTCAAGGAACCCCAGTTTAATATATAAGTGTCCACGGACATCCATCTGAAAATATTTTGTGCCATTTTTGTTCAAATATATATAATAAATATTCAACATATTTAGTTATATTATTAAATTATTAATTTTAATTAATTAAATAACAAAATAAAAATGTATACAATCTCACAATGTGTCGCTGTGAGCTTGCAGATCTGCTAGTTTCATTTGTGCTTGTTATCAAAGATGTGGCCACGTGTTGCTCTTGCAAAACATGGCAACACAGCAAGAGGAAGAGGAAGTTATGCACACACAAAGCGCAAAGAAAAATGGCGCAATTTCTTTCTATACTCGGTCTGTGTCTCATATAGGAGGACTGTGGGCAGTTCAGAAACCTGTCCACCAGTGACATCATCAATGGGGAATACAAGGTAATAGAAACTGCAGGCTTTCTAGTCCTGAAAAGTTGCAATGCGAAAATGGAAGCCATTGTTCTCACCATAATACAAATCGAAACATTTTTGTAAAATAAATCTTTTAAAAAAAAGAAATCTGCCTAATGATGATGTCACTGGCCTGGGCCGTGGCTCAGCGGTCCAGGCACCTTGACCGGTAGTCCGAGCCAGGCAGTGTGCCGCGGGTTCGATTCCCGATCCCGACGGCCTTTACTGCATGTCTTTCCCCCATCTCTCTCCCCCATTTCATGTCAGCCTACTGTCTGTCTCTCTATAAAAAATATAAAATGAAGGCGAAAGCCGCAAAAAAAATAAAAAAATTATGATGTCACTGGTGGACAAGTGCCCACAGCCCTCCTATGAGACACAGACTGAGTAGAAAAAAATCGTGAAGATAGGTTGAAAAGTGGTGAAGTGGTCCTTTAAACGTACTGTTATGGGCTATACCGCTATAGGAAAACAGCTCAATAACTGAAGCACAAATTTGACAGAGAAACTTATTTGACTTGTGGTTAATTGAGTAATATTTGACCAGGTATCACTGTGTCAACATGCTTGATGTAGCACGTCAGCTTAGTGAGTTTCAACCAGTGGTTCGGGGACCACCAGTGGTCCTTGAGGGGGTTTCCAGGTGGTCCCCCAGCTAAATGAAGGAGAGTTGGTAACCAAATGGACCCGCATAGATCTTTAACTCTTGAGAGTGTAAAATGAAACCAAATGGACCCGTATGGATCTGGTCGGAAAAACGTGTTCCTTTCACGCGCTACGTCCGGCCGGGGAAATTCGGAAGCAGAAGCAGCTTGGACTCCTCATGCATAGAAGGAAGCATGAGGTCAGTCCGCTGCCCCCCCGGGTTGGCAGAGGAAGTCTAGCACCCAGGATTTCATTAGATAATTGACACTGGGTGAAAAAATGGGTTGCAAAATCGTGGGATAATAAATTAAAAAGAAATTTAAAAAAAATCATTAAACATTCGCAATACTTAATTTACCAGAACTCTACACAATTAGAGAATGTAGAAGAAGTTATTTTGATCAACGTTTACCTTATCACTCCTATAATGGTACCCAACATCAATACAGGAAATATTCAAAGTTTTGGGTCTGAGAGGCTAAATGCCATTAAATGGTGGTCCGTGGCTGAAATGCAGAAGAAATAATGGGCCTTGATACGAAAAGGGTTGAAAACCACTGCTTGAGCGGCTATGTTCAGCGAGCGTCGCGGCCACACGACGAAGTATACCATGGGATTCACACACTCGCTTGTAAATATACTAACGCGCGTCACTGCTTTCCCCATGTCAAGTCTGCATGCAGAGCTCTGCAGGGTCTCGCCTCGGGCTCCGAAACGAAAACATATAAAAGTAAAAAAAAAAAAAAGACGATGTGTTCTCAATATGCGGGGCCCAGAATGCCACAACAAACTGCCATTAGTGGGAGGGATGTGAAAGTGTTGGGGTTGGAGGGGGGGTGGTGGTGGAGGGGACAAAAGCCTTTCCCTCTCCGTTCCTGCGGCCCGGAGTATAGGAATAGTTGTGGTGATGGGTAGTGACAGCCCGGGGAGCGAGGGGACGAGGGAGAGAGGAGAGGAGTACCATGCACAAAAAACAACAGAGGAAGGAAACAGAAGAGGAGGAGAAGAAGAAGGGTCGTTCTTTTTTTGTAGTTCTCACTCTGTATACACACAGTGTAGACCAATGGTTTTCAACCCTTTTCATATTAAGGCACATTATGTGTTGGGCATTTGAGCCACGGAACCACCATTTGATGACATTTAGCCTCTATTTTGTATGATTTTGTCCACATTTCCATGCTGTACTGATGTCGGTAAGATATGAGAGATAACAGGCAAAATAACAGGCAAAATAACAATTATACTACATTCTGTAATTGTGTATAGACTTCTTGTAAATTAAGTAATGCAGCTGTTTAACAATAATGTAACTCTTGGGAATGTAAAATCTTAAGAGTTAAAGATCTATAAGGGTCCATTTGGTTACCAGCTCTCCATCATTATAGCGGCAAGGGACCACCTGGAACCTCCTCAAGGACCACATGGTGGTCCCCGGCACCACTGGTTGAAAACCACTGGTGTGTAGACAGAGTGAGAGCTGCATGGGAGCTGCATCATGGCCGTCTCCGGTTTCTGTTGTCTCTCCCTCTGTCCGCCTGCACACGCACGCTGGGATAATAGATATTTATTATTGTAGGAAGTCTTTCATTAAACGCTCCAGTCAGTCACTGGTATACATTATCATAATGATTCAGCCAATAAGTATTAATAATGCCTGGGCCCTCCTTGACCCAGTCCTCTGGGTCGTGTGCCGTGTTGTGTTGGATGTGATGTCAAAGGCATCAGGGTCCATTTGGTTGTTGAATGAGATGCACACTGTGGGGAACGGTAGCACTCACTCTCATTTCCTCCACAGTCTCCTGATGGCATCTCTAATAGACCTCACTCCCAACGGTGAACATTCACCTCCTATTGCTTTAATGAGATGTCCGCGAGACGCCTGCGTGGCCGTGTGCGTGCGTCTGTGCGTGTGTGTGTGTGTGTGTGTGTGTGTGTGTGTGTGTGTGTGTGTGTGTGTGTGTGTGTGTGTGTGTGTTCATGTGCGTGCTTGCTTGAGAGAAAGAGAGATGGGAGCGCACGGTACTACTGTAGGTTTGCGTGCGTTTGTGTGTGTGTGTGTGTGTGTGCGTGCGTGCGTGCGTGCGTGCGTGCGTGTGTGTGTGTGTGTGTGTGTGTGTGTGTGTGTGTGTGTGTGTGTTGTGTGTGTGTGTGTGTGTGTGTGTGTGTGTTCATGTGCGTGCTTGCTTGAGAGAAAGAGAGATGGGAGCGCACGGTACTACTGTAGGTTTGCGTGCGTTTGTGTGTGTGTGTGTGTGTGCGTGCGTGCGTGCGTGCGTGTGTGTGTGCGTGCGTGTGTGCGTGCGTGCGTGCGTGCGTGCGTGCGTGCGTGCGTGCGTGTGCAGAAAGAGAGAGAGAGGGAGAGGTCAGAGACAGGTTCTGCGCTGCGTTAGTTCATCTCCATTCCAACACTATACGGCGTTGCATGCTGTCTCTCTCCCAGGCAGCACACCGTGCACCGTGCACCGTGCACCGTGCACCGTGTGGTCACAGGAGGATGAAAAGAGTATGGATTTTCCCTCCTCCTCCTGCTGCATTCTGCCCGTTAGAGCCAGTTAGAGACAGCGGACGAGCCGGAGGCTGGCCCGTTCAAAGCAGCCCTGTAAGCCCCCCCCCCCCCTCCCCCCCTTCCCCCCCCCCCCAACACCACGCTAGCGTCTTGACCCCCAGCGCCGCGGTTCACGGAACAACACGCATCGTACAAATACCTGCGAACACACGCACACACGCAGCCACACACACACACACACACACACACACACACACACACACACACACACACACACACACACACACACACACACACACACACACACACACACACACACACACACACACACACACACACACACACACAGTAGACTGTAGACTGTATATATACGAATGGAACAACGTGCACCTGTAAGGTCTGGGGGATTTCAGACACACGTGCGCGTGCCGGTTTAGCGAGCGTTCTGGTTCAGCGCACGGTTCATACACAGCACTTCATGGGTGTTAAACGCTGAACCTGTAACCTTTGGATTTTAGACATTGCAGACGCATACGTGCATGAGCATGCACGCGCGCACACACACACACACACACACACACACGCTCACAACACATTCAGAATGCACGTGTGCATCCACATACACAGAATCACTAACTCCCACGCTCAGACAAAGTGGATCAAACTGACAGACTTCATCTCATCCACATCATGGAGTCTGGCAGGTGTGTGTTGCCTGTAAAGAGACGTTTGCAGTCAAATCTGGACAGAGAGAGATATGGGGCGAGAGAGGTGCAGAGAGAGAGTGAGAGATAGAGAGTGAGAGATGGAGAGAGTGAGAGATGGAGAGAGTGAGAGAGAGAGAGTGAGAGATGGAGAGAGTGAGAGATGGAGAGAGTGAGAGACAAAGAGTGAGAGATGGAGAGAGTGAGAGATGGAGAGAGTGAGAGAGAGAGAGTGAGAGATGGAGAGAGTGAGAGAGAGTGAGAGATGGAGAGAGTGAGAGATAGAGAGTGAGAGATGGAGAGAGTGAGAGATGGAGAGAGTGAGAGAGAGAGAGTGAGAGATGGAGAGAGTGAGAGATGGAGAGAGTGAGAGAGAGAGTGAGAGATGGAGAGAGTGAGAGAGAGAGTGAGAGATGGAGAGAGTGAGAGAGAGAGAGTGAGAGATGGAGAGAGTGAGAGATGGAGAGAGTGAGAGATGGAGAGAGTGAGAGAGAGAGAGAGTGAGAGATGGAGAGAGTGAGAGATGGAGACAGTGAGAGAGAGAGAGTGAGAGATGGAGAGAGTGAGAGATAGAGAGAGTGAGATATAGAGAGAGTGAGAGATAGAGCGAGTGAGAGATGGAGAGAGTGAGAGATAGAGAGAGTGAGAGATGGAGAGAGTGAGAGATAGAGAGAGTGAGAGATGGAGAGAGTGAGAGATAGAGAGAGTGAGAGATGGAGAGAGTGAGAGATGGAGAGAGTGAGAGATGGATTGAGTTAGAGCGAACTGAGCGAGAGTGAGAGAAACGAAGGGAAAACAGACGGATGACACTAGCGAAGTGTTGCATTATTGGTGAACACCGGCCTGCATGTGATGAAGACCTAATGAGTTCAACCAAGCAGAATAATCCAAACAAAATCAACTCCCTGGTCCAATAACAGAAATTTGGATCGCAACACGATCCAAATTGGACCCAATTGGACGTGGACCCACGACACGGTACAGTACGCGTGTGCGTGTGTGTGTGTGTGTGTGTGTGTGTGTGTGTGTCTGTGGGATGCTTATTGTGCACATGCCCAGAGCAAGGAAGGCAAGGTGGCAGCTCGTCTGCGTCATCCGGGTGGGGGTGGTGGGTGTGGGGGGGGGGGGGGGGGGGGGGGGCTGGCTGGCTGTCACGGACACGCAGAGGGCGATGGCTCCATGTGCCGGGACATAACCCATTAAGACCCCGTTCTTACAAAAATGTCTTCTAAATCCTAAACGTTTTCTGAAAAACCTCATGTTTCTATGTCAGTGGGAGCTCAACCCTTTTCATGTCAAGGACCCCCGGAAGTATCTGTATTTGGTCACGGACCCCCATCTGAAAATATGTTGTTCCAGGGACCCCCCAGAAGCAAATATTTGAGTTAAAAATGGCTCTGAAAGAATATATATTCAAAGATTCGCGCCACATTTTTATGATTTTTCAAAAATAGCAGATCTGCAAGCTTGATCTGCTATATTTTTCAATAGCTAAAGTACCGTATTACATAATGCTTAAAACACCAAAAGGGGTTCCCGTCCAGAATGGACCCCTAAAATGAAACGTATTCGGCCGCCGACCAACCCCATCTCAAAATATGTTGTTCCGGGGACCCCACCACCACATTTTCAAGATTTTTCAATAGCTATAAAGTTTAAAATAAGGGTTAAAGTGGTTAAAAAGCTATGCGGCGACACAGACGCGTCCTCAGGTCTCAGTGGGATAAGCAGGGCACCGTGCCCTTACCTGGCACCGTCGCCTCGCAACGCCTTACTGTACATATGGACGGGTCAAGGGCACATGCATGCACGCACACACGCACACACACACACACACACACACACACACACACAAAGCACGCGTGAATGCCAGTGTGCAGTGCACGCAACGCACACAATACACACACACACACACGCACGCACGCGTACACACGCGCGCGTGCGTGCGAAAACAAAATTGTCCAAATTAACCTCTATGGGTCCATTTTGTAACACGTTACGCACTCAGAGTTATAGGCCTATACTTTTACATTGAGGATTTCACGGTGCGTTTGCTGTTCTATTTGGATAGAATGATTCCGACGTTTATTTTTGTGTGCGTGTGCGTGTGTGTGCGTGTGCGTGTGTGTGCGTGTGTGTGCGTGTGTGTGCGTGTGTGTGTGTGTCTGATATGTCATAGACTTGGCCGCGTTCCGCACGCGCGCTGTATGAGTGCTGTAAATAGCCGGTGTGTATCATGGTGCATCTCTGCTGTGTTTGGGCCTATTTTAGAGCTGACACAGGAAACAGGGCCATTCTGACAGGCTCCCTGCAGCCAGCCCTGCACTGCAAACAGCAGTACCGGAACCTTCTGTGACTCACACGCACGCACGCACGCACGCACGCACGCACGCACGCACGCACGCACGCACGCACGCACGCACGCACGCACGCACGCACGCACGCACGCACGCACCACATTTTCCCCATGTTAGCACACTATACAGTTCCAGACTTCACATGCAAGCATGGGACTCTTTCAACCATTTCAAATTACTCTTCTTTGATATCGGTTTTATGTCGACACATCTTTGGTCTCATTCTATACTATTCTGTTTCAGCACGCTTGCTGGTTTTTCTGCACACTGCTCAGCACCTCTTATACGTGCGTGATTCCGCCTTTATAGTACTGTATAGCAGTTGTTCTCCAACTTTTTCATGTCAAGGACCCCCGACTTGACATCATGTATTAGCCGCGGACGCCCATTTGAAAAAATATGCCAGGGACCCCTCCATAAGAGAAGATTCTTACCATTTTTATTTCCAGGACCCCCAGTTTGATACAGACCATAATGACATTTCTATGTCTATGGGACCCCAATTTATATTGTATGTTCATTTTATACATTTAACTCTGAGAGTGTACAAATTCCTAACTATCTATCATTTAGCTGGGGAGTGGGGGACCCCCTGGAACTCCCTGGACCCCACTTTGAGAACCACTGCTGTATAGTACGTACATATAAGCTCCACTTTCCCCAGGAATTCATGAAACCTTGAAAACAGTGGAATGGCAGCGCTTATGAAGCGACTAGACTCAGAGAACTCCTCTCTGGGTTAGATATCCCTGCATATTCAGCACAAATGATAACTTTGTCAAAGTGGGCTCCGTTTCCCCATAAAGGTTTCTGCTTTCAGCATGCTAAAGAAAACAGGAGACTTGGCTTATACGGCATGGTAATCTATTCTAGACAGATCTAATGCATATCATCTTTTTAGCAGTTCTGTTTACAACGGTGTTGGCCATAATATCAAGCATGATTCATAGGTCAGTTGTGCACCGGTGTCATGCGCGGAAAATATGGGGTGGGACGATTTATCGATATCGCGATATATCACGATATTTATCGCCACGATATGTATATATGTGTATCGTCCTCCCAATATCGTGATATTGATTAGTTAGTATAGTAGTACTATAGGCTACCCATTGTTGTGGACAGACAAGTTGTGGACAAGTTGCAAAGTTGCAATCAGTGTTTTGAGGAGGCTAGATTTAAGACTTATTGGCCAGTTTGTGACACAAGAAAGCTTGTAAGATTTTGGAATAAATAAATGATTTCAGATTTTTTTCCCTTTTATGGTTATTTTTTCATTTTCAGTTATATTACAGATATCGTGTTATATCGTTGATGAAATCTCTTGCAATATATTGAATATCGCAATATCACAATGTATCAAATATGGTGATGTAATCATTATCGAGGACCTAATATTGCCACAGATACCCGTATCGTCCCACCCTTAGCAGAAAATAGCAGATCTACATTACAAGCTCACAAACCATGGGAGCTTGTAGAACAGTCCTATATATTACTTGAGTCCCGTATTATTTGAAAGCAATACTGCACCTAATTTATGCACAGGTTACTGTAGCTATGAATCCATATATCGCCCTTAAAAAAACAAAAAATGCTGCTAAATTATATAGATGCACTTTACACCTTTCCTTTCATTGCGTATGTATGTTTCTAATGCTTTGTTTCCTAATGTAAGGTTACTGTTTGCTTGTTCTGTTTTGTGTTTTTATGTGAGGACTGCGGCTGAGAATTAGCTAAATTCCGGTGTATTTCCATTGCGTTTATATGTAATCTCCATTAGTATGCATTGTCCCGTCTTGAGGCGGGTTCCAGGTGGAACCCCAGCTAAATGATGGAGAGGTAACCAAATGGACCCGTATAGATCTTTAACTCTTGAGAGTGTAAAATGAAACCAAATGGACCCGTACGCGTACATGTCCATTTGGTTTCATCTTACACTCTCACGAGTTGAATTATTGTTAAACATCTGCATTACTTAATTTACAAGAAGTCTACACAATTAGAGAATGTAGAATAATTTGTTCTTTTTTATCAACGTTTGCCTGTTATCACTCCTATGTGGTATACCAACATCAATACAGCATGGAATGGTGGAGAAAAATCGTATCCAACCCAAACAAAAAAATATTCAAAGTTTTGGGTCTGAGTCGAGGCTAAATCTCATCGAACGGTGGTACGTGGCTCAAACGCAGAATAAATAATGGCCTTGATACAAAAAAGGGTTGAAAACCACTGTTTGTAGAAGATCTATTGTCAGCGTGTGGCATCCAACTATAACCATCCAAGTATAACTCATGGCTTATAAGTGATGACAGCCAGGACATGTTTTCTAATGTCATTTTCCAGATATGGTGATGCATCTCCTGGAGATATATATATATATATATATATATATATATATATATATATATATATATATATATATATATATACACACACAATACACACACACACACACTACACAGGCTCGTTGTGGGGATACTGGGGCCTAAAACAAAGCAAGTGACGTCCCGCAGAGGTGACAATACGGTCTCATTTCGAGCCAGCATTATACAGACATAATAAATGCCTCTTCAAAGGCTGAGCTGCAGAGCTCCACTTGCCACCATGCCTCTCTCTCTCTCATATTCGGGAGCAAGAGAGATAAATTCATGCAGGCTGCTCCGGCTCTCTCCTCTATGTAATTATACGCGGTGCGCGGTGGTGATGTACTTTTTACAGGCTGCCTAACAGTGGGAAAAAAAATTATCTGCCGGAAATGAAGGCCAATTAATTGTGGCACTTTGCGAGGAGGCGCACTTGTGTTGCGAAAACATTGTAATGACACTTAACGGGAAATTGGCTTCCACTGAAATATTTAATAAATAAGCATAGCGAGGTGAAACAACCTTGTATACGTCACTGAGCAAAGTGGCTCGTCGTCTCTCTCTCTCTCTGTCTCTCTTTCTCTGTCTCTCTCGCTCTCATTTACGCACGCACGCACGCACGCACGCACGCACGCACGCACGCACGCACGCACGCACGCACGCACTCACGCACGCACGCACGCACGCACTGTACACACAACGACGGTATTATACTCTCCTTCCGTTCTATGGGAGAACAGCGGCCTAGCGAGGGAAAAGGAGTGTCAAGATTTGTGCGAGTCTAAAAGCAGGAGCATTAAATAACTATGAATCGGATATAAGCGAGACCTACACAGTGTGACAGGAAAAGCTAAACGTCTATATATGGAAACACAAGCCTTTTAGGGGGTCAGTGACATACTGTACTATGTCACACACCACAGCAGCTCTCTATTGTATAGGGCACACACTGATGAGTCAGCAGTTTTTTCCCAGAATGGCATCTTTTTGTTTTGCTTTTGGCCTCAGGTAGAGCTGCGTGGGTGATCTGCCCAGACCTCACACTATTATTACCCATTCATGAATTTGATTTATTATTTAAAAAATCACACCCGCGTGAATTGAGCGGTGCTCATCATCATACAGTACATCACATCTCATTCCTGCCAATCACAATTTGCATCCTCAATTTTGTCCCTGCACACATTCCCTGTTTTTTCTACAGGCAGATATTCACAATTTACAATTTAGGCATTTAGCAGACGCTCTTAATCCAGAGCGACTTACATTAAGCAATAACAAAAGCATGGCATACATCACATATATAAAAAGTAGTTATCATGAATCATGCGTAAACTAAGAACGTAACAGTGGAGTATCTATGTAAACTATACATACTATACTATATATATTATACATGTGTACTATATTATAGTACTTATAGCACTTGTACATTATACAAGTGCTATTCACCCGTGTTTAGTGATAGTGTGATAGAGAAAAATCCCATAGACGGGACATGGACTTTTTTTCCCTCTCTTCACTGGACCATTCTCACATGTCCTAGGAATGGGTGGACCAAGGGAGAAGTTCCCAACTTCATTTTATTGAAAATAATATGGATGTTTTTCAGCGATTTTGCGATTTTGTTTTTTTGTGAAAAGTCATGATGAAATATTAAAGAAGAGTAGCTGAAGTTGTCATATATTGCTGTACTTCAATATAGTTTGATGAGAAATATTTTTCATGGAATATTTTACATTGGGCGGTGGCTCAGGGGTAGAGTGGCTGGATGATAACTGCAAGGTTGCCAGTTCAAACCCAGGCTCCCCCAGAGTTAGTGTCGAAGTGTCCTTGAGCAAGACACTGAACCCCTAATTGCTCCTGATGATGTGCTGGTTGGTGCCTTGCATGTTTTCCTCTACCATCGGTGTGTGAATGTGAATGTAATGCACAATCTATGTAAAGCGCCTTTGATGAAGGCGCGATATAACCATTTAGTAAACCATGTTTAGTGTTCTAGTGTTAAGCAGGGGCTGCAGGTTGAGTAGCACTGGCTGTCAGGTAGGAGGTACGAGGTCCATGGAGGAAATATAATATGTACAATTACTCCTTTGTCCGGCTGTCAATTACACTCCTTAATGCAGTCCTTGTGTTAATTATGCTTGAGGGTGATGTATAGGCCTAAATGGGTTGTACGAGTCACTGTGTGCCTTATTGTTTTGTACCGTATTGTAATGTATTGCAGTGTAATGTATCAGAGTGTGTTGTAGTGATAATTTTCCGTCGTAGTGTTTTCAGTTGCTGTTGGTGGACATGGCTGCCAGTTCCCACCTGATGTTGTGTGGGAGTTGATCCAGAGTGTACTGAATAACCACCAGCTTGCATAACGTCTTGAGACTATAGGACTCAAGTCTAAGATGTACAGATCACCCCTCCCGTTACACTCGGCGCGAAATACCACAGTAGAAGAAGAGATCCTGGACAACCAGGAAGTGCATTTGGCTCATGATTGCAACAAAAGGGAGACACAGGCACAGTTAAAAGTGTATACAAATATATTTATTTAAAGGGTAACTAACTAAATCACAAGTATAAGGTGTCAGTAATATGAATGATCATCAGCGTGTAAGCAGTGCATGTGTGCAAGTGTATGTGCAGTGGGCATGTTGTAAGGTGTAAACCAAGGAACACAAACAAACAAACCAGTAGAGAGGAGAAAAGACTCAGGAGTGAAGGCAGATTGACACTTATATAGGCGTGGGACACACCAGACTCAGGTGTGGTCCAATCTCACTGACGATCCAACTCCACCCTGCCAATCAGCCCTAGCAGTGGCCATGTTAGGCAGGGTAGGAGAGGGTCGTCACACCAAGTACCACCATAATAACTGAAGTTAAAATATAGGAGCTTATACCTGCCCTTTTTGTTCCATTCCTAAGCCAATAATGCCACTGCTCTGACAAAACTCTTGTCTAATCACTAATCAGCACAACTGATGATATTTCTAATGTGATTAATCCGTTCTCAAATCTGCTATTAACGGCTAGGTGTGCTGTCGTGCTCATTTCAGCACGGCTGGATAGCCTATTTCAACTAACTGCTTGGTCAGAAGAACTACCTGTAGTATACATATTTATTTCATTCCACTTTTGTCTTTTTTTCCCTCCTTTTTTGGGGCGACTCCTCTGTGTACCACCAGAGGGGGGGCTCAAGTACCACCAGTGGTACCAGTACCAGTACTAGTACCAGTACTAATACCAGTGGTACCAGTACCAGTGGTTGTGAACCTCTGCGTCAGAGGGCCCTCCGTAGAGCCATTCCCCTCTGCAGTGTGGCGCGCAAATGGCAGAGGAGTGGCGTGGGTGTCAACCGGAACCGTGTGCTTTGGCAGGCGGCGGCTATATGCTATTAGCGAGCGCTAACAGTTTTATTATTAGAAAATAAACGGTGCGCTGCAAAAACTCTGAATGTTATTAGCGCCTCACCATCTGGGCATGACAGCTGTGTTCAGCCGCGTAGCACCGTGGCGCGGCTGCATGCAGGCTGCTGTAGCGGCCGGGCTAACGCTATGTATAGTATGACGTCTCTATTCTCTGTCAGTGGTTTTCAATGCAGTGGTCCGGGGACCACCAGTGGTCCTTGGGGGGGTTCCAGGTGGTACCGTGGTGCCCCAGCTAAATGATGGAGAGTTGGTAACCAAATGGACCCTTATAGATCTTTAACTCTTGAGAGTTTTGGTCCATTTTACGCTCTCAAGAGTTAATGTATTGTTAAACATCTGCATTACTTAATTTAAAACATTTAGGCCTGACGTCGAAATTTATAAAATGTCTTCTAAATCCTGACAGTTTTCTGTCAGGATTTGCGCCACATTTTCACGGTTTAAAAAAAATAGCAGACCTACAAGCTCGTAGCGCGGCACTCGGTGCCGCGCTATGAGCTTGTAGATCTGCTATTTTTCAATAGCTAAAGTATAACGTAATGCTTAAAACACCAAAAGGGGTTCCCGCCCAAAATGGATTAAGAAGAAGTCTACACAATTAGAGAATGTAGACGAATCTTTATTTTGGATCAACGTTCGCCTGTTATCACTCCTTATGGTACCGAAATCAATACAGCATGGAAATGTGTACAACATCTTATCCAACGACAACAAAATATTCTTCAGTTTTGGGTCTGAGAGGCTAAAATGTCATCAAATGGAGGTTCCGTGGCTCAAATGCTGAATAAATAATGGACCTTGATATGAAAACGGTTGAAAACCACCGCTCTATATCGTACCGTTGCACTTCTTGTTTCACATGAAGGCATATTCTCTGTCTCTCTCTCTCTGTCTCTCTTCATCTCTCTCCTCTCTGTCCAAGTCTTTCACAGACAAAATATGAGCTTGTTGTATAATAATGAAACTGAGACACGCACACACACGCATTCTTCGCGTGGCTTTTGCCAGAAAGAGGGGGAAAAGGAGGAGGGGGGGGGGGGGGGGTAATCAAACAAACAACAGAGGGTGTCTCACACAAAGTCCCATCATTGTTTGTTTTTTTATAGGCAGCCTGTAAAACAAGAGTTTCATCTCATGCAAAATGTGTTTCATTTGTAGTGGTGAAGCCATACTTACGGCTTCTGCCATTAAGAGAAACAATCCAGAAGCAAGACCACAAAAAGAAATCGTGCCTTAATTTCCCACTGCAGCCTCCATCTGTTCTGCACAGAACGCGCCAGCTCTTCACTTATGGCACACAACTCTTTTACGCACACACAACAAACAAGCATAACACGACATCTCCAGATGACTGGAAATAAAAGGCTTGGGATTGTCAGCCCCCACTGTCCAAAGATTCCCAAAATAGCAAAAGGAAAACCATAGTATACAAAATCATAGTATTTAATCATTGTGCAATCATTGTGTAATCATAATCTAGACTATGATTATGTTACTTAGTAGTGCTTGTGTGAACAAATGCACTTATACACCCATATTTTTGAGGGGCGCCCCTCCTATATTCAGCTATAGTGTAGATTTTCGTCTTACACAAAGATTAACTTCCCATTGACAATGGATGGAGAATTTACGTCATATGTAGACGAGCAAATCGGCTATTTTTGTCCTACACAATACTACTCAATTCCCATTGACAATGAATGAATGATGTACAATGTTAAGAGCACCCCTCGCTTCACACAGGTGTGATTTTTCCTTTCTTTTAGACAGTATTTCCTTTTCCCTTCGTATACATTTTAGCCATGTGTTGCTTCAGTGCAGCATATTATGGCTGCACAAAAACGCCTTTATCGTCTCTCCTGCCGCATGCGTGTGTGTGTGTGTGTGTGTGTGTGTGTGTGTGTGTGTGTGTGTGTGTGTGTGTGTGTGTGTGTGTGTGTGTGTGTGTGTGTGTGTGTGTGTGTTTTCGTTCCCAGATCACACAGCTTTGCGGGGCTTTATTTAAACAGATAACCTGCTACCACAGGCCTCCAGCATCCCCCAAAACATCTTAGCTCCCTGCCTCGATCTGCCTCCCAGCCATTCGCAAAAACAACCCCAGCCAAAGAAAGGAGACGCCTCCAAAAATTAACACTCTTATTGCAGACACTGCAGAAAAACCTGCCCCTGCGGTGCTGCTCCCTATTTCACAGAAAACACTACCCCCCCCCCCCCCCCCCCCACCCCTCAACTAAAACAAGCCAACGAGAGAGAGAGAGAGAGAGAGAGAGAGAGAGGCGCGCACGTACGTCTGCCGCCTTGTGCTTAATCTACACGCATAGCTACTTACCTTTCTTTGATTTGAGGACGTCACATCCAGGCAGCGTGAAGGACTCGGGGATGACGTGCGCGTGAATCCATTTCACATACAGATGCACAGGGCTGGCAGCACATGCACAGGATATAGAAACAGGGGAGGGGGGAATAGTGTGTTTTCAATTTCACTGCCCTTCTTTTGTATTTCACCACGGTTATCCCTGTCTAATTCCATTTGTTTGACTGTTTCTTTCACTGTCTGGTAGTTTTCAGGGTCCGGCATTAAAGCTGGAGTTAGAAAGACGGCAATGTGATGAAGCAAGACTGAAGCGGAATTAATGCATTTCTTGTTGTTTACTGATTACTTTCTTTTGAATGTACAGTACAGTATATAAGGGAACATTACTTGCACTTTCTTGGATGTGTCCATGTTTAGTTTTGTTTACAAAAGACAGGTGTTGCCACTGCAAGCAGAAAAGGCTGCATGTGTCTGAGATGATGAGAGGACGTCATTGTCCAGGTCACTTTTCATCACGGTTTCCTCGCTCCTTTTCGTACATTTCATAAACAATTGATTGATACATACACTGTTTCACTATCCCTCATATTTATGAATATACAGACTTGGACTATTTCATTTCTTTCTTTCTTTCTTTCTTTCTTTTTCTTTCTTTCTTTCTTTCTTTCTTTCTTTCTTTCTTTCTTTCTTTCTTTCTTTCTTATTCTTTTATTTGCTGGTCTGACTAAATGGAAAAATAGATCTCAAAAGTCTCTTGATAGAAGCCAAGGATTTCTTAAATAGCTCCAGATGACAATTCATGACACATTGGTAATACATTGATACTAAAATACACATTTTAATGTAAAAGCTTTAAGATTATTATATTTATTTATTTGTTGCTTTTCTGCCTTTATTGATGGTATCAAGTGAAGACGGACAGGAAAGAGAGAAGGGGAGAGACATGCAGCAAAGGTTGTCATGAACGGGACTCGAACACGCGACACGCTGTCAGGCCAGAGCCTATGTGGCATGCGCCTGGACCACTAGGCCAGCGGGCGCCCCTGAATATAAAAGCGTATAGTAAACATTGCATGAATACACAAATTCAACCTCAAGTGTATCACCAAGGGATCATGCTCTTGTAATAACATGCCGATTAGAGGTTCTCTGAAGTATTTATTTTAATTTTTATTTATTTTTTTACAAATAGTGAGTGAGATGTTATGTGATTAGAGGAATGACAGTGAAATCCTTTGTTGTTGTGCATGATTGCCTTTGATGTGGGGGTTGAGGTCTGCGTGTGGGAAGGGGGTATAATTTGTGGATTTTTCTCAGAGTGCATGAGCAGAGACACAAAGCCATTGCACAGTACAATCCTCAGTGTTTCTTCATTTGAGCTGTAACCAAATGGACCGCGTAGTTACAACTGGATGAATTAACGCTGTTCTATGTAGGCCTACTATCCAGACACTGCCCGCACCAATGTAATCTTTCGTCATATTTCCTGAGATATGTATGAACTATGAACCATATAATTATTGTCATTTTGACCTTGACCTTAATTGTGACCTTTGACCTTTTCAACCCAAAAACGTGCAACCTAAGTGTGATGAAAATCTGCCCCAACTTTCTTTCTTTTCTTTCTTTTTCCTTTATTTATTCAGGACTTTACCGGCCATCTCCAGGCTAAAGTAAATTAACAATTGAACAAACAATTGAACAAACACATTTACTGAAAAAACAAACAAAATAAATAAAATAAAAAAGGTAATTTATCAAAACATGGTGTGAGACTGCTCCAACTTGCGGCTTCAACTTGTAGTGTCGGCAAAAAACAACAACAACCAGCCGACAAGTCGAAGACGTGCGCTAGCGTAATTTCCATCCACCAGCTGTTGCCAATGAATACTAATGAAGTGTGCTATAGAGCGTCGCAGTCCGCCCCCTTTCATGACGACGCCAGGCCCAGGAAATAATTCCCAATGCATTGTTCCCATAGACATGTCATAAGCGTCGTACAAACCCAACTCGAGTTGTGACAAATCATGACAACAAACACAATATTTTGGACCAAAACAAATAATTACAAAGAAGAAAAACAAGAAAAAAAAGTGTTGTAACCTGCCGTTTTCTTCTTCTTTCTAATTATTTGTTCGGCTTAAAAGGTCTTTAAATAAATACTTTTTGAAATGACTATGAGGAAAATGAACGGGGAATCATTTCCTGGGCCCTGGTAGGGGGGGGCGGGACTGCGACGCTCTATTGGCACACTATTTCATTAGTAGGCTATTCAAACTGGTGTCTACTGTCTACAACTGCAATTTAGGTAACACCCGTTCTTGCATTGAAGAGGAGACCACAACGCAATAGCTTCATAAAATAAAAAATAACAACACTTAGTGTGCCCCCTCGAACATTTTGACTGCCCCCTTACGCCAGGGCTCCACCGGACGCGTTGCGTCTCCGTCGCGTGCGTCAAAAAACGCACCGGTTCAATTTTAATGCACGCGTCACGCGTCACGCAACGCGGGCAGTGGAGCCACCCTTCATTGATTAAAAAGGGAACATTCCCTGACGGTGACGGAGACGCGACGCTGACGCGACGCTGACGCGCCCGGTGGAGCCCTGGTGTTAGTCATTTTATCCTGGAGCCGGCCCTGCTGCATGCGCCAACAGTGATTGTATAAATGAGTGAGTGAGTGATGGTGACCGTCATGGCCGCCCGCAACAGCCCATTGAGAGCAGGGGTGGGGAAACTTTGATGATGGAGAGGGCCACTATATTTCCACACTCACTCCAGAGGGCCACATTGCATATTACTGTCGTAGCAAAAATAGCCGATCTACAAGCTCTATAGCCACTATATTTCCACGCTCACTCCAGAGGGCCACATTGCATATTACTGTCATAGCAAAAATAGCCGATCTGCAAGCTCAAGCCCTTTTGAGCTTGTAGATCGGCTATTTTTGCTATATTTGAATTTAAATCCTGAATTATTTTTTGCTATTTTTAATTGGAATCCTGAAAAGTATTTTTTTTATTTACAAGACAATAACATTATTTTTAATACTACTCATTAAGCTATACTAATTTAGATTGAAGTAACTAAAGCAGGTCATGTTTGCATGTTTGGAATTGTAACAGCTCAAAATAAAGGGTATGGGTCGCACACACCAAGACTGTAGTTCAAATAGTTTATTTCATATTTGAAACCAAAGACAAACGTTTCGGCTATCCAGCCTTCATCAGTGTGGAGTGTGACTGAATGTAGGTTCCTTTTGTAACAGCTGAAATTTATAATATATCAGGATTCCAAAATTAACCTGCGGGCCACATTAAGTGAAGGTGGGGGCCACATGTGGCCCCCGGGCCGCCACATGCCCATGTGTGATTGAGAGCACGCTCTCTTTTTCAAGGACGCCCAGCATATAAAACGCAACACATGTAATGAAATACAATAACAAACATTTGAACTGCAGTACAACGTCACACTCACAAGATGCAAATAAATATAGTGTTACATGAAACAGGTGCCGTCACTATGTAGTGTGTCCTCGACACGCAAGCTATAAGCCTAAATGTCTCTATCGAGAGTCGAGTCCAAGCGAACCCGTCTCTGTTCACTGTTCATGTACGCGGACTGGTTTTGTGTTTGTGTTTGTGTTTGTGTTTGTGTTTGTGTTTGTGTGTGTGTGTGTGTGTGTGTGTGTGTGTGTGTGTGTGTTTGTGTGTGTGTGTGCATGCGTGCATGTGTGTGTGCGTGCTTGTGTGTGTGCTTGTGTGTGTGCTTGTGTGCGTGCTTGCATGCGTGCGTCCATGTGCGTCCGTGTGTGTGGGCGTTTACCGTTTACATGTGTTTTTTTACATGCATGTACAGTAGGCCTACTGTACGTGTGTTCACTGTGTTGTACATACTGTACACGTGTGGTTAACGTGCTTGACTCAACTCTGACCACAATTTCAAAGCAAAGTGATGGTTGGTGTGAAAACCACAGGAGAGAGAACCCAAATAAAACACACAGGTGTTGAGATCAAACAGGCCTGCTCGAGTGGGGCGTCAAGGACCCCCAGATTATTATATAGGCTATTTGGCTCCGGGCCAATGTGAGGAACCTATACAAGATTTGTGTTAGAAATATTCCTTTCTAAACTGCCTCCCCCTGGCCAGCCGGGGCGCCTGATGGAGGGGAAAGGAACTGGTAGGAATAACGTGTTCCTTCCACGCGCTACGTCCGCGGAAACTCCCCCCTGTCAGGTGTAAAGGAGCAACTTGGACACTCAGGCATGAAGGAAGCATGAGTTCAAGTCCGTTGCTCTCCCCATGTCCCCCATATATGGGGACTAGGTTGGCGGAGGGTGTGTAGAGCCAGGATCACATTAGATAATTGACACAGGGGTGAAAAATGGGTTACAAAATCGTGGGATAAAAAATATAATTTTTCTAATATTTTTTTTTTAATCTTTTGTTTTCAAATATAGCCGATGTGTATACTGGTTCAAAGTTCAAGGTTGAGTAAAATGTATTTGCGTCTGGCCTCCTTCAGACAACAGCAGCAGCATAACATCAAACAGCAAACACATCAAACAAAGGGATAGAATATAGAGTGCAAAAAAGAAAGAGTGTGGTTAAACTGATCTTGATACTATGTCAACCGATTTTGCTGCATGGGGACCCCCTGGGTCTCCCTCAAGGAGCCTTGGGGGTCCGTGCGTGGAGCCCACTTTGAGAACCACTGTCTATAGTCTATATACTAGAGAACTGCAGGGCTTTGGTTATTATTCGAGAACTTCAGTTATCGTTAGGTTTATTATGCGCCTTTGTGTTTTTCTGCTGTGTAATATGCTGCATGTGACATAGCCTCTACGTGTGCTATTGATTAAAGCATTACTCTAAAAGGCAAAAGAAAACAATCTTTATATCACGAGAGAGGGAGAGAGAGGGCGAGCGAGAGAGATCTCAGATGATCATTTGCCATATTAAGTCGTTGAATTGAAGCTGCGATCCGTGGTCGAGCCATCCAAACAGAGCAGGCAGTGCACGTGGACTCATCGTGGGGAGAGATGGGGAGTGGCATTGATGATCGGTTCTCTCTGTCACCGTGCTTGGCTGGGAGCCAGGTCCTAATGTGGACTGTGGAGTGTTGGAGTTTGACAAGACTGAACCCTGTGTGTCTGACAGCCAGCGAACTGCCCAGTATCTGACAGGAGATGCTATCCAGACCACTTCTGCTCTGATATGTGCTTTTTTTCCTTTTTTCTTTAGGCACTGTTGCTTTAGTTTGTTTTTTCTCTTTTGAGCTCAATCTCTCTTCTCTTCTCTTCTCTTCTCTTCTCTTCTCTTCTCTTCTCTTCTCTTCTCTTCTCTTCTCTTCTCTTCTCTTCTCTTCTCTTCTCTTCTCTTCTCTTCTCTTCTCTTCTCTTCTCTTCTCTTCTCTCCTTTTCTCCACCTCTCTATAATGTAGTATTTTAGAGTCATGCAACTCCCACCTATTGCCCTCTCTCATTCTCTTTCTCAGGTAGTCAGTGCCTGTCCTGTAACTCTGTTCTAGCTGACTGTGTCAAAGACAGCTTTATAACAGTAATTCCTCCCTCGCTCTGGCCAGCCCAAATTGTTCCGAGGGAGAAATAGGGACTAATCTTGTCCGATGTCACTGCAGTACAAACTCAGCCAGAGAGAGCAATGAATCCAACTGTACCTTTTACACTTGAAATAACTATATTTTATTCATTTTCCTCTCCACTTAATGTTTTCTTTTTTTCTTTTGCCAATGTAATATTTCAGAGATACTTGGGTTCTGGAGAGTATAGATTTGATAAGATAAGCTCTCTACTGGATGGAAAAGGCATATAGGACAATATATAGTGAACACTGCAATGAGAAAATGTTATTACATAAATGGACTTTGCAAGACAAAGACTTTGGTATTATCATAATTAAAAGTGAGCAGCGCCATATGGTGAGGGAGAGGAGCCGCACATAAACAATCAAACTGAAAGCCTCTAAGTGAACAGAAATGCATGAAATGCTCATTTTTCAGCCGGAGGAAACTCACAATGTCTAACCTACACTTCTAGCATAACCTTCTCCTCCCCTCTGATCCCTCTCCTCTCCTCTCCTCTCCTCTCCTCTCCTCTCCTCTCCTCTCCTCTCCTCTACAATTTACAATTTACAATTTACAATTTACAATTTACAATTTACAATTTACAATTTAGGCATATGTAAAATGCATTTATCAAGAAACATGCGTAAGCTAAGAACGTAACTATAACATATTTATATAATGACACTACACATATAAACTATACATATATGCTGTACTATGCTGTACATATACACTATGAAGTGCTATGACTACATACAATGCAATTATTGTGCTGTCTACATGACATGCTATAAGTCTGTTTCAAATGCTATCTACAGTAAGTCTAAAAAGTGCTGTCTCCTCTCCTCTCCTCTCCTCCCCTCCCCTCCCCTCCCCTCCCCTCCCCTCCCCTCTCCTCTCCTCTCCTCTCCTCTCCTCTCCTCTCCTCTCCTCTCCTCTCCTCTCCTCTCCTCTCCTCTCCTCTCCTCCCCTCCCCTCTCCACTCCTCCCCTCCCCTCCCCTCCCCTCTCCTCTCCTCTCCTCTCCTCTCCTCCAGTATAGTTCTAGTGTATAGTCTGGTCAGTGTGCCCTGCCCCGGCCCAGCCTATGGGGTCTACAGTGTGCTCCAGGAATAGCCTGGCGGTCACGTGCGCTGCTCTGTGGGATCTGTTCCCCTGGCAGGAAGCTGTTATATGGTTACAGTTATTTTTGTTGTCTGTCTGGGGATAGTTTTTACTGCGCTCGGGAGGATCAATAATTGTCATAAAAAGACTGCGTCACCCGGTGCCCTCTGCGAGCAGGACAGTGAGGTAGTGCAGCGCGCGTGTGCCGTGCATATGTCAGGCACATGTGCGCAGTGCATGTGCACGTGGACATGCGTGCATGCGTGCATGCATTGTGCGCGTGCATGTCTGTGTGCACGTGTGATGGACATGTGTGGGTGTGTCGTCGTGGACACGCTCTTGTGCACGGGCATTGCGAAGTTTGCGTGGTTGAGAGTGCAGTGTGCAATGTGCATGCACGCACATGCATTCATGCATGCGTTTCTGTACGTGTGCAATGCATCTCGTATTGTCTGTGTTTCTATTGGATGTGTTTCTAGAGGTCTGTGAGACTGTGAGTCGACAGAGGTGTGTTGGCAAAATAGCAGAGTGCCGCGCTATGAGCTTGTAGATCTGCTATTTTTGAGTATATACTCTCATTGTTGATTGATTGAATGTTTGACAGTTTGCAAAGAGTACAGAGGTACGATTTTACAATGATTGTTAAAAGGATGACACGAAAAGCCCTATTGGTTCTGGTCCTGTATATTTACATTGAGGATTATACTGTGAATCTGCTTTATTGTCACATCACAGTTTCACGGGTAAAAAAGTGGTTGAAATGTGTTTGTGTGCGTATAGTTCCCATCGTGTTATTGTTCCAAGAAACACTAAGACAGGGAAGAAGAGAGTGGGGGGAGGGGGAGATCAAGGCAGGAAAAGAAAGAACGTTTGAGCGCTTTTATCACAAAAAGTACAGGTAAAGGGTGTGATTCTTAGATATTTACAAGCTTTTGCCACAAACAACCAAAAGGTCTCTTAGCTTATTTACAGCTTTGCTACAACTGTACAACCAAAGGGTTTCTTATAGCTTTGTCCACAAAAACACATTTGCAGATGAAATTATATATATATAGATATATATATATATATATATAGAGAGAGAGAGAGAGAGAGAGAGAGAGAGAGAGAGAGAGAGAGAGCGATAGAGAGAGAGAGATAAGGTGCTATGAGCATAGCAGCCGCTGTGTACTGTGCATTATATATACAATGTGTTGTAGATCAAATAAATAATGTAAAATATGATAATAATATGAAGAGAGGTCCGTGGTTGGTCACCGTACAGTACACCATCGAGGTGACCTTTCACCTGTTTCAAAATTCCAAAGAGTTTCATTTGCCTCTGCATGGCAGTCCGACCTCAACTCTATATCCCTGTGCGGGGAAAAGAAATCTCCACATAATCCACATTAACCCTGCAGGCATCGCTATATCTTAGGAATGTCATTATAGGTGAAAATGTTCAATAATAGAAATTGTCAGCTATATGGGTTGAATAACCGATGTCTATAGAACTGGCCATGAGCGCTAAGCCATTTTGACCTGAGATCAAATTCTAAAAATGTCTGTTTGAAAATGACAGTTTTCTGAAAAAGCTATGTTTCTATGTCAGTCGTTCTTCGATTTTTTTTCAAAAATAGCAGACCTACAAGCTCGTAGCGCGCCACTCCGTGGAGCGCTATGAGCTTGTAGATCTGTTATTTTTCAATAGCTAAAGCATAACATAATGCTAACACCAAAAGGGGTTCCCGCCCAAAATGGGGTAATTACTAAGCTCTCAAAGTGTTACTCTACCTCACCTGGACGAATTATGCGGCTTGTGCCATGTGTGCATGACGTGTACAGGGGCCCTGAGCCAATGGGTGCCCTTGGATTCACGATGTCCTCAAAGTCACGCTTCCGACAAGCTTCAACCTGAGCAGATTGGACTTTCCATTCCAGAGATAATCTCCAAAACATCTTGAAAACGGCCACTTTAGTTGATTTCCGATCGGCAATTTTCGCCATTGTCGCACATTTTTCTTTAATAACACATGGCTAGGATGGTCGGACAGCGACAAATTAGACATCCGAGTAAAGCTCACTTTGAG
Organism: Electrona antarctica; assembly: GCF_951216825.1. NCBI lineage: Eukaryota > Metazoa > Chordata > Actinopteri > Myctophiformes > Myctophidae > Electrona > Electrona antarctica. The sequence goes on along the minus strand of NC_136808.1, from coordinate 10,252,075 downwards.
CTGCATCCAACACGTTCACTTCGATTTCCGTCTGCCTTACCGTCAGGCTGCTAGAGGCAGTTGAAAAACTGGGGGTTGGGTTGGGGGGCCTTTCGGTTTTTTGCACAGCAGGGCCTATTTTCACTTTAATCCGCCCCTGTATAATCTCACCTGCGGCAGTGTACCTGTCCCCAACGCACCCACATGACTCATCTGTCCTGTCTGTGTGCACGTGCGTGCGTGTCCCTCCCTCTGCCCGGGCTTCCCGAAAAAGCCCGCCGCCATATTCCTTTCTGTGTGTGGCACGTGTCTGCGGATAGCGTCTGTCTGTATACCTGTACCTCTGCCTATATAGCCTGTACAGTCTATGTGTGCCACCGTAGCCCCCTGAAGCTGCAGGCAGGCAGGCAGGCAGCCCTGGGGACTCACAGAGGAGGTCCTTTAACCGCACACACACTAGAGAGCGGAAGCTGGCTCTACGGCTAATTGGTTCCTGTGTTCGCGGCATCCCAGGGATGGTGTCAGAGTCAGCACTTCTTTACCTCTCTCTCTCTCTCCTCTTCTCCAGCCTGATTTGTAGCGCGTCGTACGACGGCGTCGCGCGTTGCGTGCCGCCCCAGAAAAAAAAATAGCCGACCTACAAGCTCACGGCACGGGGCGGGAGCCACGCGCCGTGAGCTTGTAGGTGGGCTATTTTTCCAGGCTTTCCCTCTTCTCCTCTTCTCTCCCCCTGGCTCGCTCGCTCGCTCTCCCGTCTCCCTCCTCCTCCTCCTCCTCCTCCTCTTCCTTCTCCTCCTTACCTCCCCCGACTGCCAACCACAGACGCCGCAGGTTTGACGTCCCTTCAGAAACACACGCCTGAGCTAATATGTACACTGCTGAATGTTTGTGTGTTGACAGAGGAAGACCGGGAGGGCTCGCTCGCCATGCCGCTGCCACTTTCCCTGACGAATGAATTCAAACTGCAGCAAAATGACATTTTTAGGAGAATTATATATCTCTTGTGGATGCACCACATTAAAAGCGAACTTTTCTTTCCTCCCCCCTCCCCCGCCCGCACACACACTTTTAAATGTTACTCCTGCGGCTGTGGACTAACTGGTCTGGCACCCTATACTCAACACCTTCTAAAGTTTTAGCAATACAATAGCCAATGCAATGCGTCACAATTGTGAACTTGTAGATATACTATACTTTCACTGCTTTTAAATGTTTTGTAATTTCATTTTATTTATTTGTACACTCTCTGAGCTAAATTTACTTTGATTTTACAATATAAATTGGGGTCTCAGAGATAGAAATGCCATTAAATGCAGGGGTCCGTAGACTAATGCAGGTCAAACTGGGGGTCCTTGAAATTAAACGGGTTGAGAATCACTGTTAGAGCCATAAAAACAATCTTCTCTTATGGGGGTCCTTGGCGTATATTTTCAAATGGGGGGGTCCGCGGGATAATGACTATCATCATCGGCATCGGCCCTAACTTAATGAGTATAATTTTGGGGGTTCTTGACATGAAAAAGTTTGGGAACCACTGGTATAATTATTATTGACCAGTGGTTTCCAAACGATGTGTCAATCAAGGCACACCTTATGGCCAGGTGTGCCATAGGAGCTCTTGTGACAACAACCACACACATTATTACTGCAAAAATACTGAAAGATATGATATTTTCCCCCACTTTTGTTTTTTTACTATAGTACTTTCCCCACTCATTTCCCAATGCAGAGGCACATTCTATACCCTATATAACATGCATATCGTTGATGTCGGGAGGAAACCACCTAACTCCATTTCTGAGGTTTTTGATTATTCTTATTATTTTTTGCATAAATCAGTGCTATTGAACACCCCTTTACGTCTGTCTGTGTGTTGGTAAAAAAAGGAAAGTATTAAAAAGTGTTTCGGACAAAACCTCTCAACTCCATTGGACCCACAAACTGTCTGCTAAAACAGCTAACTCCACCACCTCTCCCCATCTCATGCAAGTAATTGACAATATATAAAGTCACAACACCAACTTTGACGAGGCAGTGTTGCTTTGTATTCAAAATATAGGCCTATGGTTTCCTTCATTCTTTTTAAATTTTCTAAAAAATTAACATTTTGGAGTTACCGTACGTAGGTGGTTTCTTGCCGACAGCAGAGATATTATTTTAACCACCTCCCCTATTTCGGGCTGACAGATGAAGACGTAATTTTTATCTTAAAAATATGCTCTCAATATGTCACCTGAATGCATATGTGCGTCTTAAGATTTAGATGTTCCCATTGGCGTGTGTGCCGTGGGAACAGAAAAGGGTCCCAGACAGACAGACAGTGCAGTGCTGTTCAGACCTCCCACAGCCCCGTCACACTGTGCCTTCCACGGCTGATGGCCCCGATGACAGGGCAGGTACAAGTAATTACAGCCTGTAGTAGGGCTCGTGTTCTGTCGTAAAATGCATCTGTCTGAGCATAGGGCGTGTACTGTGCACAGAGTGCACGGTAGAAATCCTTAGTACAAATGTAACTTCCGTGAATGTACAAGATGTCCCCGGAATTAGAGACGGAGAAGAAAAGCAAGGACTGTATTTTGCTGCTGTGAACATACACCATTTGATTATTTATTTTGCTCTACGTATACAGTAGAAGTAATTTTTTTTGGTAGTTTTTGGTAAACGATGATTTTGAGGGCATTGACATTTACAATCATGAATGCATATCACTTTGCACCTGTAACCCATTTAGCTGGCCAGTTGAAAAACTGTTTGACGCTTTTCATAGTTACTGTACTTATAGTCCTGGCAGGGGGTTTAACCCCTTTTGGTGTTTTAAACATTATGTTATAATTTAGCTAGTGAAAAATAGCAGATCTACAAGCTTGTAGGTCTTGTAGGTCTGCTATTTTTGAAAAAATATGGCACACATCTTTGAATATATATTCTTTCAGAGCCAACGTTTTTAACTCAAATCTTTGCTTCTGAGGGGTTCCTGGAACAACATATTTTCAGATGGGAGTCGGTGGCCAATTACAAATAATTTTTGGGGTTCTTGACATGAAATATTGAGCACCACTGATACAGAAACATCAGAATTTAGAAGACATTTTAAAAATGTCTACGTCAGGCCTAAATGGGTTAAGGTGCAGTGAGAGTGTGTCAGTCTAGTGTTTCCGGTGGTGGGACCTGTTCTAACGAACAGGTCTCTAACTCCCGACGTCTCTTCAGTCTCCCACTAACTCACATCCACTGCACATGTCGTCCTCTATGGTTTCTCTCTTGTGACAGACACAGAGTAAATGCATCTGGATTGAATGGCGGTGTAGATTAGTGGGAATCCATTTCAGGAGATATATATGTATTCATTGCAGCCACAATAATAGCTCTCGAGTACGTTTCGAGTGACCGCCCGCCCCGGCGGCACTTTTGATTTTGACGTAGGTTATTGTGTCCCTTTTATATATATATAAATGTCATCTCGGGTCTCCATGCGCGCATATCGCTTTGCTGAAAGAGAATGTGACCCCTGGCGGGCGGCGGTGTGTCATGTAGTCGGAGAGGAGGCCGCACGGTAAAACGTTCTGCCCTGACAGTGTCATGGAGAGGAGGCCGCACGGTAAAACGTCCTGCCCTGACGGTGTCCCGACCAGCCGTTCGACCGCTGTCACGCACCCTCTTAACCCATTTAGGACCCGAGACCACATTCTACAAAATGTCTTCTAAATCACGGACAGTTTTCAGAAAACCTATGTTTCTATATGTCAGTGGTTCTCAAACTATTTCATGTCAAGGACCCCCAGAATGATATGTAATTGGGCGCCCGACCCCCCCATCTGAAAATATGTTGTTCCAGGCCAGGGACCCCCCCCCCCCCCCCATGCAGAAGCAAAGATATGAGTTAAAATAATTCGCTGTGAAAGAATATATATTGAAAGATTTTCTCGATTTTCTCGACTTTTCAAAAAAAAAGCTTTGTATAGATCTGCTATTTGTCAACAGCTATGACATTTTAAAACAGCGGTTAAAAGTGCAGGTTAAACGCAAAAAAAAAAGCAACACAGATGCGTTTATACCGTCCTAGACGGGTTAAACATGCCTGTGGTCTCTCCGTCCACCTCAACGACTTCACCGCTGACCTCCTCCTCCATCAGGCTGGCAGCCCCCCGCTGCCACCCCCCCCCCCCCCCACCCCGCTACCCCCCCCCCCCCCCCCCCACATTAAACATTCATGTGCCTGGGGTGAGAAGAAGGCACGGGGCGCGTGGCTCTTTTGCTGCTGCTATGTTCAGGCACGCACACATGCATTTAGCCACACACACGCGCGCGCGCACACACACGCGCACACACACACACACACACACACACACACACACACACACACACACACACACACACACACACACACACACACACACACACACACACACACACACACACACACACACATGCAGTCTCTGCTCTCGCTGTCACTTATCTCTCACGTTTCACACGCTTTCTCCCCCCCCCCCCCACCCCCACCTCCATGCACCGCTCTGCTTGTGATTGCTATCTCTCATCGTTGCTGTCTGATGTCAGGCAGAAAACTCGTATCTCTATGGCGTTTAAAAAAAAAAAAATCCTTCATTTAAATGCCCTAGCTGTTTCCAGTGGTATAAAGTAATTAAGTACATTTACTCAAGTACTGTACTTAAGTACACTTTTGAGATATTTGTATACTTATACTTCCAAGTAAGTATTTCCAATTTACAATACTTGTACATCTACTCCACTACATCTCAGAGCCACATTTTTTTATCCACTAGAATTATTTGAAAACTTAATTTTGATTAGAACACATACAGTACATACCACTTCAACCCTATTTCGGCCATTTGAAAGTAGCAGATCTACAAGCTCACAATGCGTCGCATTGTGAGCTTGTAATTTGGCTCTTTTCAAAAGACTTTGTAGACATTTTAACTTGTGAAATGGGACATTCTGCAATAGATGAGTACATTAAATTTCAGTCCTTTAAGTACATTTTGATGCCGATACTTTTGTACCACTGGTCGCAGATTACTAAAGAAAGCACAAAAACATTTTAGGTGAAGCAGTTTTTGCAGAGAGAGAGAGAGTATCGCTCTCAACTCTCAACACTGCATGAGACTGATGATTCCTATCTGCTGCTGCAACATGCATGCTGCCTGCCAGGGGCCAATCATCACAGCATTGAGACGTCACTTGAATTCATGGAAACGATTGCGTGCGTGCGTGCGTGCGTGCGTGCGTGCGTGCGTGCGTGCGGTTTCTCAAATTGCATCAGTGTCTATGTGGGATGCATTTGAGTGAGCACTAGTCTTACCACAGAGAAGGGGCGACAGAAAAGGAAAGGTATGTATAGGAGACAATTTGTGTACATGCGTGCACGGTGCACACCAAACAGGACTACATATATATATCACTCATGGCAGGGGTGGATACAACAAGGTGGCTGCTGGCAAATTGAATCCAGAGCTTTATTTAACTTTTTTTTCCCCTTCAGTTTATTGAGTTTGGTCAGAGCCAGTTTCAAGCATCAAACCACAGGGGGCTGAGGGGGCCTGGCGGGCGGCGCGCCGACACACTCAGCGGTCCAAATGCTAAGTGATTCAGTGGAAGACCCCCCCCTCACAACCCCACACCACCCCACACCGATCACCAGTAGGGGATCGGACAATAACTAAGTACGTTTACGTGGGCCTGGGCCGTGGCTCAGCGGTCCAGGCACCTTGGCTGGTAACCCAGTCTGGCAGTGTGCCGCGGGTTCGACTCCCGATCCCGACGACCTTTACTGCTGCATGTCACCCTGTCATTTCCTGTCCATTTACTGTCTGTAAAATATATAAAATAAAGGCGAAAGCCACGGAAATAGCAGATCTACAAACTTACGATGCATCGGGACATTGGGACACAGCATTGTGCTGATATCAAAACGAAATGCACTTTGCAATTTGTACTTTTGAATGCTTTATTAAGTCAAGTAAAACTTTGATCGAGCAGCGTTCACTTGTAATTGAGTAATATTTGACCCGGAGTATGTGTTCTTTGCTGGGTTTGAGCACTTTGTCCACCGCTGCCAACACGTTGTGAGCTTGGAGATCTGCTATTTTCATTAGTTTGGGTCGCCCGGGGGCGAATGTCTAATCTCTGTTTTCGGGTCACGTGCGGTACGGGCGTACGAAAGGTTTGGGAACCAAAAAGTGTTGTGGAGTGGAGCGACCTTCTGCATGCTGCATGGGGCCCATCGCTGGGTGTTGTGGAGTGGAGCAGCCATGCAGCACATGCTGCATGGATGCATGGGGCCCATCGCTGGGTGTTGTGGAGTGGAGCAGCCATGCAGCACATGCTGCATGGATGCATGGGGCCCATCGCTGGGTGTTGTGGAGTGGAGCAGCCATGCAGCACATGCTGCATGGATGCATGGGGCCCATCGCTGGGTGTTGTGGAGTGGAGCATCCATGCAGCACATGCTGCATGGATGCATGGGGCCCATCGCTGGGTGTTGTGGAGTGGAGCAGCCATGCAGCACATGCTGCATGGATGCATGGGGCCCATCGCTGGGTGTTGTGGAGTGGAGCAGCCATGCAGCACATGCTGCATGGCTGCATGGGGCCATCGCTGGGTGTTGTGGAGTGGAGCAGCCATGCAGCAAATCCATGCATGGGGCCCATCATCGCTGGGTGTTATGGAGTGGAGCAGCATGCATGCAGCACATCCATGCATGGGGCCCATCACTGGGTGTTGTGGAGTGGAGCAGCCATGCAGCACATGCTGCATGGCTGCATGGGGCCCATCATCGCTGGGTGTTGTGGAGTGGAGCAGCCATGCAGCAAATCCATGCATGGGGCCCATCATCGCTG
>NC_136808.1:10237736-10240236 GCF_951216825.1 Electrona antarctica | reverse complement strand
GGGAGTTCCAGGGGGTCCCCAGCTAAGTGATAGCTTGGAACCAAATGGATCCTTAATTAAGGTGGTTGCACACTGGACGCGTTTTTCGGAAAACCGAAAATCTGAAAATCTGAGAGTGTACAAATGGAACCAAATGGACCCTTATGGGTCTGTAACTCAGAGAGTGTACGAATGGAACCAAATGGACCCTTATGGGTCTGTAACTCAGAGAGTGTACAAATGGAACCAAATGGACCCTTATGGGTCTGTAACTCAGAGAGTGTATACAAATGGAACCAAACGGTTAAATTAAGTTAAACTAACAGTGATTTTACAATATGAATTGGAGTCCCAGAGATAGAATTGCCATTAAATGGGGGTGTCCGTAGACTATAATGCATGTCAAAACAGGGGGGTCCTTGAAATTAAACGGGTTGTGAGAATCACTGCTAGAGACGTAAAAATCTTCTCATGTGGGGGTCCCTTATATATCTCTTCAAATGGGGGGGGGTCCACAGGCTAATTAGTATCATTTTGGGGGTCCTTGACATGAAAGGGTTTGGGAGCCACGGAGCTATAGGGCATGGCTGAGTGACTGCTCTTTTTGGCGCAGCAGCAGCAGCAGCAGCAGAGAGAAAGTTTCCAATCCACGACCCCCGCTAAACTTTCTAAAAACTAAAAAAGCGTGGCCTTTGTTTGTTATATACCCATATTCTATTTTCGTTTTATTGTACTTTGACCCCTCCCCCTCCCCCCTCCCCCCCATCCTTTCCACCTTCCCTTTCCCTGTGAGATTACGAGGTAATGACTTCCTAGAGGTGGTCGTGGTGGGGGTGGGGGTGGGGGGGGGGGGGTGGGGGTGGGGGACGCGAGCAGAGACCGTGTCTCGTTATCTCTCCAGGCACAGCAGCGTTGGTTGCATCAAAGCCACACGGAGGCACCCTGACTCGGACAGATATATACTCTCCTCTGATGTGGAGGAGGTGCCTGGTGGGCAGGCAGTGGAGGCACGTAAACCGAGTGCATTTACCTAAGTACTGCATGTACTTAAGTACAATTTTAGGTATAATTTCCAATACTTTACTCCACTTACATCAGTGATCCAACTATTGTACTTTTACTCCATTACATTTATTTTTTAAACTTTAGTTACTAGGTACTTTGTAGATTTTGATCATTTATAATAAAACATACATTAAACCACTTCAGCGCCATAAACATTTCGTCCGTTTGAAAACAGCCGATCTACAAGCTCACAATGCGGATTTTCAAAAATATTTGCATACATTTCGAAAACTTGAAATGGGACAATCTGCATAATGAGTACTTTAAGTACATTTTGAAACCGACACTTTTGTACTTTTACTCGAGCGCATTTTCAATACGGGACTTGTACTCGCAACGGAGTACATCTACTTTGCAGCATTGATACGTTTACTTAAGCAAAACATTAAGAGTACTTTTTTTCCCAACCACTGGTGACGTTGCAGACGAGCATGCATGCACTACGTCTACGTGAGCCATCTTGTGTCCTGCTTGTCTTGCTTGTCAGTTTTATGAGTCCAGGGAGGACCATAAAGCACGCTGCCCTGCCCTGCCCTCCCCTCCCCAACCCTCCCCTCCCCAACCCTCCCCTCCCCACCCTGGCCTGGCTCTGAGCTGCTCCCTGGCGTCGTGGGGTTATAGGAGAGCAACCGTAAGACAGGATGCTTGTTTGAACCAGCGGAGTTCATTCTTATCTGGATATAATAGAGTCCTCCTCCTCCTCCTCCTCCCCCATTCACAGAGGCACTAACTTGACTGAGGGACACAACGCACACATGCAGCTAGGATGTTTGTACAGACACACGCACACGCACGCACGCACGCACGCACGCACGCACGCACGCACGCACGCACGCACCCCGAACATGTACCTGAACATGAACCAATCGTCTCATGTGAAAAGGTGACTTTAGCATTTCAAATTAAAATCCCTCAGTCACACACAGACACGCACGCACATGCACACATAATGTTCAAACTGTTTTAGAAGCCACTTTTAGGCCAGTGCAATAGAGCATAGCACTTTTTTGCCTTTTGTAAATCTTCTCCATTCTAACCCAATACACACACACACACACACACACACACACACACACACACACACACGCACACGTGCACACGCTTACTGGCAAAAAGAGATTGTTTCCTGCTTGTGTCACATACCTGCAGCGGGTCGCTGAGAGATAGATGGGTCACTGTTTGTTTTAGCAGCGGCCATGGAGGAAGTTCTGGGAGAGCCCTATCAGTGTTTAGACAGATTCTACTGGACCTGAGACACACACACACACACACACACACACACACACACACACACACACACACACACACACACACACACACACACACACACACACACACACACACACGCACACACGCACGCACACACACACACACACACACACACACACACACACACACACACAGCTGTCATCAGGCCCACAGGGCAGTCAGGACAGTAACACGGTATTACAACTGC
>NC_136808.1:10220236-10227736 GCF_951216825.1 Electrona antarctica | reverse complement strand
TGTACTGTGCATAATATATATACTTACGGACATTATTCAAGGAGTCAGTGCGTGTCACCCGCATAGAGGGCTGACATAATCCGTGTGTGGGAGGAAGATGATGCAATGTGTATAGGTGTTGATTGTAGTGATGGAAGTAGATTGTTCTAAAGATGGTCCTCTGTATTTCAATGAATAGAAGTCTGACAATAATTATGAAAGATGAAAGCCCTTATAGAGGGTCTTTGGGTATCTAAGTGACTTATGAGTACTGTACTGTACATACAGTATTGCACTAGCCTGATTATCAGACTGTAGCTTTCTTGAAGCTTCAGTCTGACATTGTCTCCTGTCTGAGCGATTTCAAGGGGGAGGGGATTAGAATTTCCCTCAACCAGTAGCCATTGGTGTTGTTTTTCCCTCCTTCCTCTGTGTGTTGCGCTGTGTGATGGCGCTGAAAACGGGACTCGGCGCTGATTGGTTGTTCGTTAGACCAACCCCCACCACCGATTCTCATTGGATAATACATTTTTGTACCGAAGAAATTATAGGTTCACAGTGCAACATCAGACCAAGAGACGGAGTCCACTCAGAGAGTGGGCGGGGTCTTTGGGCTGGATCCAGGCTAGTATTACACATGGTTACAGAGCTCTAGTATAGTTTGTATTTTTAGTAAAGCTATAGCACAAAATGTATTTTGGATTAGGGGAATGATTTTATTAGACAGAATGTATAAACAGCGTAGCCTACAGTCAAACACTCAGTCCAAAAGGGATAGCACCATGTAGGCCCTATGCAATCAATTGACAGACAACCAGTTCGTTGCATATAGTGTCGTCTTTGAATATCTCAAATTGCTTCTCGAATCAACGTGATAAGTGTGAAACAACGAGGCCTGAGTCATCAGCAAATAAAGGGGGGCAATATACGTTACATTGTCGCAGACCCTGTGAAGTCATTCATGAATAAAAAGTTATGTCCGAGGACGGAACCCTGAGGTACTCCACAAAGCCTATTAATAGATACAGTACATACTGTTCTCTATCCCTTATAAAATCATTTGAGCATACATCGTGAAAGCCATATTATTTTGTAATTGTGCAATACAGATATTTTGATCGACGGCGCCAAATGTCTTTGACATGTCCACTAATTAGCTGAGAGATATTTTGTTGTTGTCTACTAAGGCTTTAAAGATTTTGTGGAAAAAGCAGCAAAATGTATTTCCAAAAACGTCAGTACAGTAGTATACATATCCAGATACAGAGCAGTAGTTAGTAATGCTGGAATCCCCAGATTCAAAATGGCTGTGTATGGCTTTGATGTCAAAATGTCAAAACTACATTCTTTACACGATTCGATATTATTTTACCATAGTTTCATGCGCTTAGAGGTAGGACGGTCAAACATTCTTATGCAAGAATACTGCTCCTTGATATTTGCCAAAGGGCTACTTGTTTATTTATTTTCAAAAAATAATGATTTAAACATTTTTTGGGGATATAGCACTGACGAAGGTCTTAGGACCGAAACGTTTGCTTTTTAATTGCACTTTGAGCACAGAGCACTTTATGAGCATGATAAAAGAAAAGAAAAAATATTTTCTTAAGTCTCAGTCTAAGGAGTTTTACTTCTATTTTTTTATGCGGTGAGCGAGTCTTTTTCGGTCAAAGTTTCCCCAACAATTTTGTGGGGAAATGTATGCTAATGAACGCAAATGTTACCTTGTGGTAATGCCTGTATAGATCTATAGTATGACCATGGTATGGGGAATTGGCATTATTTTGTATTTTATCTTTTACCTTGCGTATAATGGCTGTATCTTCAGAATGACCACGGTAGGGGATTGGCAGGGTTTGGCAACACGTGAGAACTGTTTCACACCCGTTCGCACTTCCGCTTTCACTTAAGGACAAGCCCCATTGATCGGCTGGATAAGCCTCTTATGTTTTTTTCCCCCCATGGCTCCCTCCAGTCAGTGCAGCAGTAGCATCACTGATGTGATGTGCTAGGATGATGCTCTAGGTGTGAGACGGCTGGCCACCACCGCGCGCTGACTGGCAGCTGTGGAACAGGGATAGTGTGTCTGCCCCTCAGTGCCAGCACAGCTAGAAGTGACAAACACCCGCAACCCGATCCAGAGACAAGGGACGCCTCTGCATCCCATTCACATTCAAACTTAATGCACCTCTAGAACCCTTCTTCACGAGACTAGTCTGCTATACAGCAGTGCTTTTCAACCTTTCTCATGTCAAGGCCCATTTTTATTCTTTTCTGGGGGAGCATTTCAGCCACACGACGCACCACCATTTGAGATTTAGCCTTGTGTAGACCCAAAACTATAAAGAATGCTGTTGTCGTTGGATAAGATCTCGTCCACAGTTCCAGACTGTGTTGATGTTGGTACCGTTAGGAGAGATAACAGGCAAACGTTGATCAAAATAACAATTCTTCTACATTCTCCAATTGTGTAGACTTCTTGTAAATTAATTAATGCAGATGTTTAACAATAATTTGACTATGAGAGTTAGTTGAGAGTCACTCTCTGAGTTAAAGTTCTAATAAGGGTCCATTTGGTTACCAACTCTCCATCATTTAGCTGGGGAACACCTGCAAACCCCTCAAGGACCACTGGTGGTCCCCGGACCACCGGCTGAAAACCACTGTGCTTTATTACTCTAACAACACTTTGCCGAGTTTCTGGTTAGCACTAGTGTGGTTAACTTTGGTCTATAAACCCCAGTCCTAGTTAGCACTAGTGTGGTTTTAACTCTGGTCTATCTCAGTCATGAGACCCGAATGGAAACAAGACCGCAAGGTCTTTCTTCGGAAATCCTTTTGGACCAAAATGCCTGACTGTACCTGACTGTGCTGTTTGCATTTTTCTTTTGTCTAATAAAATATTCTATCAATCAATCAATCAATCAATCAAGTCCCAGTCCATCACATTTCCAATCTGCTTTGTACCAATCTGCCTTTTCACTTGCTATTCTTCCAAAGGCTCCTCCTATTAAGCATTCCCATTTCGCCAACAGGACCTTCGCATTATTCTTCCCAGACCGGAATATTTACGGGAAGTTTATTTTTATTTTATCTGTATTTTATTGCTACTCTTTGTGCAAATAGGCCCCCAATAGAGTGGCTGGTCCCTGCCCTTGCAGTAATGGCAATGTAAACATGGGAAAGTAATTTGAATTCTAACAAAGTGGAGATTAGCTGCATGGTGACAGTTTGTGGCGATTATTTCTAAAATAATCCTGTTTTGATATGCATCGGCGTCCCGGCAGGAATTTTCAATTTGTTTTCCCATTGCTGGATGTAAACAAGCTCTAGTGTCTCCTTATCGTGGCGTTGCACGGACGCGGGGAGAGCATATGTCTGTCGCCCCCCCCTTTCTCCTCCTCCTCCTCGTCCCCCCCTCCCATCCCGCCACACAACCCCTTCTCCTCCATCCCGCATCTGGTTAGGGTAGCTAAGCAGACGCGCTTGTCTGGGTTTCAACAAGTCTCTTTATCACAAGCAGGTAGGGGGGGTGGGGGGTTTATGTGTGTACCTGCAAGTCATTTGCAAACATGAAGTCCTCAAAACGCACCTCCTGAATATGTTCTGCTTGAGGAGTTCTGCCCATTTCCCCCCGACTGAATAGGTAAAATATGCAGCATGGCAAAATGGTACCCCGTGTCTGCCAAAGGAACCCTCCTAACCTGGCAGGCCTGGGGGGCATGTGATAAATGTTTACACTGTCGATTGTCGACTAGGAGTTATGTGAAGAATTGACCGTTTATTTGAATTACTAATAGGAAGAAAAAAAAGTGGACTTCAATTTAAAGTTTCAAACTTCATCCAAAATATCAAAGAAACATGTGCCAATACAATGGAACTACCCTCGATTCATTATTGCAGCCTTGATTTGGCATTTTTTTCTCCGTACAGCTAAGCTTGTGGGATTGAGCAGCAAGATGATTTCCACGTCAACCTTGTTTCACGTGGAAAGAATTGTGTGGATCTCTCTCTCTCTCTCTCTCTCTCTCTATCTCTCTCTATCTCTCTCTGTCTGCATGTCTCTGTCACTCTCTCCATCTCCCTCTAGCTCTCTCTCTCTCTCTCTCTCTCTCTCTCTCTCTCTCTCTCTGTCACTTTCTCTCTCTCTGTCTGCATGTCTCTCTCTCTCTCTCTCTCTCTCTCTCTCTCTCTCTCTCTCTCTCTCTCTCTCTCTCTCTCTCTCTCTCTCTATTCAATTAAATTCTATTCAAATATACTTTATTGGCATGACAAGCATTCTTATATTGCCAAAGCATTGCATAGTGTATGAAACAAAATAATAAATTATACATATTCAGAATCAGAACAAATAATATAAACAAGACATGGAGAAACATAAGCAAAATTACATAATTGGTCTATTAATTGTAGTAGACTTATAGTATTCACCCATTGTCCCTCATTTTGTGGCAGGCTGATACATATTTTGCTGCCAACCTGGAACATTCAGCTTTTTCACCTAATAAGTAGGGGATTGCCTGGATAGAGTCAAACTGTATCCTTGTTTTTGTTATTTCTGTGAATTTAGGGTAGTATTCTTCTCTAATATTCTTCTCTCTCTCTCTCTCTCTCTCTCTCTCTCTCTCTCTCTCTCTCTCTCTGTCTGCATGTCTCTCTCTCTCTCTCTCTCTCTCTCTCTCTCTCTCTCTCCCTCCCTCCCTCCCTCTCTGATTGATTCCTCCTCTTGTGAAGCTAATCAGCATGTGTCTCACTGTGTCTCAATGTTTATGGGGATTATAGGAGGATAAACATTGTAATCCTCAATGTGGTTGCCGGACTTCCAATTACCACGCTCCTTCGCCAAAAATAAGGTTGCCATAGATTTAACCTATTAATGCAACATAAGCCCACCAAACATCCCCCCTGCTGCACCATTTCTGCAAAGTTACATGTGACGTCTGTTGAACTACACCTAGCCCTCCACCCAGCACAGCCTAGCCCTCCACCCAGCACAGCCTAGCCCTCCACCCGGCACAGCCTAGCCCTCTACCCAGCACAGCCTAGCCCAGCCCTGCAGGTGTTGAACTACACCTAGCCCTCCACCCAGCACAGCCTAGCCCAGCCCTGCAGGTGTTGAACTACACCTAGCCCTCCACCCAGCACAGCCTAGCCCTCCACCCGGCACAGCCTAGCCCTCCACCCGGCACAGCCTAGCCCTCTACCCAGCACAGCCTAGCCCAGCCCTGCAGGTGTTGAACTACACCTAGCCCTCCACCCAGCACAGCCTAGCCCAGCCCTGCAGGTGTTGAACTACGCCTAGCCCTCCACCCAGCACAGCCTAGCCCAGCCCTGGCATGGTGTTGAACTACGCCTAGCCCTCCACCCAGCACAGCCTAGCCCAGCCCTGGCAGGTGTTGAACTACACCTAGCCCTCCACCCAGCACAGCCTATAGCCCAAAAATGGGTCTCTCAACCCTATTCACCTGTTTCCTAGGCTGTGTGTTTTCCACTTCCTGTCGATGTGGAAAACACACAGCCTAGGAAACAGGTGAATAGAGAGACCCATTTATATACTTAGTTGCACCAGTGTTGTTTTTGGCAGCAACATTTTGATTTTGATTTTAGTTTATTTTGAATTAAAATTCCATTTAGTTTCAGTCTCTCTTTTCTTTCTTTTTAAGATATTTTTTGCCACGCTGTCAGGCTGGATTACTGGCCTAGGTGCCTGGACCGCTCCGCCGCCGCCCAGGCCTATCCTCGTCTGGCCTAGGTGCCTGGACCGCTCCGCCGCCGCCCAGGCCTATCCTCGTCTGGCCTAGGTGCCTGGACCGCTCCGCCGCCGCCCAGGCCTATCCTCGTCTGGCCTAGGTGCCTGGACCGCTCCGCCGCCGCCCAGGCCTAGCTCGTCTCTTTTGCGTGGCGATTGGAGGTGAGCAGCCATGCATGCAGGTGAGGCTGCGGGTACTGGTGTGATGAAGGCCTATAGCATGGCCTATCCTCTGAGATAGAGATAGCTAGGCAGAGAGAGGTTACTGATGTGATGAAGGCCTATAGCATGGCCTATCCTCTGAGATAGAGATATAGGCAGAGAGAGGTTACTGATGAAGGCCTATAGAGCGTCGCAGTCCCGCCTCCTACCCTGGACCAGGAAATGAAACCCAATGCATTTTTCCCATAGACATTTCTTAAAGTATTTATTTAAAGACGGTTACGCCGCGGACAAAGCCAACTCGAGTCGTGACAACTCATGACAACACAAACAATATTTTGGACCAAACAAATAATTACAAAGAAGAAAAACAACAAAAAAAGTGCTGTAACCTGCCGTTTTTTTCTTCTTTCTAATTATTTGTTTGGTCCAAAATATTGTTTGTGTTGTCATGAGTTGTCACGACTCGAGTTGGCTTTGTCCGCGGCGTAACCGTCTTTAAATAAATACTTTAAGAAATGTCTATGAGGAAAATGCATTGGGTTTAATTTCTGGGACGCTCTATAGCATGGCCTATCCTCTGAGATAGAGATAGCTATAGGCAGAGAGAGGTTACTGATGAAGGCCTACAGCATGGCCTATCCTCTGAGATAGAGATAGCTATAGACAGAGAGAGGTTACTGATGAAGGCCTACAGCATGGCCTATCCTCTGAGATAGAGATAGCTATAGACAGAGAGAGGTTACTGATGAAGGCCTACAGCATGGCCTATCCTCTGAGATAGAGATAGCTATAGGCAGAGAGAGGTTACTGATGAAGGCCTACAGCATGGCCTATCCTCTGAGATAGAGATAGCTATAGACAGAGAGAGGTTACTGATGAAGGCCTACAGCATGGCCTATCCTCTGAGATAGAGATAGCTATAGGCAGAGAGAGGTTACTGATGAAGGCCTATAGCATGGCCTATCCTCTGAGATAGAGATAGCTATAGACAGAGAGAGGTTACTGATGAAGGCCTATAGCATGGCCTATCCTCTGAGATAGAGATAGCTATAGACAGAGAGAGGTTACTGATGAAGGCCTACAGCATGGCCTATCCTCTGAGATAGAGATAGCTAGGCAGAGAGAGGTTACTGATGAAGGCCTATAGCATGGCCTATCCTCTGAGATAGAGATAGCTATAGGCAGAGAGAGGTTACTGATGAAGGCCTATAGCATGGCCTATCCTCTGAGATGGAGATAGCTATAGACAGAGAGAGGTTACTGATGAAGGCCTACAGCATGGCCTATCCTCTGAGATAGAGATAGCTAGGCAGAGAGAGGTTACTGATGAAGGCCTATAGCATGGCCTATCCTCTGAGATAGAGATAGCTAGGCAGAGAGAGGTTACTGATGAAGGCCTACAGCATGGCCTATCCTCTGAGATAGAGATAGCTATAGGCAGAGAGAGGTTACTGATGAAGGCCTATAGCATGGCCTATCCTCTGAGATAGAGATAGCTATAAGCAGAGAGAGGTTACTGATGTGATGAAGGCCTAGCATGGCCCATCCTCTGAGATAGAGATAGCTATAGACAGAGAGAGGTTACTGATGAAGGCCTATAGCATGGC
>NC_136808.1:10120236-10212736 GCF_951216825.1 Electrona antarctica | reverse complement strand
AAAGCCAACACTTCGTGCCTGAGCCAATGCCAAAATGTCATCTACCGCTCCTCGTCTCCCCTGGGGGGGGGAGCGCTTGCCTATACCGAGTTGGCAGTCCTATCTTAGGCCCTGTGCTAATAGGAAACACCACATATTTAAAGTCGGGCGAGGCCGCACGGTGGGATCTGGTTCAAGGCCGAGGGAGTCTATATCCTGGGGGCGCTATGCCACTTTGGGATGGGAGATGGATTGTGTGTGTGGAGGTTGTAAAGATAGAACACAACCAACGCTCCAGTCAGAGATTACCCGTCATCCTCACTAATTAGCCAGGAGGGTCTATATAAGCATTGGGACAGTGACAGTGACAGTAATAGGTTGAGATCAGGGGGAGTCTTAACCCCTAATTTATACTTCATTGTACGGCCGCGTCACTCACCAAAAATAATAACTGAAAACATGCGACCCGGACGTGGCGACGTGTGCTCAAGCAGTGAGTTCACACGAGAAGACATGTCTCTTGATGCCATACGTGTCAAACCTACAGTACACGCAAGCTGAGGAGCCCAGTCAATGTATCATTTCAAATGTTTTACCAATTAATCGAGAGAATAAAGACAGCTGTCATGGTGTTACATGACCTGCAAGACTGCACAACAACAGTACAAAATATACAACAAGATAACAATAAGAATAATACTTCACTGTAATGAAATGAAGAAAAAAAAGAGAGAGATCATAATAATGTTAAAAATAGATTATGAATAGGTTAAGAAAGACACACACTCTAGCCCTCATTAAATCCTTCTTGCGCAGCATTGTGGAATGTGCAATGAATGGAATGGGCAGACTTAGGGGGTAGGAATAATAGAATCCACGGTAAAGTATAAGATACATCAATTACACTTAGCTACGTATGTGTACTTGTCTATTACAAGCACTTGTACTTGTCTATTATGCACTTTGCTAAGAAGGGTTTAATAAAGAGCACAAAGCTTCCGTGATTGTCGCACACTTGCGTATTTTCACCTTAACGAGTTCAGCTGATATTGTAGCAGTCAGCCTTGCACTATACGGAGCAGAAAGAGCCTGAACGGCTACACATGCTTTTAAGAATATAGTGCAATGACTCCACACAGGGGGCTTCCCTTCATTAATGCGCCACTACTGTGAAAACTGTGTCTTTCTCCCTTGTGATTTAAGGCCTTGTAGTAGCCTTGACACACAGCTCTGCCTTTTCAAAGCGTCTCGCGCTAAGTATTTGCACCCCTGAGACGTTCCCACAACAGGCCCTTGGGCTCTCCCTGGGCAGGGTGCTAAGTGGCTGAGAGGACCAGGGGGTTGAGGCTCGGTACAGAAGACTAAAGACGTGCCTTTTCAGACGAGCGAATGCTTCGAGCAGTGCTCACACACTTCACACGAGCTGCTCGCCCCAGCAGAGTCAATAAGCTGTTTGTTTTAAGTGTCTCTCTCACTTTCATTCACTCCCTGTGTATGCCCTCGCTTAGCTCTCTCTCTCTCTGTAGCTACGTTGTGAGACGCATACTCTCTCTCTCTCTCTCTCTCTCTCTCTCTGCTCCTCTGAAGCGGTGCTCAATCTTGCACCGCGGCGCTACAGGAAGCCGTTTAGAGATGTCGTCCCCACCATTGTTCCAGCCTGTTCCTCTCAGAAAGCTTTTATCGCTCGTACTAAGCGCTCTGCCAGCAGAGAAACAAAGATTTGTTGATAGTTTGCCGCTGCTGAAATTGCACCCCGGAGGATTTCACACTTAACATGTGGAACATGTGATAAATTAAGAAGAACGAGATGCGCGCACGCACACACACACACGCACACATACACACGCACACACACACACACACACACACACACACACACACACACACACACACACACACACACACACACACACACACACACACACACACAGTCACACACACACACACACACACACAAATGAAGGGAGGAGTGATGAGAGCATGGGGTCATGTACGGTGACAGGGACACCACAGCTTCCTCCTCTCCCTGTTATCTCAGAACCCTTTCACTGGTCTTCCTGTTGGTTGCTCCTCTCTCTCTCTCTCTCTCTCTCTCTCTCTCTCTCTCTCTCTCTCTCTCCTCTTTAATCACTCATGTCTCTCGCTCTGTTTTCTGTTTCCCAGAGAGAAACTGCAAAGAGGAGAACATTGTGCTTTATGCCTCAGATAAGGTTAAGCTTCGCAAGGTTCAGGATAAGCGAGGTTTTTTATTGGTTCATCACTTTATAAGAGATTAAGGTTTCGATGTATTGTTAATAATTATATTTACATTCAGGTTTTTCAAGTCATTATTTAACAGCGCGTTGTAGACAAAGTGATAAAGACACTCTTAGTCTCTCTATTGACTTCCTTCTTTTCATTTCTTTGACTCTGTCTCTGTCCCCCACCCCCCTCCCTCTCTCTCTCTCTCTCTCTCTCTCTCTCTCTCTCTCTCTCTCTCTCTCTCTCTCTCTCTCTCTCTCTCTCGTCTGTCAATATCTGGCCCGGCTGTGGCCTAATGGACACTGTGAAGGTGGAGCCCATTAGATCTCATTATAGCAGTGCAGGAGAGATGGCAGCAGCCGACATCGTACAGTGCATGTGTACCATCACTGGAGACGGAACACGGATGTTGTTTGTCATGTTCGTTCCACTACATACATGTTGAGTGCTTGACATGTATGTGTGCACTCTGGGGAGAACCTCCTGGGGGGGGGGGGGTCATCATTATTAACTAGACCGGTGTCCGGCTGCAGAGCACCGAGTCGGTAACGATGGAGGTTGGAGATCCATGCAGCACCCGGCCATGCATTATCCGTTGTAGACCCGTGTCAGAGTAGCCGTTCCACCCATCTGTCCATGTCCCTTTTATGCCAATATATGGAGATTTCTGTATCTGTCTCTCTGCGTTCCATTATTCCTATATATGGAGTTCTGTGTCAGGCATGCCCAAATATGGAGTGTTGTGAACAGGTCCAGAGCCCGGGCAGAGAGGCCTTTTGTGGCGGTTCCGGACGGACAACCGTGGGTCCGACCGACTCTACACCGGGCCCTGCACTCCCTGTGGGGACTTCAAACGGATTTGGAGTCGGCGAAACGGTTCTCGAGTTACGTGGATTACAGCCATACGTACACACGTATACGTACCGACAGACGTACAGAGATGTGGTGCATTTATAGATATAAGATATACATCTAGAAAGGGGTATCAATTCTGTAAGTGCTGGAATAACAAGAAACAAAATCCTCAGTATAATTTAACTGTAAGAACAATCTCTTATAGTTAAATGAATACCCTACGGTGTTGATGTATGGTGGTGTCAAAGTCAGAGTCAACACTGAAACCCTCTTGGGAAGATAGCACCGCGGCTATCTGCTGCATATGGCTTTACTTTAGTGAACGGACGGATTATCCTTTAAGATTATCACTCTTAAATGAGCGGAGAGGATGTAGGAAATGTAGTTTTTTTTCCCCCACCGCCGCCGCCAAGGGCTTCGGTATCTCGTAATGTGACCTAATGATCATCATCCCAAGGAGTAATATTGCTCTGAAGACTATATTTACACAGCAAAGTGACAAAGCATATTGTTTTTCCACTTGATACTTAAAGAATAAAATTGCCAAAAAATTGGGATCCATTGTGAGTTTCCAGATCAACTTTTTACGGTATGTTTGAAAAAATAAATAAAATAATAATAATAATAACTCTTTCCGGCAAGTCGAAAGTGGAAATAAATAGGTGATTTTCAACAGAGAAACGGTTATTTTTGGTCGCACGCCGACGAGGCTTTTGGCTGTTTCTTCACCCTTGCCAGCGTAAGCTGCTTTTTGGATAATCAATGGATGTAAGTTAAAGTTAATGGCCATGTGTCACAATGTCAGAGACACCATTGTGGTCCAGGGCGAGGGGGCGAGGGGGGGGCAGCTGTAAGAGGATTGCAGCGACCAGATGTCCGTGTTTAGCTCGTTGGCTCCTGCCCAGACGGGTTCAGGTCAGACAGGCCAGAGCAGACGTTTTGGCCATTCTTTTTTTTTGCCCCAGTGTGGATTCAACAAAACCAGTTACATCACTGAAAATGTTTCTGTACGACTATCGACTATAACAGTACGGTTTCAACCCTTTTCATTTCAAGCTCCATTATTTATTCAGTATTTGAGACCACCATTCATTCAGCATTTGAGACCTGCACCATTTGATGAGATTTAGCCTCCCAGACCCAAAACGTAGAATATTGTGTTGTCTCTCCACATTTCCATGCTGTATTGATCGGTAGGAGAGAGAACAGGCACAACGCAATGTGATGCGTCGCCATGCGCCGCATTGTGAGCTTGTAGATCGGCTATTTTCTAAAGATTCTGCCCACACTTTGAACTTGTGAAATGGGACACTCTGCAATATGAGTACTTTTACTTTTAATACTTTTAAGTGCATTTTGATGTCGATACTTTTGTATACTTTTACTCATGAATAATCCATTTAGGCTGCGGATGTTCTACTGTAACACCAACAGCATGACTGACTGTATACACTGGCAGGGGTGCCCAAAAGGTAGATTGTGATCTACCAGTAGATCACAAAAGCTGTGCAGGTAGACCACATGACATGCCTCCACAAATATATCATTTAAATTATAAATTTACAAAAAGGCATCTGCCACTTGAAATTACCCATTTTGGGCGGGACCCCTTTTGGTGTTTTAAACATTATGTTGTAATTTAGCTATTGAAAAATAGCAGATCTACAAGCTCATAGCGCACCACCGAGTGGCGCGCTACAAGCTTGTAGGTCTGCTATTTTTGAAAAATCGTGAAAATATTTATTTCAGAAAACTGGAGGATTTAGAAGATTTTTTTTTAAATTTTGAGGTCAGGCCTAAATGGGTTAAGGTGACTTGATTGATTGCCAGATCAAACCCACAATGCAATACTCAATTTCCCCCCCTCTATTTGCCATTTGTGTGTTTGTCTTATATGTGTAACGTCGTCGCCGCTATTCCAAATCCCCCTCAGGTACATTTTTTAAACTATTTTCAGCAATGGGATAAAAACATTTTGGTGGGTAGATCTTGTTAAGCCATCAGTCAATTTGAAAGTAGCTCTCAAGTCAAAAAAAGTGTGGGCACCCCTGGCTGGTATACAGCATTATCATGCGAGGTTAGAAAAATCACCCTATAATCAAGAGACAGTGCTGCACTAACAGGCTGGGTCTCTCTTTTCTCTTCCTTCTTCTTTTTTTTTTGCACAACGCTTCACCATAACCTTTATGTAAATAATTGAAGTGCTATTTGAATTATTCATCAAAAGTGGCTGTAAAGTCAAGGAGGGAGCTCACGATAAGGCAGTATTCCACTCTTTTTTTTTAATGTTCTTTGCTGTATAGCGACTAAATGTATTTATTGTAAATGCCATTACAGCATTGATTTATGTCCCATGATGCTGCATAATGTGAATGCGTGTATACTGTACAGCCCGGGTACAGTATAAGTGCGCGTGAAGACGCACTCGTGTTGCCACTGTGTCTACATGATGTCGCCGTGCGGCTGATATGCCCATAAATGGTGTTCTGTGTCTACATGATGTCGCGGCCTCACGGCCATGCGGCTGATATGCCCATAAATGGTGTTCTGTGTCTACATGATGTCGCGGCCGGCCATGCGGCTGATATGCCCATAAATGGTGTTCTGTGTCTACATGATGTCGTGGCCTCACGGCCATGCGGCTGATATGCCCATAAATGGTGTTCTGTGTCTACATGATGTCGCGGCCGGCCATGCGGCTGATATGCCCATAAATGGTGTTCTGTGTCTACATGATGTCGCGGCCGGCCATGCGGCTGATATGCCCATAAATGGTGTTCTGTGTCTACATGATGTAGCGGCCTCACGGCCATGCGGCTGATATGCCCGTAAATGGTGTTCTGTGTCTACATGATGTCGTGGCCTCACGGCCATGCGGCTGATATGCCCATAAATGGTGTTCTGTGTCTACATGCTGTCGCGGCCTCACGGCCATGCGGCTGATATGCCCATACATGGTGTTCTGTTGGTTGTTATGACTAGACCTGTACAGGCCCGCCGTCGGCCACCG
Source organism: Electrona antarctica (assembly GCF_951216825.1). Lineage (NCBI taxonomy): Eukaryota > Metazoa > Chordata > Actinopteri > Myctophiformes > Myctophidae > Electrona > Electrona antarctica. Next base: position 10,206,651 of record NC_136808.1, on the reverse strand, counting down.
GCCTACTTGGGAACGATGCAAGTTGGGAGCCTAGTATGAAATACCGGTTGTCATATATCACCCGTTTTAACCATCTGTCTTTGTCCCCTTTGTGCCCATATATGGAGATCTCTGTGTCATTCAGCCTGTGTCTGGAGAGTGAAAACTGACTGTGAAAAGTGGTTAAAGGGACACTTCACCCTTTTTGCAAAAAATAATAATACATATGTGAATGACGTTTAGAAGATTTAGAACACTTTCCTGGGGTCTATATGTGTGTAATATGTGGTTTTAGATATTTTAGACCATCATGTCATGGACGCGCAATTTGGAATCCCACCAAAGCTCCAGGATCCCACCGCCGTTCCAGGACCCAGGACCCGCCTTACCATGTGTCTGATTGGCTCCCGGGCAGGCATAGTTTTACTGAGGGTTAGGTTTAAGGTTAGGTTTAGGTATAGTTTTACTGAGGGTTAGGTTTAAGGTTAGGTTTAGGTATAGTTTTACTGAGGTTAGGGTTAAGGTTAGGTTTAGGTATAGTTTTACTGAGTTTAGGGTTATGTTTAAGGTTAGGTTTAGGTATAGTTTTACTGAGGTTAGGGTTAGGTTTCTGGTTGAACACTTATAGAGAATCTCTCTCATTCAGAGATAGTATAAGTACTACAGACATCTATCCCATCATGCATAGCGGGGGTTGCATTTCCTTTGTTTTCAATCATGTATGTCTTTCACACCTCTGTTGAGTGTGACTACTAGACTACTATAGTAGTCTTTGTTGTTAGATGATCTCTGACTGACTAAACAGTTCAGATTTAACTCTATACGGTAGCTCTGCTCAGCAGAGACATAGAGGACTCCTGCTCAGCAGAGCCAGGCATAGAGGGTTGGACGTGCAGCTAAAAATAAATTATAATCCGATCTTTTCCCCGATTCCGATCTTTTGAAAATCATGTGATCGGTGCCGATTTCCGATCACGTGATGAGATCGGGACATCTCTGGTTTAGGTTTAGGTATAGTTTTATTGAAGTTAGGTTTAGGGTTAGGTTTAGGTACAGTTGGAAAAACGAGAACTGTCAATCACAGCGACTATACTGGCCAATCACAGCAGGGTTGTCCTGGAGCTGCGGTGGGATCCCAAAAAACGCGTCATGGACACTGGGCTAATTTCCTTCCTGGACTACATGTTGTCTCACTAAGACAGCCCTCCCCCTCTCTACAAGGAGGAGCACTGCACCAAAGCATTATGGGAACAGTAGTCCAGGAAGGAAGTGAGCCCAGTGTCCTGCATCCATGATCATGCATGGACACTGCTAAAATCTAAAATATCTAAAACCACATATTACACACATGAAGACCAAAGGAAAATGTATTTTATTTTTATTTAATTTTTTTGGCGAAAAGGGTGAAGTGTCCCTTCAAGGCAGGTGTGGCGTTTCCATGGCAATCAATTGGCTGAGGCAGATGCTGGTAATTGTACAGGTGAGGAGGGGACTTAGGCTCATTAGGTCCAGTGGCAGAGCCTGACCATGCAGAGCCATTTGTGGTGTTTCTGGACAACGGTGTACACCACCGACCCAAGGCCGGACACTGCACTCTGTGTAGTGGTGTGGAACGTTTGTGTGTGTGTGTGACTGTGTGTGTGTGTGTGTGTGTGTGTGTGTGTGTGTGTGTGTGTGTGTGTGTGTGTGCGCGTGCGTACGTGCGTGCGTGTGTGTGTGTGTGTGTGTGCGTGCGCGCGTGCATGCGTGCATGCATGCATGCGTGCGTGCGTGCATGCGTGCGTGCGTGTGTGGGGTTACGTGGATTACAGACGTGCACACGTAAGTGCACACGTAAAGAGACGTGGTGCATTTACAGCATTACGACACCAGGATGATCAGCAGTGCAGAGCTATGGAACCTCCTCGAGTCTCTATGTCAGCCTGTCTGTCCTGTAAAAGACAGAGCTATGGAACCTCCTCGAGTCTCTATGTCAGCCTGTCTGTCCTGTAAAAGACAGAGCTATGGAACCTCTACTCAGGCCTCTATGTCAGCCAGTCTGTCCTGTAAAAGACAGAGCTATGGAACCTCTACTCAGGCCTCTATGTCAGCCAGTCTGTCCTGTAAAAGACAGAGCTATGGAACCTCTACTCAGGCCTCTATGTCAGCCAGTCTGTCCTGTAAAAGACAGAGCTATGGAACCTCTACACAGGCCTCTATGTCAGCCAGTCTGTCCTGTAAAGACAGAGCTATGGAGCCTCTACTAGGGCCTCTATGTCAGCCTGTCTGTCCTGTAAAAGACAGAGCTATGGAACCTCTACTCAGGCCTCTATGTCAGCCTGTCTGTCCTGTAAAAGACAGAGCTATGGAACCTCTACTCAGGCCTCTATGTCAGTCAGTCTGTCCTGTAAAAGACAGAGCTATGGAACCTCTACTCAGGCCTCTATGTCAGTCAGTCTGTCCTGTAAAAGACAGAGCTATGGAACCTCTACTAGGGCCTCTATGTCAGCCAGTCTGTCCTGTAAAAGACAGAGCTATGGAACCTCCTCGAGTCTCTATGTCAGCCAGTCTGTCCTGTAAAAGACACCGCCGCCCAGATTGATCGTCCATCTTTTTTTTATAGAGCAGCGTGTTGGCCTGATGTGGCTGTCATACAGGTGGCAGGAGAGAGAGAGAGAGAGACATACACACGGAGAGTGGGCCATGGAGAGAGAGAGAGAGAGAGAGAGAGAGAGAGAGAGAGAGAGAGAGACAGAGAGCGAGAGAGATGACGAGAGCGCTGCAGTGAAGAGGCCACGCGGGACATTACAGATCCTCCTTCCCCTATTTAAACTCCCACACCTCCAGCTGTCAGCCCTTTTATCATCTATCATAAACCCCTGCATGTCTTCCGCCTCACCCATGGAGGTGGAGACTACAGGGACAGACCTGGGCCTGCAGGGGGGGCCTACATAGGGCCATCCACCTCTACCGAGGGGCTTTGTCACCGCGTCTCTCCATCTCTCTTCCCCCCGTGACTTATGTCCCTTCAGGCGTCATGGGGGACTCCATTATACCTCGGCGTGCATTGTGGGAATGTCAGGCCCTGCACGCTCCTCCCCGTGCGGAGAGAGAGTGGCATAGAGGGTGTCATCAGATTGATGGGCGGGAGTCTGACTGTGACCCGGCTGACTTTCACTGACAGATTTACGTGGCGGACATGTTGGGGGTCCCGCACGTGTGTCATTCAGGACGGCAGTGCCAGATCTATATAGGCATAACTGATTATGTTATGCTTTAGCTATTGAAAAATAGCAGATCTACAAGCTCATAGCGCGCCACCGAGTGGCGCGCTACGAGCTTGTAGATCTGCTATTTTTTTTAAATCGAAGAACCACTGACATAGAAACATAGCTTTTTCAGAAAACTGTCAGGATGTAGAAGACATTTTTAGAATCTGATCTCAGGTCAAAATGGGTTAAGGCAACTCATTTATGCAGGGGAATGGTGGAGGTAATTCGGGCAATTTCATAAAAAAAGACATGTTGAATTCTTTGGGCTTCACATTATTTTCTAACTAGATCCATGCCCCACGCGTTGCACCCGTGTCAGAGTAGCCGTTCCACCCAGCTGCCTGTGTCCCTTTTTATGCCCATATATGGAGATTTCTGTATCTGTCTCTCTGTGTCCCTTTATTCCTATATATGGAGTTCTACTCAGGCATGCCCAAATATGGAGTGTTGTGATGTCAGTCAGAGCAGGCCAGCTCCATATATGGAGCGGTTCTGGACAACTGGGGGTGTGGAACGCATGTATTCGAATTTGAAGTCGGCGGGGCGAACGGTTCTCGAGTTACATGGATTACAGACATATACTGTATGTACAGTACACACAGAGACGTGGTGCATTTATAGATGATGATTACACATGTTTTAATGCTTGAGGCCGAATCTGGGAATGCCTTCTAGGGCCTGACCTATAAGGTTTCTGAAATCCTTCAAAATTGGATTATTAAAAAAATAAAAAATAAATAGTTATGTTACTACATGTATAGCAATAGCTGATGAGACAGAGAGCGCGCTAGCATCAAAGGTAGAACAGCGTATAGGTTGCACCAGGCATCAATGGGTTAATTAAAATGACTCGCTAACAAAAACATGTCCTCTTCGGTGTGTTTGTGCTGGTGTTCTGTCTCAGTAAAACACACAAACTGTCCCCCCCCCCTCTCCTCTCCTCCACTTCCAGTGCCTACAAACACACAGTCGTCAGTTCAGTGGGTGTTTTCCTTCCTGCAGAGAAACAGCACAGGGCCCAGAACGGAGAACGGAGGGGCCTTGTAATCACTGTCCCGTCTCTAGCCTTTCTGTGTTGCCTGTGTTTTCTGTTGGTATTGGAGCCGACAGGCTCTCAGTTGGGGGAAAGGGCTTTGAACCTGAGGTGTTCCTCTCTCTCTCTCTCTCTCCGGCGAGGGCTAATCGCTGCTTCGGAAAACAGGGGGACAGCCCCTAAACAAACATTTGCCGCAGTAAAGACAGGGCTGGCCCCTAACGATGTGGGTCAGCTAGGGATTTTTACAGCAGAGGCCTTTATGGAGACGGATGCCAGAGATGGACAAATAGCAGGACATTAGCTGTCAGCGGCGCCGGCAGGATCCAGAATCCAGCCCGCAGTTTAATAGCTGTTTGTTAGTGGAGAGGAAGAGGCTCATAAAACGAGGAGACGCTTATCTGCAGAGGACCCTGTGTGTTTGTGTCGCTGCCAAGACTGACCACAATGAGCCAACCCGGCCAGGCCACGGCCAGAGAGACGGACTGCTCTGTCTAATGCACTGGTTGTTCTCAAGGACCCTCACATTTATGTGTTTGTGTGCACTGTATATTTGGCAAGGGGACCCCCATCAGAAAATATTGTGCCAAGGATATGCGTAAGAGAAAATGTGTGATTTTTAAAATGTAAAAAAACCTACAAAAAAACAACCTAAATTTTAGACAATTTCCCCACATTTTTTCCAAATGTTTTAAAAAATCACACCCGTGTGAAGTGAGTGGTGCAACTCTGTGTGGGACGCGGAAGTTCCAGACCCACAGGAACGCGGCCACGGTGCCGGGCCGGTTCCCGGCAAGCCGCCCCGTGTCCGAAACCGTGTGGGGGTCCCCCTCTACTGTACTGTACTGTACTGTCACTGTACTGTACCACCCTAAATCATCATATATACAGTTAATGTGTGTGTGTGTGTGTGTGTGTGTGTGTGTGTGTGTGTGTGTGTGTGTGTGTGTGTGTGTGTGTGTGTGTGTGTGTGTGCAGTGACACTTGGATGTGAAATCCAACCAAAAGCTATTTTCGTGCTCGGACACACCCAGGGACACACCCAGGGACACAGCCAGCCAGAGACACGCATAGCTGTCTATAGGAGTGGTTGCACCACTCAAAAAATAGCCGGTCTAGAAGCTCACGCAATCGTGACACGTTGTGAGCTTGCAGATCTGTATAGCATAGGGTTAAACTAAAGTATAGGGTTAAAGTGGTTTGTTCCAGATTTTTCTGGGGACCCCCTGGTACCCCTTCAAGGACCCCTGAGGGTCCCCCGGAGACCCCGGTTTGAGGACCACTGGGCTTCATTTATACTCCATATCGTATACTGCAGCGTTGCTGTCAGCTTTTATATACACACGAGTTGTTTTCACCGAGCATGTCTGTAATAATAATGCATTTTATTCATAAAGCGCTCTACATTCTTACGAATCTCAACGTGCTACAGAGATTAAAAGCAAGGCAAAAAAAGAAACAAATACAATACAATAAAAGAAGCGTAAAGCAACATCATTAGCAGTCAAACAGCTGTCTGTCTGTCTCTCTAGTCTCCACCCATGGAGGTGGAGACTACAGGGACCGACCCGGGGCTTAGACCTCGGCCTGGGGGGGCCTACATAGGGCCATCCACCTCCACGAGGGCTTTGTCACCGCGTCTCTCCATCTCTCTTTCCCCCGTGACTTATGTCCCTTCAGGCGTCACGGGGGACTCCATTACCTCGGCGTGCATTGTGGGAATGTCAGGCCCTGCATGCTCCCCGTGTGGAGAGAGAGTGGCATAGAGGGTGTCATCAGATTGATGGGCGGGAGTCCGACTTTGACCCGTCTGTCTGTCTGTCTGTCTGTCTGTCTGTCTGTCTGTGTCTGTCTGTCTGTCTGTCTGTCTGTCTGTCTGTCTGTCTGTCTGTCTGTCTGTCTGTCTGTCTGTCTGTCTGTCTGTCGCACAACGTAAATCAGGCCTGTAGTCGGCACACATGTGCGGAACCCTCGAGGTGAGCGCCGGAACAGCCCGCCGCACACGACGACGTCGCCACCCATTTATATGATTTGTCAACACACTAAATACATCTTTTGAGGAAGGTTAATGTCATGCTGTGATTTTTTTTTCTCCTTCTTTTTTCTCCTCCTGACAGCATAATCAGTTCATCCGGCGTCGTGGGTTTTTTTTTATTTGGTGACGGTGCCGAGGGGTCTTTTCTCTGCCCGAGGAGCCGCGTTTCTCCTGCTTCCCCGTGCTCACACCTTTAACGACTTCTTAAATGTCACAGAATGTCAGGCGGAGGGATAAAAGCAGAGGCCCTCCTCTCCGCTCGCCAGTGATCCTCGGCCGTTTCTTTTCTTTTTTTCCGTGTTTTTTTTTTTACTGCGCTATACGGCTGCTTGCTGCCGGGGCAAGCCGCCGCACGCGTTCAGGTGTGGCCCAGATTTCACCACCAGACCTGTCTGGTGACATGATTTAATGTGCTCTGCTGCTATACTAAGGAGCCGAGCGAGAAGAACAACTGGGATTGAGCACAGACAGCGTTCCCATACAAAATAATAATGTATCCTTTGAGCAAAGCTAAAAAAAAAAAGGAAAGAAAACAACAACTCTATCAGATGTGGTTAGTTACACTGTCAGGCTTCAGATTATACAGTGCTCTCAGTAGTAGCGGGCCAACCAGCGACGTCGCAAACACCACAACATGTTTTATTTTTTTTGCTCTTTTTTTGTTTCCGTGTTTCAAATCAGTGCAGGCTGTCTGTATTTTCCCTTGGGAGTGGACTACTGCTGCGGTGTCAGCCCCATAGTTCCATTGAGCTAACCAGGAGCTCATCTCCATTAGCGTTATAGTTTAACCAGCTCCGCTCTGGAATCACTTTGGCTGTGATCTCTCCAGAAGCCAGCTGTGTGCACGCACAGCGTGTGTGTGTGTGTGTGTGTGTGTGTGTGTGTGTGCGTGCGTGCGTGCATGTGTGTGTGTGTATGTGTGTGGCGGTGCGTGTGCGTGTGAGAACAGCATGTGTTTGTGTGACTGCACGTCCATGTGGGTGCTTTTGTGTGCATGCGTGTGTGTGTGTGAGAGAATATAGCAGCGTGTGACTGCATGATGTGCATGGATGTGTTTGTACGGGCATGCGTGCATGCGTGCGTGTGTGTGTGCGTGCGTGCGTTGCGGATGCAGTTGTAGTTGAGCGAGAGAGCTCAGTCGGTATACAGAGATCTGGCTGTGAGGCCACGGCGGGGCTCTGTTAAGTCCGACAGCGTGAGCCCGTATCAATTACGCTTGCGGCAGCGATATGGACACAGCGTGCAGTCCTCAAAGACAAAGCCTCGCGACCGCCCGGCCAGCGGCCGGCCGGCGTCCCCCTCCTCGGCATGGTCACAGAGGCGGCCGGATAACCTTCAGACGATTAACACATTAACTCAGGGAAGGAGCAAAGGAAATGAGACAGAGAGAGCGTGCGTAAAAGGAAGCTAAAGCCAAATGTATAGGATTCTGTCGCACAACACCGTTAATAGCCAACCTATACAAGCCTATACAACCTATACAAGCCCACAACGCATCGCATCCGCGATGCATTGTGGGTTTGTAGGTCGGTTATTTCCACCGCGCGACACGCCGCTGTGCGATGAAGGACGAATCGGGGGCTGATGTGCAGTGTATATTTCGTCGACTGCACTATGGCGAAAAATGTTCTTCGACTGCCTTTTTTCACTGAGGAAAACTAAATAAAAACAAAGCTATGACTAAAACTATAGTCAGACTAGACTAAATTTTGTCAACAAAATAGACTAAAATGTTAGTAAGGGACTAGTGGAGAAGAGATCCAGTAGAACTAAAAGATAAGTCATTTTATGCTTGGTTGCATGCCGAAAATAGCAGATCGCAACGCGTTGTGAGCTTGTCGATCTGCTATTTCCAGCGCGTAAAGTGTTAAAAAATAGCCATTGCGATGCCATCAAGGTCCGCCAAAATACATTTTAGTCGACTAAATCAACTATAGACTTATTAGTCAACTAAAATCTTATGATATTTAGTCGACTAGACTGACACTAAGACATTTCAGATGACACAAATATTGAAAAACCACATGAAGTTTAATTCCAAAGACTATGATTAAACTTCAAATCAAAATGTTGTCAGAATAGGCTCAACAGAGAGTCAAATGTCACGCCCTGTGCCCTGCCTGCATGTGGCTCCGCTCCCGCCCATCCCCCGCTCTAAGCTCAGGGTCCCAGCGTGGCTTTGAACGTGGTATGGATCCTGTTCCTCAGACTGAGAGACTCGCACTATAGATGTATGGATAGAAGGCTGTAATCCGTACAGGTCCATCTCCACTTCCAGTCCTCCAGTCCAATACCTTTGTACCCGGCATCATACTCGATATATATATACACCGCTCCAAAGGCGAGGCGGAGGCCTTTGTTGAATGGAGCATGCAGGGCTATATAACCTCACCCCCAAAGTGTTTGCATGAGAGATTCCCAAAGCAAACAATCTCACATCATGTGGTCTTTTTCCACAGCCGCCCCGGTGAGGGCGGTCCAAATCAGCCAGTCAGAGACTATGTGTGGACTGTGGTGGATGTGCGTATGGGCGCATGCGATATGTGTGCATGCGTGCGTGCGAGTGTGTCCATTTGTGTGTGCGTGTGTGCGTACCCTCCCACATGCACGTGGTAATGAGTGAAGGTAAATGGCAGGGTTTGAAGCACTTCCTATCGTAATTTCACACTTGTCAGCTCTCGTGAGGAAACCTCACCTTTATGAGGAGAGCAGAGCGCTCCGCTTCCAAAACACCCTGCAGAGAGAAGAATATGTCTCCATGGCGTAGGAATAGGAATAGGAAAGACTGCTATATTATCCCCCCCCCCCCCCCCCCCCCCCATTGCAAATATTATATTCTGAACCAAATTATTTTCTAATATGAAAGAGAAAAAAAGATGCTGAAGCAGATATTAATATAGTCATCAATATTGATTGCCTTAAAAAAAACTTTCTTTTCTTTTTTCATTCTGTAGGCATTACATTTCCCGGCACTTTGGCTACAGTAGGCAGTAATTTATGTTTTCAATATGCTGTCTTTAAACCACTGTCTACACGTATTAATGTGTTTCTAAATCACCTACAAACACTGCCTGCATTTGTATAAGTAAGAATGAGCGTGCGTGCGTGCGTGCGTGCGTGCGTGAGTGCGTGTGTGTGCGTGCGTGTGAGAGAGAGAGAGATAGAGTGCCTGAGCGGCTGCTCGTGTGACTGCGTGACTGTGTGTGTGTGTGTGTGTGTGTGTGTGTGTGTGTGTTTTCTTAGTGAGCTATCAGTGTGAACAGCCACCACTACAGGGTCACAAGGAGGTGACTGTGTACTGCCTCATCATGACAGGATACTGTCGGGTGGAATGGGGTCTCAAAACCTCTCTATCCCTCTCTCTCTCTCTCTCACACACACACACACACACACACACACACACACACACACACACACACACACACACACACACACACACACACACACACACACACTATACTGTACAGACACATTTTGTGGCCGGCTGGCATCTAATTAGACGGTGAGGTGGCGAGGTGAAGAATGCGCACATGACATTCATTAGACACATTGTATACCTAAAACACACCTTTGCCACCCTGATTGAATTCATTATACGCCCCGACGTGGACAACTTGCTATTAATAATTCATGTGTTGCTTATGAGCCTGCTGGTGTGCGTGTGTGTGTGTGTGCGTGTGTGTGACGAGTGTGTGTATGGGATGGGATGTGTGGTCACATGGGGCTCTGTACTTGATCCACACCTTTTTTCCCTCTCAAATAGTCCCAGTAAACGGGTAATTAGTGTGCCTGTAAACGCAGTACAGTATGTCGCGATACGCTGTAAGTTATGAAATATTCAGAGTATATTTGTAATGTATTCGCAGCAGGCAGGCACTCTCTTTGTGTGTTTGGGGCCTTTACAAGTATTTTTTTGGAATGCACGTGCACATACTGTATGGTCATATGCTATGTGTGTGTGTGTGTGTGCACATCTATTACATATTCCTATCATTGCGATAGTAACAGGGATCTCCCCATCTCTCCAGCTCTTGTCTTTTTTTTTTTTTTTATGTTTTTTTGTGGCTTTCACCTTTATTTTATATTTTTTATGGAGGGACAGACAGTAGGCTTACAGGAAATGGGGAGAGAGATGGGGGAAGACATGCAGTAAAGGCCGTCGGGATCGGGAATCGAACCCGCGGCACACTGCCAGACTGGATTACCAGCCAAGGTGCCTGGACCACTGAGCCATGGCCCAGGCCTCCAGCTCTTGTCCAGGAGAGAGAGAACATCTATATAGGATAAACAAGTGAAATTGGAAGTGATGAAACAAAAAGAAATGAGCAAGTAGACAAAGTTGGAACTGGAACACTATAAAGATGAAGCTGATGAACGATCTTTGCGGTGCTTCTCTCTCTCCTGGTTGGATAACGTTGGTATGGAGACCTGAAAATGTATTTTCTGTTTACTATAAAGATGCAGCAGGGAGGTGGGAGGAGGGGGGGTGGGGGCATGTTACTGAGCAAAAACTAGCAGGCTATTAACAGAATACAAAGCTTCTACTTTTTAACAAAACACTTTTTGTCTTTTTCCATTTTAAAGATGGAGTGCCGTGATTCTTTTCCACCCTAAAACATGATCATCAGGTCTTATTGTTATATAAGGAGGTATACTTTTTTCAAAAAAGTGTACAGTATTTGTTAAAATGTTGTTTTTATGTGGGCACGCCCACCAGTTCATTAAGTATGCCTGGTTTGCCTGGTGGGTGGTGATGGGTGGTGATCCACCTGAACTGAAGCCGCACCCACAGCTCTAGTTGAGGGGTTAGGGGAGGGGCTGATAGTGTGATGTCACTATATTACTGTTTATTTCATTGGCCCGTTTGACTGTCAAGGGTTCAGCCTCCAGGAAGAAACCCTAAATACAAAGTTAATACACCATTGCACATAAAAACGACTCCAGGGTGTCTAATGAAATACTGTCACCTCATAGACACATGAACAACTGGAGAAATTGTGGCACTCCATCTTTAACAAATTACACAGGATCAGAGTCCGATTTAGTATGACGCACGTCTGGTATATGTCGCCATCTTGGATGCTAATGGCGATAGTGCCAATGCTAGCGAGCAATCCATCCTTACTCCAGAAAACGCCAATATTCCAATCGCGATCTCCGGAAATCACCGCCGATCATATCAATAATCAACACCACGGACAGGCTAGCGCCGTATATAGGTTCAGAGTAAAGAGCGTGGAAAGGCCGTGGCTAATACAGAAGCTATATGCGAGTTGCTTGCGCAACTCCAGTGCAGGCAAGGCCCTAGCAACTGGATCGCTTCCAAAAATGGAAAATAGTGAGGCATTCTTATATCGATAGTGAAGCTGCTATAAACATTAATATGTCATTGTAATGACCTTTTTGTGTGTGTGTGTGTGTGTGTGTGTGTGTGTGTGTGTGTGTGTGTGTGTGTGTGTGTGTGTGTGTGTGTGTGTGTGTGTGTATTCAGACAGCCAGGAATGGGTTAAATGCTCCCAAAATAATTTTAGTCTCTGTGACACATCTAGGGGCCGCAATCTGCACTCAAAGATTTTCCTAGAAGCGTTGTCATTGGTCATTTCGACAGGGTTTTTTTTTCTTTCTTTTTTTCGACCAATGACAAAGCTTCTAGGAACATCTTTGAATGCAAATTGTGGCCCCTAGATGTGTCACAGAGACTTTGGGAGTGAGGGGCGCTAATATATTAAAGTCTAACTCATGTTGATTAGGTGATGTAAAACAAACGGTGCCAACACAAACATTAAATGCCATTAACAATAAAGAGACAATATGACGTAATGAGGGACAATATGACATACATTTTCCCTTCATTGTCAATTGTCAAAGCCCATTGTGGGTGTATGGGATTTTTTCTTGCACTATCACTAAACGTGGGTGAAATTCACCCGAACACCTGCCTGTAGAAAGAAAATCAGGGATGTGGGCAGAGAAACAAACCTACCTTCTATGATGTCACTGAGCATCATGAAGGTACTGAAAGACCCACCCACCACCTCAGACATCAGAAACATTGTGAAAATTACAAAAATATAATTGTCATCTCTCTCATTCTCTCATTTTGAGAATGTACAGAGCATCCCTCAGAGATCTGAGGGTGCGGCAGATGGTCTCTTTAGCTCAAGTTCAAGTTTAGAAATAAATTATACAAACTTCACCAATTTTATATTAAGAACGCCAAACAGAAAATTACTACAGACATTAATATAGTAATGGGGATTCACGCATACATTACTTGATATTTCCAGTTAGTTATTCTCATAGCTTATTCCTCTATTATCATGCAGTATACAGTCCACAAAAACTCTCTATATAGAAATATAACTTAATAAATCACATATACCTGAACACAGGCACGCACGCACGCACGCACGCACGCACGCACGCACGCACGCACGCACGCACGCACGCACGCACGCACGCACGCACGCACGCACGCACGCACACACACGCACGCACACACACACACACACACACACAGTCAGAATGTTAATTCAACTCTGGCAATATACAAATGGAAGCAAAATGATCTAACAGTATATATACTGTGTTCAGTGCACTGCGTGTATAGGGGCCGCTAGCCCCTCCTATATACAGCTTTTGTCCACACACGTCTCATATTTGCCATTGACACTGGAAGGAGAAATTAGGTCAAATGTCCACCAAATATAACGTAAATTTGTGGCAGCACAAACATTAAATGCCATTGACAATGAAGGGAAAATGTTCGTCGTACAGTATGTAGACGAGCAAATCGGCTAACAAATCACATAAATGTAGTTGTTCATGAGATGATGTATGATGATGTATAAGAACAACCCTCACTTCACACGGGGGTGATTTTTACAATAATATACACCAAACATAACAGATCTGCGAGTTCACAGCACACCGCAGCGTGACCCGTCGTGAGCTTGCAGATCTGCTATCTCCCTGTGCGACACTGCAGGCCGCGCAAGTAGGTACACCGTAAATCAGGCACGGGCGTCGCACACGCGCGTGTGTGTGTGTGTGTGTGTGTGCGTGTGTGCGCGCATGTGTGACTGAGACAACGACAGAGCAAAGGAGAGGAAGGGGCGAGCAGAGAGAGAGAGAGAGAGAGAGAGGATACGAGAGCCTTCTCGGGGGACCTTAAACAAACTGACTAAAGTGGTCCTGTTTTGTGATCGGGCACAGAGAGAGAGAGAGAACACTTAGCACTGCTGGAGACACTCCTAAACAGCCACGGAGGAATTAGCCTCGGCCGTTACTGGGAAACTTCACAGTTCTTCTAGCACTGGCTAAGTAATACGGAATGGGCAATAAAGGCTGGCACAAACGCCTCCCAATATGCACATATGCGCGTGCTCATATGCACGCACGCATGTGCGCCCACACACACATGCACGCACACACAGACACACACACACACACACACAAGCACACGCTCGCATAAGCAGTCGTGTATATTAAAATACACACAGCTGGCGATGTAGCCACCTCATCTGGCACAGATAAAACACACCAGCACACACACGCACACACGCACACGCACACACACACACACACACACACACACACACACACACGCACACACGCACACACAGCACAGCACAATGTACCGTACAGTACAGTACAGTACATCCCAACGTCTCCCAGTGGAAAATGGCTAGATAATGAATGGGCCCCTCACACACACTCCAGAACAGCGTCGCAAGTGACTCGCGACAAGGAGAAAAATATGTTTTCACTGAGGAAAAGCAATGACCTTATTCCATCTCTTGCATTCATGTTTTCTTTTGTCTGCACATAACCAGGTTTAGGCAAACAAAGATGAGCTCAAATTTAGGCCCCATGATGTCGACACAAACACGAGATAGAAAGTTCACGTTAATTAGGTGTCCCCCCCCCATGCTGTAAAGTTCATTTCAATTAGTCCCACCTCGGCCCCACATTCGCGTCGTGTGATTTGTCATTGCCTCAACTTGTATGTAGTGCAAGCATGTGGTAATGTGTGTGTGCGTGTGTGCGCACGCCTGTTTACGCGCGTGTGGGTTTCTGTATATAGTTGTGCATGTGTGAAGTGAATGCAAGACTGTTTATGTATTGGTGTGTGTCTGACCTAGACAAAAACAGGGACTCCTGTGCCCTTGACATTTCCTTTGCATTCTTGTGATGTATTGCGGGGGTTATTTACCAGTTCACGTGAGAGGTTTCCATGTCGCTGCTTTGTTCTCGAACACTCACAAAGGGTGCAGAGGAAACTAAAGAACATACATTTTCAGACCTAACCCCTTAAAACCCATTCAGGACGGGAACCCCTTTTGGTGTTTTAAAGCATTGTGTTGTACTTTAGCTATTGAAAAAAACAGCAGATCTACAAGCTCATAGCGCAGCACCGAGTGCCGCGCTACGAGCTTGTAGATCTGCATTTTTTTTATAAATCGTTAAAATGTTGCCTCAAATCTTTGAATATATATATTCTTTCAGAGCGAACGTTTTTAACTCAAATCTTTGTTTCTGGGGGGGTCCCTGGAATAACATATTTTCAGATGGGGGTCCGCAGCCAATCACATATACTTTTGGGGGTCATTCACAGGAAATATCGAGAACCACTGATATAGAAACATGAGGTTTTTCAGAAAACTGTCACGGATTTAGAAGACATTTTGTAGAATCGTCCTCAGGTCTAAATGGTTCAGCCTCTGTATAGAGGGTATGCCCATGCATAAAGTGAACGGCAAATCGAGTGGCAAAGCGACAGGAAAAGTGAGTTTAACATTATTTAATGTCGTTTAATGCAATTATATAGGACTTTTATGTTTGGATGGATGGGCTGTCAAGGCCAGAAAGTATAGTTTTGTGCCACTCAGTAGGCGTTCTGGCATAACCTCCGGGTTTGATGATGATGTCACACGCATACCCTTCATACTGTATAACAGAGTTACAACTGTACTTGGAAGGAATGCTCTTTTTAGCCAGGAGGTGCAACCTGGCTATGCTGTGATGGTGAGACTATAGTGAGGACCTAGTGGACACTTTCTCATGATTGGCTGCCTCTGGCGCCAAGCCAATGGTTTTCAAACAGTGGCACATTTGATTTTGAATGCATCAACTATGTATACGTATTTTTCCCCTGGACACCCAAAGAAAGAAAGAAAGAAAGAAAGAAAGAAAGAAAGAAAGAAAGAAAGAAAGAAAGACATTCTTTGCCACCATGCCAGTCCCAATACAGCCACGCTGTCAAAATAAGGCCTGACTCACACCTTCGCATCTAGCATACAACATTGATGCATGCTAGATGTATGAAAGGGTTTGTTTACATCTTGCCCCAATGCATTTCCAATGGAAGTCACATGGTTTGACACAACATGTGTGTTGTACGGCTTTCGGCTGTGTTTCGACTGCCCCCCACCCCCTCATACAACAGAAATGTTGTGTCAAACCATGTGACTCCCATTGGAAATTAATTGTGAGCTTGCATCAGTAAATAAGTCTCATGCATCAGCTATACATCAGTCTGTTGTAAAGGTGTGAGTCAGGCCTAACTCACAACAAAACAAACCTCATGCAACCACACATCAATTTAACATTAACATTTGGAACTGTTGACTGTTGCCAAAGCCCAAAACCTCTAGCTTGAACCAAAAAGAAATATCAAATTCACTCATATAGGATTATTGAAGTGATCAAGAACCACATACACAATTACACTACTGTACACATATACTTTACTGTTTGCTTTTTCCCTGTTACTTACACTCACATACCTTCAACGGCAGATACAACATACAAACTGTAAATTCACATCAGCATTCAATTCCAGAGCCACAAACAGTTACTGAACATGTTTCATTGCCACCCAGTCATTGGGTCCCAAAATGACAGTAATAGTACACCAGCTACTAGTATACACACAGCATACAACACAAGCAGCAGCAGCAAATAAGCAAAAAAACTAAGTTCATACCTTATTGGTCCAGCATGTCATAGGTCAGGAGAATGGACTCATCATCATCATCATCATCATTTTTCGACCGCGGTCGAGATCATGGAATTTCAACATCTATGGAGCAGGTTGAGAGAGACACCATCCATAAGCTTTGAGTATAAGTAAGAAAAGTAGAAAGAAAGAGAGTACACTGTACCCTGTCACAACCGACTAGCACCAGCAGACAAACATACAGTACACAGCCTGCATACGAATACTCACTGTTTCATTGGTTTCAATTGAAACTCGGCGATGCAAAACAAGCGCTCCCTAAAACCCTGTCTCCTACGCTCACCGAGAGGCCCCCTCTCTCGCCCCGTCTCTCTCGCTCACTCCCTTCCTTGCCTCTCTCTCGTGCTGTTAAATTACAACTTACACCTATATTTCCTGTTAATAGCCTGGGAAAAATGTGCAGCATTGGGAGGCAAAGGGAAGGCACTTTATTGTGAAGGGGTGACAGGATGCAACAGGTGCTGTTGTTGCTGCGTGTCGAGACTAACTGCTGCGCAGATTTAAGCTGTCAAAACTATTTTGTTAAAAGTTAAAATATGCCACAGACACTATCAAACGAGATGCACAAGCAAGACGTTAATCTTAAAGGTGGACGGACCGTGGACACATGTACATTAATGTAAATGTTACCACTTGAACTGAAAGGAAACTGTACAATGATTATTCATCACACAACAACGTGAGTACTATAGCCTCTTTTGCCTGAACTGTGCAGCAACGGTGCAGCATTGTCATATTTAAAAGCGCTTTGGGCTTCTCTCAGCTCAAAGGTTGCATCAACAGAATAAGAATAAGAAGATAAATGAACACATGACGTCGGTGTGAGAGGAGGAGATATTATAGGGCTCCATTTTCGTCACCGCTAAACCCCTTATCCCTAAACTTCTTTGCCTTTTTTACTATTTTGGAAAAAAAATTGAATAGTTCAACTAGCCAATCTACATTGACACGTTATGAGCTTGTAGACTGGCTATTTTAACTATTCAAAAATGTTTTGCAAAATAGTAAAAAAAGGTAAAGAAGTTTAGGGATAAGGGTAGCCCGTCTCCGGACCCCCCGGGTTGAGCTCCTTTGGACCCCTAACCCGTAGGGTCCGGTATCACCGGCTTCAAGCGACATGGGATGCAATCTGATTTACCCTGATTTACCCCTGTGCTGCGGTGTGGGTGTCACGCTGACATATTCCAAAAGAAGCATATGAACGCTATAGGAGACAACGAACCTTCTGACCCCCCCCGCGAACGGCTCAGAAGCCGTTAAGTATTTTTAATGTTTGTACGACCGTTTTGGCAAGTCTGAAATTCTCTCTTCGGTCCCTCCTTGTTGACATCTCGGTTGGCTAGCTGCGCCTACGAGGCGCGTAGGGAGGCGCAGCTAGCCAACCGAGATGCTGGAGGCGGTACAATGGGATGTCAACAAGAGAGAATTTCAGAGCTGCCAAAACGGTCGTACAAACATTAAAAATACTTAACGGCTTCTGAGCCGTTCGCGGGGGGGGTCAGAATGTTCGTTGTCTCCTATAGCGTTCATATGCTTCTTTTGGAATGTCAGCGTGACACCCACACCGCAGCACAGGGGTAAGTCAGGGTAAATCAGATTGCATCCCATGTCGCTTGAAGTCGATGATAAGGAACCCTACGTAAAGTCATCAAAATGTCAGAAACTTTAACGTAGGGTTCCGAAAGGAGCTAGGATAAGGGGTTTAGCGGTGACGAAAATGGAGCCCATATCTCCTCTCCCACCGACGTCATGTGTTCATTTATCTTCAGCCGTATACAGACAGCCGTGAGACATGTACACCAAGCTGTCTGTTCCTGCTGTAATATAGAATGTTTATAAACTAAAGGCACGGCAAGCTTAAGCTCTTTGTTCAACAATATCACCTTCTGTTCCGGCGGTCACGAATGTGTTTTGGTGTGTTCCGTTCATGGACTTGCACGTCTTCCTGCCAGACCATAGTCTACTTTTGTGTTTTCTTCTACTTGGCTGCATGTGCTGTATGCTGTTCATGCTTTGAAGTCCCATAATACACACTGACACTGCATCGCACTGTACAGTAATGCTTGCAGAGGCCTGGGCCGTGGCTCAGTGGTCCAGGCACCTTGGCTGGTAATCCAGTCTGGCAGTGTGCCGCTGGTTCGACTCCCGATCCCGACGGCCTTTACTGCATGTCACCCCCCCATCTCTCTCCCCATTTCCTGTCAGCCTACTGTCTGTCCCTCCATGAAAAATATAAAATAAAGGCGAAAGCCACAAAAAAAACATACCAAAAAAAAAAAAAGTAATGCTTGCAGGCCAGGTAATATATATATATATATATATATATATATATATATATATATATGAATAAATATTAAAATCATATTACGTTATGAAACGGGCCTCCCCGGACCTTAAGGCCGCCCCTGCATATACTGCATCCTGCCGGTTACAACACAGCCTATACATACAGTACATACAGTACAGCCTATTACAGTATATCCTGTCACAACACAGCCTTGTACACGTAGGTGTACATACAGTATATACACAATGTTAGTTTTATATACAAATAAATAACACATTTTAGGAAGATAGCTGTGGGGGACTTTTAGGCATGCCCGGGTACTAGGGTATGCCTTGAAATAAATAGATAGATAGAAATCTAGATGTGCAATTCAGGTTGTAACACTTGGTTCAATATATCACTTTGAATTAAACCATCATTGTTAAACAGTTAAGAATGACATTTCTTACAAGGATTTGGTGCTGTGACACACCGAACACAACATTGTCTCTGTACAATGATTCTGTAAGGTACACAGCACTTCAAGCTGTAAGCACCTTATATGTTTGTTCATTTCACCCTCCCTCCTTCCCTCCCACACACACACACACACACACACACACACACACACACACACACACACACACACACACGCACGCGCGCGCGCGCGCACAAGACGCACGAGCACGTTAATGCTTATTAGCATAGGTACTGTAGCTAAGTCACCTGCAGAATAAAAACAAACCGACCAAGCAGTTTGTTATGACGATGAATCAACTTTAAGCAGTTTACATTTTCTCAGCATAGAACTCATAAATAGGGATGTCCCGATCACGTTGTTTTGCTACCGATCCGATTCCGATTTGATTTTGAGTATCTGCCGATACCGATTTTTCCCGATCCGATATTTATATTTTATAGAACGTTTATGCCATATCACACTAGTACAATATCCCAAATCACAGACAATTTCTAATATCATGATATGGATATAATATTGATACTATAGGGATGTCCCGATCACGTTTTTTGGCTCCCGGTCCGATTCCGATCATTTGAAAATGACGTGACCGTCCCCGATTTCCGATCACCCGATCCGATCGAGACAACCCTACTCATAAGCAAAGCATTTATCTTTTTCACAGCACAGTCCCAAGTGTAAACACGGGACTGTGCACACTAATGTTTATGACCATTATACAGTAGATTCTAACACTCTAACCCATTTTGAGCGGGAACCCCTTTTGGTGGTTACATACATTATGTTATAATTTAGCTATTGAAAAATAGCAGATCTACAAGCTCATAGCGCGCCACCGAGTGGCACGCTATGAACTTGTAGGTCTGCTATTTTTGAAAAATCGTTAAAATGTGCCTCAAATCTTTCAGAAAATTGTCATGATTTAGAAAACCTTTTATTTTATTTTAATTTCGACGTCATGCCTGAATGAGCTAAACAACCCGATTCTGCAGATTCAGACATATACTGTGCAGAGACGTTCTGTAATCTGTATATATAGGCGCTCATGAGTCAGACAGCCTATACTGTACATACTGTATGTCCTACTGTATATGTCGGATGCTGAAGGTGTACTATGTCTGCCCTGTCCGTTTAGTGACACCCTCACATGGGCCGATCAATCAGCTGTAATGAAACCCATCAGGTCACCTTTGGAATTCATCATTTTTTTTTGTATTGCGTAAAATGAAACGCCCCATGATGGTACAGCGGCTAAATTTAGATCACCTATTATATATGCTAACATATCCATGCATCGAAAGACAGAAAGAAAGAAAGAAAGAAAGAAAGAAAGAAAGACAGACAGAAAAGAGAGAGAGACAGAGACAGAGAGAAAGCTTTAGGTTTTATGCTGAGAGGCCAATTCCATAATGCTGGTGTGTGTCTGTGACAGATCATTTCAAAGGTCTGAGTTTATTCCATTTCATTTTATCTTATGTTATAGTTATAATTCAGCGTGTTATGGGTGATACACTTTATACACGGGCATTTAGCCTATACAATAACCCATTCTGACCTGAGATCAGATTCTAAAAATGTCTTCTACATCCTGACGGTTTTCTGAAAAAGCTATGTTTCTACGTCAGTCGTTCTTCGATTTTTCAAAAATAGCAGACCTACAAGCTCGTAGCGCGCCACTCGGTGGCGCGCTATGAGCTTGTAGATCTGCTATTTTTGAGTGGTGCAAACCACTCCAACAACTGGCTTTGTTAGTACCCGTGTGTGTGTGTGTTTGTGTACCTGTCCCTCAAAAGAATGAGCATGGTTACTATGGTCACTGACATTACGTCAGACCACAGCTGATCAGGCTATATAAGACCTTGCACCACTCAGTTCACACGGGTGTGATTTTGAACACAATGCTAACACAATGATAACACAACACCAAAAGGGGTTGATCCCGCCCAAAATGGGATAAGAGAAGAAGCACATCTAGTGTGCAAAGCTGTTTTGTTACTCATCAGCAGGCATTGAGCAATCACCTGACTGTTTGACTTATCTCTTCCCTGGTGGTATACGTCTGTCTGCCTGTGTTTGTGTCGCTTTGCAGACGGTTGAGGTGCTTAGCGTCTCTTGTTTGCACACAATCCCTCTGTGATTATTGCTCGCTTCGGGCCGCCGTGCACATCAGCGACGATGCGTCTTTTCACAAAGCAGCTTCATTTGCATAGATTTTGCCTTGAACCTCTCAGATCTTAAGGAGGATGCTTAAGTTAACCCATTTTGGGCGGGAACCCCTTTTGGTGTTTTAATTAAACATTCTATTATGATTTAGCTATTGAAAAATAGCAGATCTACAAGCTCGTAGCGCGCCAGGTCTGCTATTTTTGAAAAATCGTCAAAATGCGGCACAAATCTTTGAATATATATTCTTTCAGAGCAAACGTTTTTAACTCAAATCTTTGCTTCTGAGGGGTTCCTGGAACAACATATTTTCAGATGGGGGTCGGCGGCCAATGTCATATCATTTTCGGGGTCCTTGACATGAAATATTGAGCACCACTGATATAGAAACATGGGTAGCCTATTTCAGAACACTGTCAGGATTTAGAAGATTTTTTTTTTAAATTTCGACGTCAGGCCTACATGGATTAAAGATGAGCAATCACGACGGCAGATCATCTCATTTGTGTTCAAGCAGGCAGTGGGTATCAGTATCAGCCCCGTGCCAGATGGTAAATTGGCTCTACAAGTTGACGAAATAAAGTGTTCGGAAAAACTTCCATGGATTTGTTTTTTTTGTGCTTCCGACACTTGAGTAGATTTTCCACAACAGTCAGGCGTTTCGGGAACAGTTAGGGCGAACCTGTATAGTTGCAATCAACGTCCGGCTAGCTATACGGGTTCATTTTCTGCAGATGGCACACAAAAAAGTCCTTATTCCAGCATTTGCAAAAAGGAATGAGCTTTTCTTATGTGCTTTCTTGATTTGTTTATCCCATTTTGGGCGGGAACCCCTTTTGGTGTTAGCATTATGTTATGCTTTAGCCATTGAAAAATAGCAGATCTACAAGCTCATAGCGCGCCACCGAGTGGCGCGCTACGAGCTTGTAGGTCTGCTATTTTTGAAAAATCGAAGAACCACTGACATAGAAACATAGCTTTTTCAGAAAACTGTCAGGATGTAGAAGACATTTTTAGAATCTGATCTCAAGTCAAAATGGGTTATATATTTCTTTATTTTGTTGTCATTTTTTCTTCTTTTTTTTCTGCTGAACACAGCTGCTTAGGCCCCACCATGCAGAAAGGCCCAATATGGCTCCGTCTGTAAATCGGAGTCCGGGGGCCACGAGACGGAAAACGCGGGAGAACCACCCGGCGAAATTTAGCGCACGATGGCTCCCAGCGGGCATCATTTGGGGACCAGAAAGACCCCCCCCCCCCCTTCTCTTTCCTCCGTTTCTTGCATGGCGAGCAGGTTGGAGAGCTCAACCACAATACTGCTGCTGACACAACCACTCAGGGACAGCTGTAACAGCTCTCTTAGCATGGCACCTGTTATTGAGCACTCACACACACACACACACACACACACACACACACACACACACACACACACACACACACACACACACACACACACACACACACACACACACACACACACACACAGACACAGAGAGAGAGAGCGGTAGGGGTGGGGGTATGAAAGCACGAAGGAGTGAAACTCAATTGTAATTTCAGTGCTGTCACAGTGTGCTGAATGCTGGTAATTCTACAGGGGCTCTATTCTCGTCCACGCTAAACCCCTTATCCCTAAACTATACTTTGCCTTTTTTATTATTTTACTATATTGAAAAAATATATATTTTTAAATATAGTTCAACCAGCCGGTCTACATCGACACCGTTGTGAGCTTGTCAATTGGCTATTTTAACTATTCGAAAAGTTTTTCTAAATATAAAAAGAAATCACACCCGTGTGAACTGAGTGGTGCAACTCCCCTCTCCCCTCCTCTCTCTCTCTCTCTCTCTCATTAGCAGGCAACAGTGCAGCACTATCTCTCTATCTCTGTTTCTGGCACAACAGCGCCACTTTTGCCCCTACTGGTACTCATAGTCACATAGGTGGGTTAACACGGACATTGCTGTTCCTTGGAGTGGTTGCACCACTCAAAAAAAAAAGGACGAAAATAGAGCCCCAGTATTAGCCACACTGCTCCTCCATCCAGAGACTGAGCTTTCCATGAGGTCTTCACATGTATATCTATGTCCAAACACCATAGAGGTGTGCTGGGCGAAGAAGGGACATCACCGGGACATTTTACAGATTGCAGCAGCGTTCGATTTGCTGGGAGGAGGGGGGTTGACGTCCATGCTTTTGATACTCCCCACCCTCCCCACTCAGGTCATTAATTTTTATCGCCTCCTGTGTGGACATGTTTTATCCTTGCTTCTGGTCAGACTGAATTAACCCATTTTGGGCGGGAACCCCTTTTGGTGTTAGCATTATGTTATGCTTTAGCTATTGAAAAATAGCAGATCTACAAGCTCATAGCGCGCCACCGAGTGGCGCGCTACGAGCTTGTAGGTCTGCTATTTTTGAAAAATCGAAGAACGACTGACATAGAAACATACAGTAGCTTTTTCAGAAAACTGTCGGGATGTAGAAGACATTTTTAGAATCTTATCTCAGGTCAGACTGAATTAAGTACCATGCATGCAGAACGTGTATGTACACTACAGTATACAACGTGGCCGTAATTTTACGCGGAGGACATGGAACCTTAATACAGGTCTACCGGGTTCCATTTGTACAACCCTCTCGTACTCTCAATGAATCCATCGGTAACTCTGACTTATAAATGGTTCAATTACCACTGAGAATTTGAGGATAATGGTTTTAATTAAGGCCTGACGTCGAAATTTTAAAAAAAAACGTCTAAATCCTCCAGTTTTCTGAAATAAATATTTTCACGATTTTTCAAAAATAGCAGACCTACAAGCGCGCCACTCGGTGGTTGCCTTCTCTTTTCAGTTTCTGTGAGAGTTGACGTTGTTTTTGTATCATTTAGAAACCCTCAAACTCTCTCCTTGTTATGTATTACAATGGACTGCTTGAAATGTAAAAAATAAATAAAAATAAAATCGGGTTCATATTTATTCTCGTGTTTCTAAAACAAAAGTGATGATGGTAACAGACCTCATCGAGGCTTCTTGTGATAGGCTGATATGTTTGTTTCCTGACAGACAGACATACATATACAGTAACCAAGACAAAGGCATATTGAACTATTGGAATATCTCAGGACTGATTCATTTCAGAGGCTCTTCCGTCTGTCAGAAGGAACACGTATAAGCGGCTGTCCGTTCAAGCACAACGGCGGCAGAGCAATCAAAATGGATTAAACCAACCGCGCTCCACAAACGCCCCGCCATCCCCCCCCCCCCCCCCCCCCCAACCAACCGGCCCAGCCAGCCACCCAACCCGCAAATCAGACATGCCCCTGTGATGATGCTAATCAATCCATAATAGAATAACACAACATCAATCTGATACTGTTGTTGCAACACTTTTAATAACACAGATTTGAATATTGCCATGTGCATTGAAGTGATTTATTGATGAAAAAGTGCTATCAAGCTTATATACACGCCAGTCCTGGTGGCTCGCCAATAATGCCATTAACCCATTCTGGGCGGGAACCCCTTTTGGTGTTTTAACTAAGCATTATGTTATACTTTAGCTATTGAAAAATAGCAGATCTACAAGCTCATAGCGTGCCACCGAGTGGTGCGCTATGAGCTTGTAGATCTGCTATTTTTTTTAAATCGTGAAAATGTGGCGCAAATCTTTGAATATATTATATTCTTTCAGAGCGAACGTTTTTAACTCAAATCTTTTGCTTCTGAGGGGTTCCTGGAACAACATATTTTCAGATGGCGGTCGGAGGCCAATTACATATAATTTTTGGGGTCCTTGACATGAAATATTGAGCACCACTGATATAGAAACATAGGTATTTAAAAACAAAACTTTTTTTTAATTTTTACGTCAGGTCTAAATGGGTTAACTGCATTGTTCAAACTCGTTATGCGATGAGAAACACAATAATAATCGCGGCGGCTACAAACGTGCAATTTCTCCCATTGAGCTAATCACTTTCTGCCGGCGTTATTAGTCTCTCTCCCACTATCTCTCTCGCTCTCCCTCGCTCGTAAATCTCAGGAGAGCACGGGGCATAAATCCCTCGTGCTGAATTAGTATTGTAATTTCTAGTATCCCCCGCATGCTTTGCCAGGGCGGAACCTTGGAGTTATTAACCCCTTTTGGGCGGGAACCCCTTTTGGTGGTTACATACATTATGTTGTAATTTAGCTATTGAAAAATAGCAGATCTACAAGCTCATAGCTTGTAGGTCTGCTTTTTTTTTTAAATCGTGAAAATCGTGATTTTTTTTTTTGAAAAATCGTGAAAATCGTGAAAATTTGGAATATATATTTTTTCAGAACGAGCGTTTTTAACTCAAATCTTTGCTTCTGGGAGGTCCCTGGAACAACATATTTTCAGATGGGGGTCGGAGGCCAATTAGATATAATTTGTGGGGTCCTTGACATGAAATATTGAGCACCACTGATATAGAAAATAGAAAATAGTATTTCAGAAAACTCAGAATTTAGAAGACATTTTTTAAATTTCGAGGTCAGGCCTGAAGGGGTTAATCTGGGGGGACAGGTGCCATGGAAACAATATGCTGAACGGTTGGCCCGGATACTGGGCTGACCCTGTCCGTGCCAAAGTCCTCAGTGCATTCAATTAGAATTACAAGGTATGGACCGGGGCCCAGCTTTAGTGAATATAAACCTGTCGTACATCATTGGACATATACTCTCTGCTCACGGGAACAGAAAACAGGGAGGGGATTTTTATAAATTAAGTCTTTATCACTGCAGGCATAAAGTGGGAAGTTTAGTTTCTGTGCTATTTTTTGCTTAATAGATAGAAAACGCATAGAGATAAACACACATACAGTACAAGGATGGCCGGTGCTGCGGGTTAACCCATTTTGGGCGGAAACCCCTGTTGGTGTTTTAAGCATTATGTTATACTTTAGCTATTGAAAAATATCAGATCTACAAGCTCATAGCACGGCACTGAGTGCCGCGCTATGAACTTGCATGTAGGTCTGCTATTTTTGAAAAATCATGAAAATGTGGCGCAAATCTTTGAATATATAATCTTTCAGAGCGAACATTTGCACGAATATTTGCTTCTGGGAGGTCCCTGGAACAACATATTTTCAGATAGGGGTCGGCAGCCAATTACATATGATATTGGGGGTCATTGAAATTAAATAGTTTGAGCACCACTGACACATAGAAACAAAGGTTTTTCAGAAAAACTGTCATGTTTTAGAAGACATTTGTAGAATCAAACTTAGGTCTAAATGGGATAAGCTTACGAACACACAATTATTTAGTTATACGTGAGACGAGATTAGCGGAGAGAGAGAGAGAGAGAAAGAGAAAGATAGAGAGAGAGAGAGAGAGAGAGAGAGAGAGAGAGAGAGAGAGAGCAGAGCGGCTGTGCTGCGTCCGCTGACATCTCCGGGTGTTATTCCGATCTGCGACGTTCCCGGGCTCCCGTGACGTGCGATATGGAGTGGGATACTTCACTGGTTTACCACCTCTCTGATACGGCAGCTGTTACGCCGCACATATGGCCCGCTGACAAACATGACAGATGAAACACTTTGTCTGTTTGCTTTTGTTTAAGCACCGGCTCCTCTCCTAATACAAGCCTTTTAAGTGATCAAAAAGGCCCAGGGATATTTGATGTCGTCTGCCGAGAGAGGGAGAGAGGCAGAGGAAGTGTCACCCAGTGATATACAGCCCCCGGTATACCTCTGTCACACAGCGCAGTGTCTGCTGGGAAATAATCTGACAGTTTGTGCTCCGCACACATCCGAGCGATGAGAGGAGGAGGAGGAGGGGGAGAAAGAGAAGGGGGAGTGGGTGCCGAAGAGTGATGGGAGAAAGGGGGCGGGGAAGACGGAGAGCGAAAGAGAGAGAGAGTCACGGGGAAAGAAAACGAGCAGAGAGAGAGAGAGAGAAGACACAATCAATTCAGCAGTCCTGTCTCCATCATGTCATCGCCTGTCAGCATAGATTTAGAAATAAAGCTTTTGAGAGACCTTCCAGAGGCCCCGCCTGATCGATGCCCCGGACACGCTCGCCCCGAGATCCTTCTGACACACATCATCCCCGCGCTCAGAACATGGCCGACCCCATTGTGACCGGATCGCTGGGAATCACCCCGCGAGGCCCCTGCTTGTAGAGGACTAACATACAGTGCGGGGTGAGGGTTGCGGTTTAATGCGTGCGCTTTCAGCAAGAACGAGATCCCCGGTTATCCCGTCTAGGAGGGGTCGCGCCACCTCTGGGGAGACCAGGGGTGAGGTGTTAGCCGACTCCGAGTGAGAGTAGAAATAGACCAGGGGTGGGGGGGGGGGGACAAGTGGAAGTGCATATGGGGCAAGGCCCATTAGAGGAAGGAGAAGTGCGGAGATGAAGAGATAGAGACGGGGTGAATAAATCGAGTCATTAGGCATGCGTTTGTGGGAAGCCTGGCTCCCATATGACAGTGGAGGGTGGCGGGCTGCTTCTGTTCCCGTTCCCAGTAAACAGACAAACAGATCGGCTCGTTTGCCTCTCGTCTCCTCTGGGCAGCTCTCTCCCCTTGGTTTCATGGGAACAGTTAAGACTTCCCTCCCTCGGGTCTTCTGAGAGACTATACTGTGTGCGTGTGTGTGTGTGTGTGTGTGTGTGTGTGTGTGTGTGTGTGTGTGTGTGTGTGTGTGTGTGTGTGTGTGTGTGTGTGTGTGTGTGTGTGTGTGTGTGTGTGCGTGTGCGTGTGCGTGTATTATATCTGGCCGTACGAATATGTTGGTGGATGGTGGAAAAGAACATGTTAACAAGACTTCAGAGACTAGCCGGGCCTATGCCAGCTATAGATGTACTGTCCATATGTTTGTAATGCATGGGATGGCTCATTCATTGCCATCCACAGCTGCACACTATTGCCACATTTCCCACATATTTTAAACATAATTTAAGCCATTTAGATCATATTGTGGTGACATTTTTGTTATGGAATCCTATATAATTAATGATAATATTAAAAAAATAATATAGGCCAATTAATATATAAAGTATTTTTGTCCTCATCCTTTATTGCATAATTATCATCATGTATCTCTAACTTTTAATGTTTTTTGGAGGTGGACGCAAGAGCCAACGCTAGACTGCCGACCCGGAACTACTTTGTTTTAGTGTGTTGCACACTGGATACACGTCCGGCCATCTTAGATGATAAATAATGCAAGCCATCCTTGTGCTAGAAAGAACCAATGTTCCAATCGGATCACCGGATAATCAGCAAAGACCTCCAAACATCGGTGTTTTGTCAAAACCACAGAGAGCTCCGTAGATTTAGAGTTATTCAGCTTTTTAGTCCAGCTGTATACAAGAAGTGAACGTTCCGTCACGAGCAGTTAATTTGTTAAAGATGGAGTGCCGTGATTTTTGTCCACACTAAACCATGATCATCAGGTCTTATTGTTATATAAGGAGGTATACTTGTTTCAAAAAAGTGTACAATATTTGTTAAAATGTTGTTTTTATGTGGGCACGCCCACCAGTTCATTAAGTATGCCTGGTTTGCCTGGTGGGTGGTGATGGGTGGTGATCCACCTGAAGTGAAGCCGCACCCACAGCTGTAGTTGTATGATAAAGGGGGAGGGGTTAGGGGAGGGGCTGATAGTGTGATGTCACTATATTACTGTTTATTTCATTGGCCCGTTTGACTGTCAAGGGTTCAGCCTCCAGGAAGAAACCCTAAATACAAAGTTAATACACCATTGCACATACAAACGACTCCAGGGTGTCTAATGAAGTACTGTCACCTCATAGACACATGAAAAACTGGAAAAATACAAACATTGTGACACTCCATCTTTAACCAGCGACACTGACGCCCTACCCCAAACCATAACCTCACATGGAAGAGACGGGTGATTTTTAACGGGCAGTGCATGCACAAAGAAGAAAAACGTCAAAAAAAGGGTTGTAACCTGCGTTTTTTTTATTTGTTCGGCCCAAAGAATTGTGTTTGTTGTCATGATTTGTCACAACTCGAGTTGGCTTTGTACGACACTTAAAAGGTCTTTAAATAAATACCTCTTGAAATGTCAATGGGAAAAATGCATTGGGAATTATTTCCTGGGCCTGGCGTCGTCATGAAAGGGGGCGGGACCCCGACGCTCTATAGATCTTCAATACAATAAATAAATGTTCACAATCTACAGCTTGGTAGACTACAGATAGAACCAACACACCGATGCAAAATGTATGACAGATAAACATCGGCTACTGCCATCGGTTAATGTCAGTTTTATTGACCGATAACAGCAAATATCGGCCGATACCGACATGTGGACCGATACACCGGTGCATCACTAAGGAAGGCTTTAGGTTTATTTCACTGGCAATTCATTCATCCCACATTTTTGTTGATCAAGCTACAGGTAATAAACTGTGCGTGCGTGCATGCAGTGCATGGGTGCGTGTGTATGTTATACATACAAGATAGAAAGATAAGAGAGACAGACCGACAGATGGATGGATAGATGGATAACTCTTGCAGTTACAAATGGATGA
Source organism: Electrona antarctica (assembly GCF_951216825.1). Lineage (NCBI taxonomy): Eukaryota > Metazoa > Chordata > Actinopteri > Myctophiformes > Myctophidae > Electrona > Electrona antarctica. The sequence continues at coordinate 10,176,888 of NC_136808.1, read as the reverse complement.
ATGAACACTGACGATTTCATTGTGGGTGCTTTTCCTGAGCGATGCGTCTCAAGCATCATCCATCAACACAATAGTGTAGAGAACAATAAAGACAAAGCTGCGTTTGGCCCCGTATCAAGCTTCCCCCCAGCTCTCCCAGAGGTGTGCTATGGAGTCAAACACATGTTCCCCATTATCCTTCTATTCTTCTTGTCTGACACTGATGATTCTGTAGCTGGCCCACCACGACACACTATACCATCCTGTAGCATTCTTTTTGAACAATAACTTTTTCAGACTTTTTCCAGAGGAGGCCCAAGTATTTCAATATAGGCCCTACAGTTATATTTTCAAAGGTCTGTTCAAACTGGAAAGCTGATTTAACCCATTTTGACGTGAGATCAGATTCTAAAAATGTCTTCTACATCCTGACAGTTTTCTGAAAAATGTTTTCAAAAATAGCAGACCTACAAGCTATGAGCTTGTAGATCTGCTATTTTTCAATAGCTAAAGCATAACATAACACCAAAAAGGGTTCCTGCCCAAAATGGGTTAAACGCCAACACTTCATGATGACTGCACGTGACACCAGGCTGGCAGCTTTTCAATGGTTCTTCCAACTTCTCAAGACCTACATTTTCAGAAAAAAATAAATTTTAATGATTTAGTCTGGACACTACAGAGCTGTATTTATTGGGTGAAATAATCACCCTGGACCTAAATTAGGAGTTAAGAGGCGTGCTTCACTGTGCGTGCGTGCGTGCGTGTGCGTGCAACGGTGCGTGCGTGCGTGCGTGCGTGCGTGCGTGCGTGCGTGCGTGAGTGCGTGCGTGCCAGCTGGGTGGAACAAATCCTCCTTTGTTCACTGGAAACAGCAAACCAAACAAAATAAAACCTCATCTTTACAGCAGAGAATAAAAAATACTGCAGAGATTCAAAACCTCAAGATCATTTTGAACAAACATTGTTGTACGTGTTATACGACCATTCAATGAGGGCCATGAGCAGTTCCCCGCTTTCCATCACTCACCACCTCTCTTAAGCTCTCTCTCTCTCTCTCTCTCTCTCTCTCCTCCCCTTGTCTGTTTAGATTTTCGTGGAGAGGGCAATTGTGCATTGAGTGATGGTGCCCCATCAGTGTAGTGCGTGTGTTGTAAAATGGTCAGCAGCTGACAGATTGACAGACATGGCCGGCCCGTCACTCACTCACCATGCAGGGTATAGGGCAGAGCCGGCCGGCCGGCGTGAGGTTTGCTGGACGGGCCCAGAGACAAAGACAAGGGAGTTTTGTAGAGATGGAGATGTACGTTGAGAAGAATGAGTGAAAAGGAACAGGTGATCCTCCCTTTTTAATTGTTATATTATTATTAGTAGTAGTCATCGTTGTAGTAGTGATAATAGTAGGCCTAGTAGTAGTAATAATAGTAGTATTAATTGTAGTAAACGTAGTAGTAGTACTCTGAGTTAACCCATTTAGACCTGAGGACGATTCTACAAATGTCTTCTAATCTATATCATGTTTCTATGTCAGTGGTTCTCAAACTATTTCAGGTCAAGGACCCTAAAAATTATATGTAATTGGCCGCCGAGCCCCATCTGAAAAATCTACAAGCTCTACAAGCTCATAGCTATGTAATCTGCTATTTTTCAATAGCTAAAGTATAACATAATGCTATAAACACCAAAAGGGGTTCCCACCCAGAATGGGTTAATTTATATTTATCCTTTATTTTGTTTTGAGTGTTCATTTTGTTGACTAAGACTAAAGGTGCGTTCAGACGTGGATGGTTAGAGCAGCGCGATTACATACAAAGTCAACGCAAAGACGAGAAGTTGCGCGAGCGCCGCGAACGGGCGCGGCGCGACCTGGCGCAGCACAAGCGGGACAAACCGAGGTGAATATTTAAATTCAAGTGTTGGTCTGAACGCACCTTTAGAGCAAAAGACTATAGTTGCGTTCAGACCTGAATGTATAAATTTGCCTCGGTTCGTCCCGTTCGTACCGCGGCAGGACACGCCGCGCCCGTTTGCGCAATTCTCGTCTTTGCATTGCCTTTATATGTAATCGCACCACTCTAACCATCCAAGTCTGAACGCACCTTAACCCATTTTGACCTGAGATCAGATTCTAAAAATGTCTTCTACATCCTGACAGTTTTCTGAAAAAGCTATGTTTCTATGTCAGTGGTTCTTTGATTTTTCTAAAATAGCAGACCTACAAGCTCGTAGCGTGCCATGAGCTTGTAGATCTGCTATTTTTCAATAGCTAAAGCATAACATAATGCTAACACCAAAAGGGGTTCCCGCCCAAAGGTTTTTCCAGAAGACTAAATAGGACTAAGACTAAATGGTGCATTATTCAAAAGACTAAATCAATTCTGGCAAAATTAGCATTGCATTAAGACTAAGACTAAAAGACTATGTGTTTTTGACTAATGTTTTTAAGAAGACTAAATAGGACTAAGACTGAATGGTGTGTTGTTCAAAAGAAGAAAGACAAAAATAACTCTGGATCAAATGTGGCACCAAACTAAAAACCATAAAACCAACATGGCTGATTTTAAAAGCAGTGCAAAAGAAGAAGGAAAAAAAAGAAGAAGAAAAGATTGATATGCTGGAAGAAAGCGTGGTTCAGTGTCATTTCCAACAGCTGTTGATTCAAAGGGGAAAACTTTATTCAGTCCAGATGGTCTCAGTCAGTGGCAGAATGCAGAGAGCTGACTCCGTTGGCTCCAGCCATGTGTTTCTCCTCCTGATAGGAATTAAAACGCTCGTTCGTTTGTCACCGCTCACTACACAGCTTAAAATGTAGCCATGAAACGTTCCTTGGCGATAATGCACCATAATTACTCAAACGCCTGTTCTTTATCTGCGAGCAGAGGGGATAGACAGAAGGAACATTTTCTTCAGATGAGATTTAAAGGCCCAGGGAGTTTGCTCAGTTCAGAGTGAAAGAGAGAAAGGGACAGGGAATATCACAGCTTAAAACTATTATTCTTTACGAGACAGCTGGAGCGCCTGAACGCACCGCCACCACTTGTCATCCTGTTCGGAAGAACCAACGCAAAACGACAACTCTGACCTTTGATATGGAAATGGTATCTCCGTCCGTGTAGTCGGTCGCGCAGGGCCCCGGCGCTGAGTATCTCTGCTCCCCATCAGACATTATACATGCTGTGTAGTATAGCGCAGTGCGGCCGGTATCCGGCTGTGATACATGTATTTATTTGAGCTCCCTGATGCGTATCGATCCCTCTCAGCAGCTCCTCTGTACGCCCAGTAAGTAAAGAAGGGGACCTCAGGAGGAGAGAGAGTAAAGAGGGGACCTCAGGAGGGGAGAGGGCGGCTCTCCCCGCCATAGCACGTCTCACGCATCACAGCGGAGGTGACGAACACACTGAAGAAAACACAGATGTGGCACAGGCAGTGGTGGAAGAAGTCATATATATATATATATTTGTAATATAAAGTAATATATATATTAAAAAATCACACCCGTGTGAACTGAGTGGTGTAAGGTCTGTCTGACGTAATGAAATCATGTCTGACGTAATGAAATCACACCCGGGTGTGATTTCATTACCTGGCTTTGTTTGTGCAGAAAAAATGAGCATGGTTGCTATGTTCACCCTGTTCACCCGGGTGTGATTTCATTACGTCATTACAACAGGGTGAACATAGCAACCATGCTCATTTTTTCTGCACAAAAAAGCCAGTTGTAGGAGTGGTTTACACCACTCAAAAAAAATCTACCTCCTATGGTGGCACGATAAAAGGTCAAAAGGGTGACATTTCTTCCTCTGTCTTTCACGGCAATGTGACGCTACGTTCATGATTTGAGGCATTTCGTTCACAATGGACCACTCCTGCAAACTTTAGATGCCAATCTTAGCCAATCACGATGGAATATGAAAACGCGGACAGATCAGACTTGATCCAGACCAGACTATAGAGATATTGTGTACCGATTTGCGTGATGTTTGGACAAAATCTATAGGAGTAATATTAAAAAAAAAATCTCTTTCAGTCAATGGTACTGTAGATGGTAAATTTATAGCGCCTTTGTCCAAGGCGCTTTACAATGATTGTGCATCACATTCACACACACACACACACACACACACACACACACACACACACACACACACACACACACACACACACACACACACACACATGGCGGAGGAAACCATGCAAGGCACCAACCTGCACATTGGGAGCAAATTTCAGCATCTTGCTCAAGGACACTTCAACACTAACTCTGGGGGAACCCAGGATCAAACCAGGATCTGTCTGTCTCTCTGTCTTTTGCCTGTTAGGAATAGATTTTAAACTAAATCCTGTGGCAAGGTTTAGAAAGAAAGAGCAGATTAATTTAACACTGTTTGGCCAAAAGGGCAAAGTCTGTCATCATCATAATTTTTCGACCGCGGTCTAAAGTCTGCAAAGTCTAAAGGAGCATAACTTCTAAACAAGCTCATGTAACACCTTGAGGAAAGGTTTGGCATGGGTCAAGTGTTTATCAGATGAACTTTTCATGCCTATTGGTGGTCAACCTTCAGGTTTGGAGTTACCAACATGCCGACCCCCCCCCCCCCCCCCAGGGCTTTTGATTGATTGATTGATTTTCTTTTCTTTTTCTTCGAAATGTGGCAGTGAACATGGACAAGCTGCCTCCTTGGCCGAGGTCTGTGTTTTTTGCTGAGCATATTATTCTAGCAGTCTATTTACAGCTTCAACCATACTGTATATCCTACATAAACATAGACAATTATTTCATGAATTGCTTTATTTTTAGATTTCGCTTATGTTTTAATGTTCTCTGTCAAGGAGGCATGGGTGAAAACGCACACCTGGTTTGGTGAGGTATAGTGGAGTCCTATAGGAAGATATAAAGAACTGCCATCCGTCTCGAGAGACTATGGAGTCGCGCTCTGGATAGGGGTTCTTCTGCTTTTGGTGCAGCGTTCAGTGTGGCTGAATAGACCAATGCGGGATTTGCACTCCCTTCCGCACTTCACACAGGGAAAGACTGATGCTGGTCTGTCTGGTTAGTTTTGGGCCTTATTCTTTCGCCTCAGTCTCTTTGCCACGGACTGCTGGGCGAGCGTTTCTTCAAACCTGGAGAGACCGTCCTCGATGATCTGTCTCCAAGCTGTGCGATCGGATGCTGCAGCTTCCCAGGTATCCAGATCGATGTCCAAGGCCTTCAGGTCTCGCTTGCAAATGTCTTTGTATAGCGCAGTTTTGGTCTGCCTACAGGACGTTTTCCGTTAACTAGTTCTCCATAGAGGAGATCCTTGGGAATGCGTCTGACATCCATCCTCACCACATGACCGAGCCAGCGCATGCGTCTCTGTTTCAGAGTGCTGTACATGGTGGGGATTCCAGCACTCTCCAGGACGGTGTTGTTTGGCACTTTGTCTTGCCAGGTGATGCCCATAATGCGTCTAAGGCAGCGCATGTGGAAGGCATTGAGTTTACGCTCCTGACGAGCTATGATGCAAAAACATACATTGATTTATTTCAAATCTTTTGACAGCATCATCTTCATCAGTGTTATAGTGAATGACAGGAGCTTGGCTGTTTATATAGCCTAGTTGGCAGGTGTATCTAATCAATCAATCAAGTACACAACGCTAATGACAAAGCTGTATATTCTAGAAGAGCCATGGATATAAGTATGGCGTAATAGCCTATATGAGTCATCATCATCATCATCCAGGGCTAGCAGTAGCAGCCCAACACAAAAGGTAATGAGAGAGACATTTTCCGGCACCGGCGTCGCCGCCAACTACATGTATTTGTATCTCAAATACATTTCTCGTCCATCTATGCATGCCTATATGGGCTTTTAAAGTGCTTTTGAAGTCGGTCTCTAATTTTGTCCTTGTTCGGGTCTCCGACAGCCTCAGGGGGAGAAAAAAAACAATACCCTTCGTGCACCTTGAGTCAGTTGAGACACCTCAGATGCCATCATCACAAACATCGGGGTGATGTTTGCCCCTCATAATCATTTTTGCCCTCCTCAAGCACCTGCTGTTGTATACTACCTGGGGAGTCGGTCTCAGACCAGACAGTGATTGCTCCTGCCAGGATGCTCTGGGTGGTATATAGCAGACAGTGTTGATTTCGTCGACTAATACTGTGACGAATTATTTTCGTCGACTAACCTTTTTTTCACTGACGAAAACTAAATGGAAACTAAATGAAAACTAAGCTACAGTATGATTACTAAAAGTAAGACTAAATCTATTGACAATTTCATCAACAAATAAAAACTAGACTAAAATGTTTGCAAGAGACTAGTCAACTCACTGAGGTGGTAAAATATACATTCCTAGTAAACTGGGCGAGTGACCAGTGGTGGACCAAGTACTCACAATGTTTAGTAAAAAATATCAATACTGCAATATAGAAATACTCTGTTACATACAAGTGAAATATCGGAATTCACAATGTACTTGAGTAAAAGTACAAAAGTATTGGAATCAAAATGTACTTAAAGTACCAAAAGTATACTCATTGTGCAGAATGTCCCATTTCAAGTCTAAAAAATTATAAAAATATCTTTTGAAAATAACAGATCTACAAGCTCACAATGTGTCACATCTCGACACATTGTGAGCTTGCAGATCATGATATTTTCAAATGGCTGAAATGAAGTGGTTAATGTATGTTTTGTAATAATAATCCAAATCTACAGAGTAGCCAGTAACTAAAGTTTTCAAATAAATGTAGTGGAGTAAAAGCACAATATTTGGATTCAAGATGTAGTGGAATAGAAGTAAAAGTACTGGAAATCAGAAATACTCCAGTGCCTCAGAATGTTACTTAATCCATTGAGACCTGGAACGCATCCATGTCACGTTAGCGTTTAACCACATTAACCATTAACCCATTTTGGGGCGGGAACACCCCTTTTGGTGTTTTAAACATTGTTATAATTTAGCTATTGAAAAATAGCAGATCTACAAGCTCATAGCGCGCCACCGAGTGGCGCGCTATGAACTTGTAGATCTGCTATTTTTGAAAAATCGTTAAAATGTGCCTCAAATCTTTCCGAAAATTGTCATGATTTAGAAAACTTTTTTTTTAAAATTTCGACGTCAGGCCTGAATGGGTTAAGTACAGTACTTGAGTAGATGTATCCTACTTAGTTACTTTCCACCACTGCAAGTGACAACCCTAACCAACGTATTACCTTGACATTCTTTGGATGATCTAATATACAAATTACTTAGTGGTGGAAAATATTGAATCTTTCTCAACACGTTTTGGTATAGCAACACACAGCAGCAACGTTGGCAAACCAAATAGGCGAGCGTAAGTGGGAAATGTAAAATGTGAGGAAAAAACCTACATGGGGTTTTGCCTTTTGAACTAGAAACTGGAAAGACATGGCAGCTGTTCAGAAACATTAAATGTAATCCAAACCAAAATCGGTTGTGAATAAATGAGGCGAGAAATAGTCCATGTAGTTGCTGAATAAGTTCTGGCACAGATACAGTAGATATAATAATAACCTTGGACACTGCACATTCAAGCTTAGGCGCTATAGGACGAAAGAGCAGTCTGTCTTAATACGGTGCTATATTCATTGATGACTCATTCTTGTTGATTGTTGTTAGATTGTTGTCAGAATCAGAATTTCAGCTTTTTTTGTCACATCACTTCTAGGGGTGGGCAAAACAATCGATTCAGTGATATGTCGCGATTTCTAATGCCAACAATATCAAATGCCACCTACCTAAAAAGGTAAAATGACGGTAATGTATGAACGTACAATTACACAGCTCTAGCATGGCTTAACTAACTGGTGCATCCTTCATATTGATTAGGAAAAGGAACCGATGGAGAGTGAGGTAACTTCTCACAAGTGCACTGTAAAAAGTGTTCATTTAACTCAGAGAGTGTACCAAATATTAGCGTTATTTGCACGGTTACAAATGGATACATTTGGAGAATGTGGCAAGTTGTGACTCAAAATCAGTCATTTGACTTAATTCTAGGAAGTGTAGCCTATCTCAACTGTCACCATGCACATTAAGACCGGGAAATCATCTGTGTCATTTCGGATTTTATACGTTGGCCTTTTGGCTATAGTCAAAAATGTTTGAACAATTTTTGGAAAAACCTTGAATGTGAGAACTACTGATTTAGGAGAAATGTATAGTATCGGTCTCGGGTCTTAATATAATGGGTTAGAGGAACGTGGAAGATGGAGCAAATAACTCGCTGATATAAATGTGACTTAACATTTCCACCAACTGACTGCAACTCTGTCAGACTGTATGCCCATAGACAGCAGCAGACACACAAGGCTGTCAGACTGTATGCCCATAGACAGCAGACACACAGCACTGTCAGACGGTATGCCCGTAGACAACAGACACACAACACTGTCAGACTGTATGCCCGTAGACAGCAGCAGACACACAACACTGTCAGACTGTATGCCCGTAGACAACAGACACACAACACTGTCAGACTGTATGCCCGTAGACAGCAGACACACAACACTGTCAGACTGTATGCCCGTAGACAGCAGACACACAACACTGTCAGACTGTATGCCCGTAGACAACAGACACACAACTCTGTCAGAATGTATGCCCGTAGACAACAGACACACAACACTGTCTGTCAGACTGTATGCCTGTAGACAGCAGACACACAGCACTGTCAGACGGTATGCCCATAGACAGCAGACACACAGCACTGTCAGACTGTATGCCCATAGACAGCAGACACACAGCACTGTCAGACTGTATGCCCATAGACAACAGACACACAACACTGTCAGACTGTATGCCCGTAGACAACAGACACACAGCACTGTCAGACGGTATGCCCATAGACAGCAGACACACAGCACTGTCAGACTGTATGCCCGTAGACAACAGACACACAGCACTGTCAGACTGTATGCCCGTAGACAGCAGACACACAGCACTGTCAGACTGTATGCCCATAGACAGCAGACACACAGCACTGTCAGACTGTATGCCCATAGACAGCAGACACACAACACTGTCAGACTGTATGCCCATAGACAGCAGACACACAGCACTGTCAGACTGTATGCCCGTAGACAACAGACACACAACACTGTCAGACTGTATGTCTGTAGACAGCAGCAGACACACAAGGCTGCAGCAGAACGAGGCCTGTGTAAAACAGAGGGCCTGCATGTGCTCGTCCCAACAGTCTGCCTCAGGGAGGGACGTACCTTGGAAATTCCCCACCACCCACCACAGTCCCCCAGCAGCTCCACAGTAACAGTGACCTTGACGACCGTGCCGCGCGTGCGTGTGTGTGTGTGTGTGAGAGACCATAGTGTGGCCCAGTGGAGCATGGGGAAGATGAATTATAAATGTTTCATTATATGCCTGTCCTAAACCTGCATGCATGGGCCACCACTCTGGAGGAGGAGTATAGATAGGCCCTCTTCACTTCTGATTCCTCACTGTTTATTTTTAGAGTGTGCTACAATGACAAAACTTCAACTTAATGAAAATATATAAATATATGCACAGCAAAAATGCAACACACGCACAAGCGCACGCACGCACGCACGCACGCACGCACGCACGCACGCACGCACGCACGCACGCACGCACGCACGCACGCACACACACACACACACACACGCACTGCCGCACACACACACAGTATATCCCTAACCCTAACACAATTTCAATCTCTCTCTCATTTAGACGATAATTTTAATGAAGGCTGAAGTGTTTGGCTGTGCAGCCAGACAGCGCTGAACAACAGCAGACTGTGAAACACCAAACGACTGTTCTGTATACGCACAGTACGGTGCCGATCTTCTCATTGTGGGACTCGGGTCTATAAATACAGGGATCCGATTGGGTAATTGGTATTATTTCCACCACGGTCTCTTTAACAGTGAATTTGCCCCGTGTGTGTACAGGGGCGGAACGCTCCAAAATTAATTCTGAAAATATTCCCAAATGAAGGAAGATAAGAAGAGAGTAGTCCCACTATAGAGATAAATTACCCAGCCGTCAGAGAGCACTGCTATATGCACTGACGTACTGTACTAAAGGCCCCAGCTTAGCCCATTTTGGACTGAGTTCGATTAAAAAAAGGCTTCTAAATCCTAAAATTTTTCTGAAAAAAACATGTTTCTATGTCAGTGGTGCTCAACCTTTTTCATGTCAAGGACCCCCAGAATTATCTCCATTGGGCCACGGACCCCCATCTCAAAATATGTAGTTCCAGGGACCCCCCCAGAAGCCAATATTTTTGGCTTTTTTGGCTATTTCCACCACATTTTCACGACTTTTCAAAAATAGCAGACCTACAAGCTCGTAGCGCGCCACTCGGTGGCGCGCTATGAGCTTGTAGATCTGCTTTTTTTCAATAGCTAAAGCATAACATAATGCTAACGCCAAAAGGGGTTCCCGCCCAAAATGGGTTAGAATTAAGCCACTGTAACAAGACAAAGTAGCTGTTAGTGGGTAATACATCTGTGAATCTCTGTGCATGCGAATGTGTTCTAAAAGACATTCTGCCACGACGTGTTCACTTGTGGGCAGGGATGCGTGGAAATCAAACGAGACAGCTGACTAACAGATCGCCACGCGGGCAGACCAGCCACATTACTTTGATACTCGCTGCGGCACAAACGAGATGAGTCACACGTACCGTCGCAGAACCAGGGTCAGTGCTGTTTGTTATCTGACTCTTTATATATAGGTTAGAACATATAGGCTGACGTCACCGTCACTGTCAAAGAAGGAGGAAAAGGCCATACATTATTTCATGCATTTATTTGTAAACAGTGTGTTAATACGTTCTGTGCCAGCCAACATTAGCATTTATGGAGGTAAGCTGTGCCGCCATCCGCGTTCACTCACTCACAGAGAACGATCCCCCCCCTCCCCCCCCCACACACACACACACTCAGCACACACACTCTTCTATCATCATCGTCTTTTTCGCGTGAATTTGGCCCAGACCGGCCCACCACAACCAGCGCGCAGATAGCATAAACTCTACCGCCCACTCCATCGAGGCACACACAAACAAACAAGCCCTAATACCACCACTGTAGAGGGGTTATTTGTCACTCACTGATACAGGTACAGTGAAATTATCATGATGGCACTGGCAGAATGGCAGCACGCCCAGACCTTTCCTGTTGGCCTGCCGCCTTTTTTTATTTATTTTTTATATCATGGCGGCCCCCTACGGTCGCAGCCCACCGGGAATATGCCCGGTACGTCCTGTGGCCAGTCCAGCTCTGAGCATTTACATGTCGGGAGGGATGCGGTACAAAGTCACAAATTAGATCCAAACTTTGGATGGCAGAAGATCCACCAAGGACAGCTCTCCTAGATTCCGATTTATGGAGCTTTGGAAATCCTGTTTGTAACCGAGGTAGACGCTGGTCAGACTTTACGTCCCATAGCTGGAAGTGACGGGGGCGTTGCCATAGCAACCGGATCAATGCCAAAAGCTGCTGTGCAGGGGCTCAACCATTACATACACAGAGTATACCGAGGGGGTACGAACATGTACGTAGCTGGCAGATAACGTCCCATGGCTGGGGGGTATACGAGTATATTTGTACCTGGCGCAATATCAGTTAAAAGTACCGGCACAGTATATTATAATATCGATTTTTTCCGTCCCCCACCAGGGATGTGCAGTAATACAATTTAATATTTGAATGGGAGTTGAATGTCATTGTCCCCCCTCTCCCCAAACAAACAGAAAAACAAATCAATAAAGAAACAAACAAGCAAAGACTAGTTGAGATTGTAGTACAGTACACAGTCTGCTCGCCACTCTGAACTTCAATGTTCAGTGAAAAGAACATTCAGATAAGCAAGAAGGTCATCTGGAATTTTCCACAAGTCGAATCCCCCGTACCGTTAACCTTGCTATAGGTGTAGAAGAGCAGCGTGTTCTCAGGAAGGCGCCGGCCCGGCCCATACCGTAGCTGCTCTCAGCTCTTTGTAGAGCTCAGTATATCAAATTAAAAGTGCCTGAAGACAAACCTCTAAGAACGCTGATCATCTCGGCATCGTGTCTGGATGATAATAATATATAGGGGAGGAAAATGGAGGAAAGGAATGGAGACCTTTCTTTGGTGCATCATTGTGTATATTTAGCTTTTCATACAAATGATTCTATAAATGTCTTCTACATCCTGACAGTTTTCTGAAAAAGCTATGTTTCTATGTCAGTCATTCTTCGATTTTTCAAAAATAGCAGACCTACAAGCTCGTAGCGCGCCACTCGGTGGCGCGCTATGAGCTTGTAGATCTGCTATTTTTCAATAGCTAAAGCATAACATAATGCTTACACCAAAATGGAGACCTTTCTTTGGTGCATCATTGTGTATACTTAGCTTTTCATACAAATGCAAATAAAATCGCTGGTCTGGCCGGCTAAGACAAGTCAGCATTATTATTATTATTTCAACTTCTGTTGATTTGGTTGTATTTCTGCAGAAGCATCGCATTGCATTCTATACAGTATGATTATTACGGGTCAGGCTGCTTTTGCTCTTCAGTATTGGACACTAAGTACTTTTTTTGTGCAATGAGGACTGAGCTCACTGAGCTACATAGAGTATATATATATATATATATATATATATATATATATATATATATGATGATAATTCACTTAAAGTCTTATTTCAGATATAGTGAAAATAGCCCCTCTACAGTCTACAAGCTCACAATTTGTCGCATTTTATACGGGAGGTTTCAACATTTCAATACAGCACTGCATTGATATTAAAAATAAAATGTACATCTTAATTTGTACTTTTGGATACTTGAGTATTTTCTTGTGTATACTTTGTCCACCACTACTGCTTATTTGACACATGCTTGATTGTGTAGTTTCTAGTTTGATATGGACTGTGGTAGAGTGAATGTTTTCACACACACACACACACACACACACACACACACACACACACACACACACACACACACACACACACACACACACACACACACACACACACAGTGGCATGAGTTATATCTATTATATTATTATTGTTATTGTTATGTTTGTCTTAATATTTTTAGTTTAATTAAAACAAAAAATATATATAAATGTTAAACCCCAGACAGCCCACATTTCACGATGTAATTCTAATCTGTTCTATTCAACCCCTCAACCCCCGAAATGTATACAATCTAAATACATTCCGTTACTTTTCTTCTTCCAGTAATTATGCATCATATATTCCTATACGTGCTTAGCAAGTTTTTCCATCTTTCACAGATCAAGACTTTATGGACCTTTTTAGATGAAAAACTATCAATACAGGAAGAAAACATCAGCAAAATAGCAGTGACACACTGCCAACATGTTCTAGTTCCCGCTGCCAGCATCAATAATTCAGCCAACAGCTCATAACTTTAGTTTCTACACATACCAGGCCAACCACTGTTTTTCTCACGCAGCCATTTCAATGTATACCAGTATTAAACAATCAAGAGAGTGCTCCATGAGGCATCTAACAGCTTATTTTTTAACAGTTCATACAATTTAGGCATTTAGCAGACGCTCTTAATCCAGAGCGACTTCATACTCACAGTGCAGCTATAGTAAATCGTTATTATGTACGTACGTACGTGTGTGTGCGTGCGTGCGTGCGTGTGTATGCACTCTGATAGCTAGTAATGTTTGAAGGTCTAAAATATGATAACTGTGGGACATGCGTGGTTAGTTAAACAGGAATGGACAGCCTCTTCATTGAGCTTTTTTTAAATGTGCTGTTTGGAGAGGAAGCGGATCTCGGTGAGGTTTGTGCACCTGCTGTGTATATGTGATGTGTGTCTCTCTGCACAATTTATTTCTGAATTGTTTCAAATACCATAGTGCGTCACAGTACTGTTGCCGGTGTTAATGTACTCATTCATGACTCAGAGAGTGTGCGAATGTAACCGAATGGGCCCGTAATAGCTCACAACACTTTTTAATGCGGCGTGTTGTGTTGGGACGCGGAACACGGTCCGGCAGATAGGTGATCCGACTTGCTAAACTTGACTTGCCATTTAAGAGAAATGTGCATGCACAGAGTCAGACAGGGGTGAGGGGCTGCCAATGTATCTTTTCTTGTTGTTTTTATTTTTATTTTCACCCCCACGTCTTTCAGAAGCTACACTGGGCATGAAGATCTCAAATGACTGGGCCTGTGCCCGAGTGCAGCCCAATGGACGCTACGCTTCTGGTACGCAATGAGCCAGTGACTGAGCCTGGCTTTGGGACCAGTGAGGAGAGGAGGATTAGTCTGTCTGGTTGCACTGAGGTGCTGCACATCATGGCCGTGGGCTTATCCTGGATGAATTGCTTTGTGCACACTGAAGTGTAACATGGCTGGGCAGAGTTATTCTCAGATCTACGTTTACAAGAATGAGCAAGAAAAAAAATAAGTCTCTGCAGGACACCAGGGTTCAGCTTGTAGGCCCCACCTCTGTACTATACTATACAGTTTCACACTTTCTTTCTTCATCGCATGCACACGCGCACACACACGCGCACACACACACGCACGCACGCACGCACGCACGCACGCACGCACGCACGCACGCACGCACGCACGCACACACGCACGCACGCACACGCACGCACGCATGCATTCAACATAGTCTGAATTTGAAGGGTTGTCATATACTCCTTTTTCTCTAGAATTTTGATAAGTTCAAGATAATATTTATTTCCAGGTAACTTATATTTACCTCCAGCTGATTTAGTTTAAAGGAAACTGAAAAGTGGGGCTTTGAAAGAGGCTCTCTTGTCCCCTATATATATATACAGCGGGCCATTACATGACCCCTATACGCACCATTTCTCATTTGTTTTGTAATATATATTGATTTACTATTTTAATTACATGCTAATCTCAAAACACCTAGGTGCCAGGCTTTATGACTCTCTCAAGTCACATGACAAATTTCCTGTTTGCAAATATTTATTGAAAGTGGTGTCCTGAGAGGCCTATAAAAATGGAACGGAGATCATTAAACAGAGACTTAGCTGTGTACAATATCCACACACGTGTCAATATCAGTGACATAGGATGACCAGGCTACCAATCAATTGTCTCACCATTGTACCTTACTTTAATGCACATATAAATCATGAAAAAATATATAATTATAAATAAATATATATATATATAAATAAAGGGTTCAAAGATAACATTTTACCATATATATATATATATATATATATATATATATATATATATATATAATGGTAAAATGTTATAGTTGAACCCTTTGAAGTCAAGTCATCTATTCAATCTAGAGCTGAGGTGCACATGCAGGAGTTATATTTCTAAATCTATCACTGGATGACAACACATTTGGGTATATACAATTATTATTGTTTTTGTAATAATTTTACCAGACATCATTTTCTTTTGACACATAGCCTATTTGGCACATTAAACCCAATGAAGTTTAATGTTTTTGACTACACGAGAAAGCCGCTGTTGATGAAGAGTATAATTTGACAGCTTTAGTGTCCTTCCATCAGCAAGATATATTGAAACTCAGACTGCATTAGGATTATTAGGAAGCTGAAATATTCAGGGGGAAAAGCGTGTCTTTCTCAAAGGGAAAATCCACACGTATTCATCTCTTCAGTCTAATTTGCTTTAAACCAGTGGTTCTCAAACCTTTTCATGTCAAGCACCCCTAAATTCAAATGACTCTCATTAGCCCGCGGACCCCCATTAGAAAATATATGCCAAGGACCCCCATAACAGAAGATTTTCACGGTTCTAGCAGTGATTTTCAACCATTTTCATTTCAAGGACCACCAGTTTGACCTGAATTAGGCTACGGCCCCCCCCAATTTATATCTCTGGGACCCCAATGTATATTGTAAAATCAAAGTTAATTTAACTCTGAGAGTGTACTACAAATGGAACCAAAAGGGTCCTGTTAGGGTCCATTTGTACACTCCCTGAGGTACAGAGTACCCATAAGGGACTATTTGGTTCCTAACTATAATTTAGCTGGGGGACCCCCTGGAACACCCTCATGGACACCTAGGGGTACCACCGGACCCCACTTTGGGAACCACTGCTTTAACCCATTTTGGGTGGGAACCCCTGTTGGTGTTTTAACTAAGCATTATGTTATACTTTAGCTATTGAAAAATAGCAGATCTACAAGCTCATAGCGCGCCACAGAGTGGCGCGCTATGAGCTTGTAGATCTGATATTTTTGAAAAAAACGTAAAAAGGCGGCACAAATCTTTGAATATATATTCTTTCAGAGCGAATGTTTTTTTTATTTCGACGTCATGCCTAAATGGGTTAAACAAAATGTACAACGTGTAGTGTGTACAGTATTTAGTATGCATTGTGTATGCATGCGGGCAGCGTGCGCGCGCGCATGTGTGTGTGTGCGTGTGTGTGTGTGTGTGTGTGTGTGTGTGTGTGTGTGTGTGTGTGTGTGTGCGTGTGTGGTCGTGTCTGTTCTGGAATAATCCATGCCGTGTGCAGTGTTTGCATGGCTTGTTCCTCAGATCAAGGTTGCTGGTTTAACCCATTTAGGCCTGACGTCGAAATTTAAAAAAAATCTTTTTTCTGAAAAACCTTGTGTTTCTGTATCAGTGGTGCTCCATATTTCATGTCAAGGATCCCCCAAAAATATATGTAATATGCCTCCGTGCCCCCCCCCATCTGAAAATATGTTGTTCCAGGGACCTCCCCAGAAGCAAAGATTTGAGTTAAAATGTTCACTCTGTAATAATATAATAATTATTATTACAAAGATTTGAGGCACATTTTCACGATTTTTCAAAAATAGCAGACCTACAAGTTCATAGCGCGGCACTCGGTGCCGCGCTATGAGCTTGTAGATCTGCTATTTTTCAATAGCTAACACCAAAAGGGTTCCCGCCCAAAATGGTTTAATTGAGCCTGTACTGAACCCGGGGCTGGGAGAGCATGGAGAGTAGCATCGATTAACTATGAAATGGTTCCAATATGGCCAATCAATTGAGCTTTGTGAGCAGCTCCCCCAGGACTTTGATTTTCCTCTCAAACAACAATCCGGGATCTCTGCTCTTCAAAGGCAAAGCTAGGGCCCCATCTTTGTTGTTGTTGTTGTTGTTGTCGTCGTCGTCGTCCCCCCGCCTCCATATGTTTGAGTGATGTCACCCAGGTCGATGTTATCCATGTCCATAAAGACTCTCCCACACTTGAATTACCTGGGAGAGGAGTTCCTGCCGCCCCCCCCGTGCTACGGTAGCGACCGATAAAGGTCAATCTCCCATGGTAATGGCCGATTGTGTTTGTCCCCTTTATTGGTCCTTTGAGCCGTGCGGTTCACAGATGTCTGCATGCAGTCAGTGGTGGAGAAAAAAATTTATTCGCACGTTTCACTTATGAGCATCGATACTGAGATGTAGTGGAGTAGAAGTAAAAGTACAGAAAATTGGCAATACTAAAAAACAAAATACATAAAAATTGTATCCAAGTACAGAGCTTGAGTAAATGTAGCCTATACTATACACCACTGGGTGTCGTGACACAGTCCGGCACACAGTCCACCCTCACATCGTCTCAGACTTCTCCTCCGAACATGCCATCGTCGTGTTTCAGTCCTTTATCTGCCTGAGCTTAGTGCCGAACCGCGACTCGCTCCGACGCGAGCGAGCGGGCCACGAAGAAGAGATCCATATAGCAGCGGCGTCACCACAGGAGCGCTGCTTTAGCGAGAGGCTAACCGTCTAACCATTTCAGCTAATTGCCTCATTAATGATTCACCGGTGTTAGGCTGCTCTAGCACTTCGCTGTGGGGAGCAAATTGTTCTGATTGGTTTGCCTCTGTCAATTATTGATGAGCTTAGTGAGCTGAAGTGCTAACACCTGGCTTTGTGTAGGTCCAAATGGCCCCTGCATTCCCATCACACACACACACACACTGTTATCCACACACAGCCCCGGCTGACCAGCACGAGTCAAGGGCTGTTTTCTGTTCTGTAAGAGTGGATGTATAGGTATAGCATGCCCTGGAGCAGGGGTGGGCAACTGGCGGCCCGGGGGCCACATGCGGTCCACACCTTCACTTATTGTGGCCCTCAGGTTAATGTCAGAATACTGATATAATATTGGTTTCAGCTGTTACAATTCCACAACATGCAAACATGACCTGCTTTAATTACTTCAGTCTAAATTAGTACTTAAATTAGCTCATTGCTCAACACAAGTATAATTAAAGGCATTTGAAATTACATAAAAATGTAAATTTTCAGGATTCCAATTCAAAAATAGCAAAAGATAATTCAAGATTTCAATTCGAATATAGGAAAAAATAGCCGATCTACAAGCTCAAAACGCGTCGCAGCGCGACGCGTTTTGAGCTTGTAGATCGGCTATTTTTGCGACAACAGTAATATGGCCCTAGGGAGTGAGTGTGGAAATATAGTGGCCCTCTCCATCGTCAAAGTTGCCCAGCCCTGCCCTGGAGCATGCAAGGTCTTTAGTCAGGAGCGTACTACCTCACAGAGCACAGTTCAGTGTTACTGACTGAGCAACACTTGTTAGGCTACAGAGATATAGAACGGTAGCTCGTGGTCATAATTCTGCTGAACGTGACGGAATGCAAGCCTATAGACCTTAATGCTGTAACAAGGAAAGGGGCCGTGGCCACAGCTGGGTGACTACCGCAGGTGTGTGTGTGTGTGTGTGTGTGTGTGTGTGTGTGTGTGTGTGTGTGTGTGTGTGTGTGTGTGTGTGTGTGTGTGTGTGTGTGTGTGTGTGTGTGTGTGTGTGTGTGTGTGTGTGTGTGTGTGTGTGTGTGCGCTCGCGCGTGCGCGTGTGTGTGTGTGTTATACATATTATATACCCCACAAGTACAGTACAATTTGAGACATAGTATTTGAGATATTGTGAGGAGCTGAGGACAATATTCATGGTCCTCACAGTCACGAGAGAATAGGTTTTTTTTCTATTGTCAAATGTAGGCTTACAATTAGGATAGGGTTGGAGTGGACAGTATTGGATTTATACTTCGTTGCACGCTGGTGAAAATAGCATTTTTAAGCTCACAACACGTTGCACCATGACGTGTCGTAATGCAAACATGAATGTGAGTGTGTGTGTGTGAGAGAGAGAGAGAGAGAGAGAGAGAGAGAGAGAGAGAGAGAGAGAGAGAGAGAGAGAGAGAGGTGGGTGGGGAGGTATTTTCCTACATAACGTACCCTTAATCTTTCTCTCAACCACCTGTGGTGCAGCCGGCAAGAGAGGTAGACATTTGTTGTAAACAACAGAAACAAGTGTACGGTTAGTCCATATTTTTGGGCAGAATTATAATTAGCAAACGGAATAACAGACTCTGTCTTAAAACCAAGCAGCACTATACTCTCATAGGACACCTTGATTACTAGGATTCATCTCCAGACTGAGCTTTTAACGTGAGCTGTTAGTTACCTGCGTATATACACCATGTCAGCGCCTGCTTTGTTTATCATGATTTACAATAGTCTAATGTAGGCACCTTTACTGTGGGGTCCGTAATTGGATCTCCCGTGGATAGTAGCAGGATATGTGCTACAGTACAGTTGGGTATGTCTAATGGCCCACCCACAAAGCGTTCCTTCAGATCACATGAATCACCGCTCGAGGGGGCTCACCAAACCTGTACTGTGGTTTTCAGGCAATACATCTATTACTACCGAGCGGAAAGCCCTGAAGAAAAACTGCTATTCAGAGCAATATTTTACCTTTTTGTGTTGCAATCACACACATAAAGAGGCCGGCATTAAACAAATGAATGCTCTTCCTGTTTTCCATCAGTAATCCATATATAAATCCACAAAATTGTCAGTGACGATTAGCCAAGTTGTATTTATTAATGCACATGTTTCTTTTTAATATTTATTACCTTGATTTAGCTTCGGTCGCTAGCCGCAGCTAGCATCCATGTCAGAAACAGGCAAAAAAAATCCAAAATCCTCCGTTCACGTGCACACGGCCTGTAGTGCCTTTATGGCTCACAATGAGATCAACTACGATGTTCGGAGCCTTATATAAAACATTTAATTTGAGGTTGCGCGGACAATAACACCGATCGGAGCCACACAACACAACCAGTGGCACAGCACGAGATGGCCAACTTCTACATGATCTGCCCATGTCGTACATTTCTCTTGCGCTGGTACTGTAGGTGGTGTCTAAGGAGTATTAATTTATCCATTTATTTTTTTGAAAGATATTTGTTTTGGCTTTTTCTGCCTTTATTGATAGGTTGAAAGTAGACTGACAGGAACTGGGGAGAGAGTTGCTTAGCAGCAGCCTAGGTGCCCAGACGGTTGAGCTAACCGTCTGGGTCAATTTATCTATTTCTAACAGTGTAACCAAATGGACCCATGCCTTTGTTCACTCTCATAGTAAAATGAACACCGAGGACTATAGGAACGCGCAGCTCTGGATGAGCAGATTGAGACAGTTGTGTTTAATGTAGGAAGACGTGAACACAAGAGGAGGAGAGTCACCCAGGCTGCTATAAGTGAGTTTGCTCCGCTCTCTCCCTGGCCTTAATTGAAGCTGATTAGAGAGTCACTCCCTATGCGGACGCTCCTGTCACTCTGAATATCAGCCAGGCCCGGTTGTCCGCGCATCACTCACACAGTGGTCACCCGCCGCGGCTTTGTTTTTACTGCACGGGAACCAGGGAGGGCATCACAAGCCCACCCCAAACGACAGTGACTCACTGTGTGTCATCCCAGCTATATAGGCCTTGGGGGGGGGGGGGGGGGGGGGGGTGCAGCAGGAGGGTGCTACAGTATGCAGTTCACATTAGAGTGCGTGTTTCCCGCTACTCGTGGTGCTGCGTGACGATGCGTAGATTGGCGTGATTGCGCATCACGCACGGCCATGTTCAACAAATAAAGGGGATCAGAGATGGGTGGTCGCCGGTCTGACTCATGTTTTATTTTCTCTCCCATTCTCTCTCACTGCCCGTCCCTCCCGTCTCTCTCTCCCTCTCCCTCTCCCTCTCCCTCTCTCTCTCTCTCTCTCTCTCTCTGTCTGTCTATGCAGATATCCTGGTGATAGAATGCTGATGACGTGAGAGTGACTGGCCAATGGCACGAAGAGCCCTGCCCTCGTCCTCCCTCCCCACCACAAAGCACAACATTTGAAGACGACGTCACAGGAGAACAAAAGATATGAGGAATCCCCCCAGAAATCTCTACGGCAAAATCGTTCCGAGCCTCGTACAACTCCCTGATATTTTACCTCCAGCTTTTTCTATGAAACACAGGGAAGAGAACAGGACCGAACAGGAAAAAAAACACAAAAAAGAGACAAACTGAACTGAAAGCCAAGAGATGGTCGACAACATCAGCCATAAAAAAACAAAACATGGGTGAACAATTTTCTCTTTGGTGGGGAAGAAGAAGAAAACATTGATGCATGCTTGTTGTAATTAGCTCACATACAACCCTACCCTTATTCCTATAGGAAACAAACAAACCAAGACTGTTTTCATGACTGTGGATACAATACTCATTATATCACCATTTTCCTGTCAAAAAAAAGAAAGAAAGAAAGAAAGAAAGAAAGAAAGAAAGAAAAAAGAAAAAAAACATTCTATTTATCTCCTCAGTGGTCATTGTAATTATCATCAAAAATATGTTCCTCGTTTTAGAGAACGCTCTGCAACTTAACTCTTTGGAGCTATTTGGACTCGAAGAATTATACCTCCTCTATAATCATTACATAACTGGCCTAGTCTCCCACTCGGGGATCCACACTAACACATGTAAATAGACATGATGAGTGACACAACAGCATGGAACAGACAATAGTGTATTATCCATCTCTTCCCCGTTAGTTCAGAAACCTCAACCCCCTAGATTTCTTTCCCCTTATTTTCATACAATGAAAGATTTCAGTATAGCTCAAATAGGCGCTTGAAGTGGAACGGCCTTAGCTAATGTTATTATTTTTTAACATTCTTGGGAGGATTCTATGGCAGTGATCCATATTACCAATCAGTTCTATTGGGAACGGTACGTTCTGTATTACCAATCAGTTCTCGTGGGAACGGTAGAGCAGATATTTCACGGTATATGCTAGTCTAAGCTGACACTTTTTACATTTATTTATCTATTTTTCTAAATGGTATTATTTCTCCTTGTTGCATGAAACACCCCGTCCCTCCCCCGACAGAGGGCAATAACTGCTGTATTAAAGAGGTGCCATCATCAGCGCGAAGATGGCCGTCTCTTTCTTGGCATGGCGTGATCCACTGTTCTTATAAGGCTAGCTGCGGGAGAGAAGAACACCTCATTGATCACCATGCAAACACGCAGACTCTGACCCCATGCCTATCGCAGACTTTAATGAAGAAAACCAAATGGACCGACAGATGATAAGCCAAGCCACCGAACAGACGAACCTCAAAAGGCTTATTATACCTTCCACTGGTGAAGCTATAGATAGAGAAACTGTGCATGGACATGAGGACAAAAAAAAGAAAAAAATACTGTAGCTTGATCCATCTTCTTCATCCTCTTGCATCCTCTACCTCTCTGCTGTGTGTGACATAATAATAATGCCCGGGAAACCCAGGACTGTCCCCAACAATCCACTGTGCTCTGCTGCATGTCCCTCAAGTGTCATGTGGGGAGTGTCACTCAATCTCAAACGCTATACGGACGGATGCACATCGATGGGGAACACAAGACAAACTAACATCTACTCACACAGACGCACGGAAAGACACACATGCACGCACACACACGCGCGTGCGCACAGGCATACACAGTACACACACACGGGACACGACACTCAAATGTGTCATTGTAAATATTGTACACTATATCAACCAAGTATAGTCTCAGATCTGTACTCTGCATGTTGACATGTAGAAACGTGATCGTTATGCACAGAGGTTGGGCTGGTCGGTCGTCACCGAGCTGACTCTCCAAACCAATGCAAACTCTGCTGCTGGCTCCATACACATACACACACACACACACACACACACACACACACACACACACACACACACACACACACACACACACACACACACACACACACACACACACACACACACACACACACACACACACACACACACACACACACACACACACACACACACACCTCTGCACTTCAAACCTTTGTAGCAAAAAAACAAAACAAAAATGTATTGTGACACGATGGAAATACACTTACCTCTTCGTTTTCATATTGAACAAACAGTTCCTCTGCAGCTGAATAGGTTTTAAGCACTTTGAAAGGATGCGTAAACCTTCTCCTTTGATGTCACACATGCAGGACCTGCTCAGAGGGAGCGGGGGTGGTGGTGGTGGTGGTGGAGGGGGGGAGCGGGGCGGAGCGGGGGGGAGGGGGGAACTGGGACGCTCCAATTAAGTAGCAGCGCACAAAGTGGCGTGGGGCACTCTGCCAGCAACTGTCTATTCATCCTATGTCAAAGGGATTTACACATCTCAATGAGTCAACAGCACTGCCAACGCGGCGGCCCAAGAGCAGAGCAGAGCAGAGCAAGAAAAAAAAGACAGAACGGCGAGAGGAAGCTTTTTGGGAGAAAAGGAAAATGAAGGCGAGGGAATTGGACATTATCTTTCTTTTGTATTTCAGCCAAAAAAAAATGTGCAGGAGAAAGTCAAGACTACTTCACCCTGCTTTCCATTGAGTGACAGAATATCCCTCCCTTGACCCCCATCAGCCACATCGGAGAGTTCAGCATGGAACCCCAACGTGGGGTCTGGGGACCCCCAGGGGTCCTTGAGGGAGTTCCAGGGGGTCCCCAGCTAAATGATAGTTAGGAACCAAATGGAGCCCTTATAGGTCTGTAACTCTGAGAGTGTACAAATGCCCATTTGTACACTCTCAGTGTACTAATGGCCCTGAGGTACAAATGGAAACAAACAGACCCTAATGGGTCCGTTTGGTTCCATTTGTAGACTAATGCATGTCAAACTGGGGAGTCCTTGAAATTAAACAGGTTGAGAATCACTGCTAGAGCCGTAAAAATCTTCTCTTATGGGGGTCCCTGGCATATGTTTTCAAATGGGGGTCCGCGGGCTAATTAGTGTCATTTTGGGGGTCCTTGACATGAAAAGGTTTGGGAACCACTGCTCTACACACTATACCGTGTCCTCATGTCCTGTCTGGGGTTGACTTTGTGTTAATGAGCATTGGCCCTAAAAGCTCAGCCAGGTGTTTAGCCTCATGGCTAAGTACCTGTTGCCCTTCTACCCCCATGCAGTGATTGGTTTATCCCTTCTACCCCCATGCAGTGATTGGTTCATCCCTTCTACCCCCGTGCAGTGATTGGTTTATCCCTTCTACCCCCGTGCACTGATTGGTTCATCCCTTCTAGGCTTCTACCCCCATGCAGTGATTGGTTCATCCCTTCTACCCCCATGCAGTGATTGGTTTATCCCTTCTACCCCCATGCAGTGATTGGTTTATCCCTTCTACCCCCATTCAGTGATTGGTTTATCCCTGCCCACACTGCGGCTGTATACCGTCTCCCTGTACACACACACACACACACACACACACACACACACACACACACACACACACACACACACACACACACACACACACACACACACACACACACACACAGCCTTGCCAAGGGATCAATACGCTCGTTTATTGACCAATGATGCAATGACTTGACTTGATGCGACGTGAGTTAAAACAATTTGGAATTAAAGTAATATGACCATAGAGTAATAAAAGGATAGAGACCGAACCGGAGCGTTAGCTCCACCCCCCCCCCCCCCCACCCCCCCCCCCCCCACCATTCATTTCAGTAGAAGTGGCGTTTTGAAGCACCCGGAAGACTGCCGGAAGTATAATTATAACTCCATGGCTCGAGCGAGCGGAAGTATTAGCCTAGCCTAGCCCTGGACCTCAAACATGAGCTTACGCACGTGACGTCATGAACGTCCGTCCACCTCCATTAAAGTGCTGCAATTCCACATTTGGCCAGTAGGTAGTGGCAGCTTCAATGTTGGACAGCCTTACTGGGGGCTTGACTATGACGCATGCCACGCAGAGTGTATTTAAAAAATCACACACGTGTGAACTGAGTGGTGCAACTCCCCTCTCCCCCTGCCCCCCTCTCTCTCTCTCTCTCTCTCTCTCTCTCTCTCTGTAATTAGCAGGCAACAGTGCAACACTATCTCTCTCTCTCTGTTTCTGGCACAACAGCGCCACTTTTGCCCCTACTGGTACTCTAAACATAGTCACATAGGTTAGGACGGACATTGCTGTTCCTTGGAGTGGTTGCACCACTCAAAAAAGACACAGATAGAGAAAGAGAGATGAGGTGAGATGATGGGTGTAGAGAGAGAGAGGCTCACTGGGTGTAGAGAGAGAGAGGCTCACTGGGTGTAGAGAGAGAGAGGCTCACTGGGTGTAGAGAGAGAGAGGCTCACTGGGTGTAGAGAGAGAGAGAGGCTCACTGGGTGTAGAGAGAGAGAGAGGCTCACTGGGTGTAGAGAGAGAGAGAGGCTCACTGGGTGTAGAGAGAGAGAGAGGCTCACTGGGCGTAGAGAGAGAGAGGCTCACTGGGTGTAGAGAGAGAGAAAGGCTCACTTGGTGTAGAGAGAGAGAGGCTCACTGGGTGTAGAGAGAGAGGCTCACTGGGTGTAGAAAGAGAGAGAGGCTCACTGGGTGTAGAGAGAGAGGCTCACTGGGTGTAGAAAGAGAGAGAGGCTCACTGGGCGTAGAGAGAGAGAGGGGCTCACTGGGTGTAGAGAGAGAGAGAGGCTCACTGGGTGTAGAGAGAGAGAGAGGCTCACTGGGTGTAGAGAGAGAGAGAGGCTCACTGGGTGTAGAGAGAGAGAGAGGCTCACTGGGTGTAGAGAGAGAGTGGCTCACTGGCGCACCTGCGTGGACGCGGCGTAGCTTGAGGCGAGTGAGCAGGTGGTGAGCAGCCAGACTGTACCTGGCTCAGTTAAAATGTACACGAGGATGAAGATGTCAGTCAGGACGCACGCCGTGCACTTACAGGAAACAAAGATAGAAGAGGGCTGAATCTTTTTTCCGAGCCTCAAGGCTCTCCGCTTTCCTCCAAGTGAAACAGAACACCGTGTCTTGAGCAGCTAAAGGCCGGGCCCCGTGACAGGATGTTTGATTTTTTTCCGAGCCCTTCCAGCGGCAGCGGCGGCGGTGTGTTGTTCTGCTCCGATGGCCAGCAGACAGGTTGGCGTGAGGAGCTTTCTATCTGGCAATGACCCTGACCATGCATGACCTTACCCAGAAACCCCTGTGTTATACGCAAGGATCAGTGGAGCACGCATATGCGGGTTGTGTGCCTTTGTCTGCAAACACACGGGCGCGTGCACGCACGCACACACACACAACCACGTCACAATCACAACCTCTCTCTATCTCACTCACTCGCTCTGTATGTCTTTGTCTCTCTCTCTCTCTCTCTCACACACACACACACACACACACACACACACACACACACACACACACACACACACACACACACACAAATGCAGACCCACGCCAATCTAAACAACGACGCTGTATGTAAACAGATCGTCGACATAATGGGATTGTTCGGCGTGCAAACAATAAGCTGTTAGCGTAATCACAGGTCAAAGATATATTACCCAGAGGGCCATGCTGTAGGTATATTAACATGATGGATATGTAGGGGAGCGGAAGAAGGGGGGGGGGGGGGGGGGGAGGGGACAGAGATAGGGTGCTCTCCTGATTCAGATTTAGCCCCTGTCTGGGGCGCCTCCCCCCTCCCCCATTTCATCCTCCTTCCTCCTCCCTGCACTCCCATTAATCCACTAGATTACTATTCCTCTGACACGGTGCAAATCTGGAGTGTTAATTTAACTCTGAGAGTGTAAAAATGGACCCTAACTATGTACAATCCCCTCCCCCCCAATCCCCCCAATCACTTATTTATCCTTTTTTCCATCCTCAGCCTGCCTCTTATTCTCCGCCCTCCTTTCCCTGGATAGATTCCATGCTGTTGTGACGGAGCGCTCCGTCTGTCGCCGGAGTCAGACATGATGAGAGCATATTTGACGCAGCCTCGTGAGCTCTTTTTTTGGATTAGGAAAAGACGGGTGTCGAGTTAACCGCTTAAACCCTGTATACTTTATTGTACGTCAAATAGCGAAAATAGGCAATCGACTATAGCTCACCATCCGTTTGTAGATCTTGTAGAGATCTACAAACGGCTGTTCGCCTATACACTGCGTGTAAGAAAGAGGAGTTAACGGGCAATTATTGGCACTAGATTTGCCCGTAAACCTAAAGTTTAGCAGGCATATACAGTAATATACGGTATGGTAATATACAGGTGTGATGGTACAATTCAGGAGTTTACCGGAGGTTGTTGGAAAGTGTAACGGGAGTTTCCTGTAAATATACACATCCGTATATTCCATGCTTTTTGCGCAGTGACTATAGTGTTGTCAAATGTTCACATATTATGACATGCTCAGTATGTCTGGACACTATAGGGTTCATGTGGTTAACAGCGGACCACCGGGGCTGCTCGGGCAGCCATTCATGAAGCGCTCACATCCCTCTCTCCACTGTGCCAACTGTGAAAGCAGAGAGTATACCAGGTTCATCGCTCAGTGTCTGTCAGCTTGAATACAGCCTCGTCCATAGCAGGGCTTATTAACTTATACTATCTGCTTTATTTGATTAGCATCCAGCTCGTTCCCCCGACTGGTTAATAAGTCCATGTCCTCTTGGCCGTACACTTCATTAGTGTCATCACTAGCTATAGCCGCTGGGCGCGCTGCATGCGTACGTCGGTCGGTCCACCGGAGCAGATAAGGCAAGACAGACAGAGCAGAACCGGTGAGCCAGAACACGGCGGATCAAAGCAGTTCTACAGTAAAGCCCGGTTTATGCTTTGTCGTCTGACGGAGCATACATTATAGGAGAGAGAGACGGTACACAAAGGGCTCATGTCTAGTTATCCCACTTAGACCTGAGGCCGATTTTAAAGAAAAAAAAGGCTTCTAAATCTTCTAAATCTAAATCTAAAAGTTTTCTGAAAAACCATATGTTTCTATGTCAGTGGTGCTCAACCTTTTTCATGTCAAGGACCACCAGAATTATCTGAATTTGGCCGCGGACACCCATCTGAAAATATGTAGTTCCAGAGACCTCCCAAAAGCAAATATTTCAGTTAAAAATGTTTATTAACGCCACATTATTTGCGCCACATTTTCACGATTTTTCAAAAATAGATGAAAATAAATCTTGTAGATCCGCAGGCTTGATGCTAGAACCACAGTGCTGGAGCCGTGCTGAGACGCTAAAGTGGGCCGTTGTTGTCTGAGGTGATGTAAGGTCTGCCTCAGGCTGCCCATACACAAACAAGATATCAGAGGTGAGGAGAGGTGACCAACAACTTTAAATGCTTAAACACGCATGCACCATGTGCGCGCGCGCACGCACACACACACACGTACGTATACGTCTGGGTCAGTATGCTTCTACGTCTGTTAGGTTGTGAACTGTGATGATTACCAGTGACCTTAGAGCAGACGATGTTTGGGGTTCTGGGGTCAGAGGTTGAAGGATTACAGTGTTGTGTCCCCCTGGTCAACTGATTTGCTCTAATCCTGAACCGTGGGCTGACCCTGCGCCTCTTGACAAAAATGATTAGCACATGCCCCCCCCCCCCCCCCCCCCTTCAACGAATTACATGCACTTCACAACCGGTGGCTACGTCCTGACAGCTCTCCAAATTGTTTTGGGAAAATAAACTTTCAAACTAAATCCAGCACATCAAAGGAAATGTTAAAGGTTCCCAAGTCCAGAGAACGAGGCTGAGCCACTGTGTGTGTGTGTGTGTGTGTGTGTGTGTGTGTGTGTGTGTGTGTGTGTGTGTGTGTGTGTGTGTGTGTGTGTGTGTGTGTGTGTGTGTGTGTGTGCAGAGCAAACATAACTAATGACCCAAGAATATTAGATCAAGATCCACCCCCCCCCCCCCCCCCCCCTCTCCCAATGATAAAGATGAATAATACAGCTCTTAAAGTCACTACTACTCTCATCTCCTCCTCATATGCACATCATGATATGGGTGAGCAGAAGGTACCCATCGAGCCCTTAGACCCTTCTAGAGATGAGATTGGCTCCCAAGAAGCTTTGGGGGCGCACGGAAAGAATTGGATTACACAAGAGGTCTGGAAGGACATAAATGCTCTCTAGGCTGACCCCCGTCTAGCACCACCACCCAAAACAAAACAAAAACGATGCCAAATCGTTGGTGTCTGATTGGCTTCCAGAGAAGAGACTTTTCCTTTGAAGGCCCTGGGTCTTGCAACGTCATCCAAATGGACACGTATGGGTCTCGATCTTAACCCCCGACACGTGGAATGAAATGGATCCTTATGGGTACCATTTTATGCACTCTCTCAGGGTAAAATTAACACATTAACACAGGATTGTACAGTCGGTATACCCGTGGCCTTCTGGGGGTCCTTGAAATTACAAAGGTTGAAAACCACTGCTCTAGGCTGACCCCCCCCTCGCCCCCGGTCTACCTGAGTCTTCAGTGTCTGACCGGGCTCTGGAGAAGAGACTTTTCTCTTTGAAAGGCATCAGCCATGGGGTGAGTGAGGACAGACCGTGGAAACGTGCAGCGGTCCGTAACATGCCAAGACTGACAGAGGTTGCCAGGAAGGAAGGGTACTTCTAGAGAAACCTTGAATTCCCACTACAGAAATAAATATATGGGGAAATAATAAATCGCCCAGAGACAATGGACAGGTGGCATTTCAGGCTGCGCCGTTTAGCTGTGCAGTCTGGCTTCTGACAGCTTGATTTAGTCTCCTGCACCTGAGCCAGGAAAAAAAGCGAGAGAGAGAGAGAGAGAGAGAGAGAGAGGGAGAGAGGCATAGACGGAAAAGGCAGAAGAAAGAACAACATCCTAACTGGTTCGCAATTTGTCAGCCTTGAAACACAATATATGGAGCAATGTGGATAATGTACTGCTGACTTTTCCAATAGCTGTGTGTGCCCCGAAACCTTGTGTGTGTATGTGTGTAGTCACACTGAAAGATTGTACGCACTGTGAAGCCTGGTCTTTCTCTGGCTCAGGGTCAGGTGCATAGGGTGGACAGTCAGGACAGGAGAGGGGATCGACTGAGCCCCCCTTACACCCCCAGTGCAGCCACCTGCACTTATAGCCAAGTCAGAGTCGTCTGGCTTCCATTAGAAGGGGGGGGGAGCGGATCAGGGAGGGTGAAGGAGGAGGACGAGGACGTATATAGCAGCTCATCTTCGGGGCGGTTCAGAGTGAAGGATGGAGATTAAATGCACTCCCAGAACAGAGGCTATAGGACGCATGCTGTTCCCCCTGCTGCGATGAGGGTGTAATCCCCCCAGACTGAGAGGGAAGTGAAAAGTTTTTGCAAGAGTCCCCCAAAAGTTCCCCCATGCATGATGCTTCCCCTTCTGGGCCCCCAGAGAGAACAGAGACAGCGTAGGAACAGCGGGGGGCAACCATATGCTATCAAAGTCTTCTTCAAAGCGTATCCGTCTCTCGCCTACTGAATTATAACATTACATCATTACCTGATGGAGAAAAAAAAAGAAAAATACAAACATGAAAAGGAATACATTCGTCCAACTCAATAACATGTCGACATACAACAACACGGTACAATGTTCAGGAACGCGTGCGGTGAGTCATACATTTCCTCTGCCCCTTTAGGGGCCTTTAGGGTGATTACAGTACGGTTTGTTTCAATAGTGGCCTTGTCCTAAATGCAGGGGGTCAGCTCATAATTTTGGTGTTTTCCTGATCCTCTTTTAAAACACTGCCACCGGTGGGACAATTAAACCTTTTACGATTCCTGTCACAAATAAGCCCCTATCTCAGTTACCAGAGGTTAATTTGTGCTTCCCCCTCATTTCAATTGTACCGCAGTAAACGTCCTCATTATTTCCCATATGGGCCCGCATGAGGGACTTTGATTGTCCAGAGGTGGGCCGCTCCGGTTGGCCGCGTTATCGTCAGCGGGGTCGTATAACGCCGCGGTAACGGCTGCGAGGGTCTTATTGCCACGGCGATCAGCCCCCTGCCACTTGGCCCGCGTGACCCCCCAGTCAGAGATAAGCTTTATGGGAAGGCACATTAACATGCTCCGCCAGTCACCTCCCCTCCTTTATCAAAGGCCTGCGCTGTGAAATCAACTGTTTATGGACCCCCAGTGAGGGAATAGTAGCTGCTGATTGCCTATATTAGAGGTTGAGTGTAAATGAGCTGCCCATGGACAAAGGGGGCCCTTAATGGCGGGGGATGGAACGGGGGGGACGACGGGGATACTGATGTTATTCTCACTAACCGAGCAATATCTTTAATGGTTGCAATATGCCCGCGGAGCAGGTTACTGCACGGAGGCCACGAGAAACAAATACCACGCAGCAGCGGGGCTGCGTCTGCACGATGTCTCCCGTACGCCTCACAACCCGCAATGGAAGACACGTGGAAAATATACAATATGATGGAGCACTGTACATGTATCCTTTGCTATCTTACTGAGGTACTGTATGTTGTAGTCGATGAGAGAATTTTCCTTTTAAAGCATTTAGACCTGAGGCCGATTTGAAAAAAAAGGCTTCTAAATCCTAACAGTTTTCTGAAAAACCTGTGTTTCTATATGTCAGTGGTGATCAACCTTTTTAATGTCAAGGTGACCCAGAATTATCTGTATTTGGCCGCGGACCCCCATCTGAAAATATGTTGTTCCAGGGACCCCAAAGATTTGAGTTAAAAACGTTTGCTCTGAAATAATATATATATACAAAGATTTGTGCCACATTTTCACGATTTTTCAAAAATAGCAGATCTACAAGCTTGTAGCGCGGCACGCGGTACCGCGCTGGAGATCTGCAATTTTTCAATAGCTAAAGCATAACATAATGCTTAAAACACCAAAAGGAGACTTCCCGCCCTGAACGGGTTTTAAACCACTTTCAACCTGTCTTCCCTATTTTGGCCATTCAAAAAAAACATTCGAAAATAGCAGATCTACAAGCTCACAACGACGCATCGTGATGCTTGTCGATTAGGCTATTTCCGGATGGGGCACGGTTAACGCATGGTTAACGCATCGGCCCTTGTAGTTTCACTCATGTCGCAGGATTGACGATCTGTCGACGTCATGTTCTTTTGATGTGTCTGACTCTGCGCTGCGTTGAGATGGACCCTTTTTTTACCCTGTGGCTGTATGTCGGGGACCTCGGGGGGGGGGGGGGGGGGGGCAAGTATAGCGTTGAGATGTGTCAGTGTGCCGCGTGCGTGCCTACTTACAGCCTGATCACTATGGGTGAAAAGACCCTTTCAATATGTCTGCCATGATGGATGGTGATGGCCCTGTGTGTCTCTGTATACACCTCAGAGGGCCCAAGCATTGTCACTAGACAGAACGAGAGAGAGAGAGAGACAGAGAGAGACAGAGAGAGAGAGAGAGAGATGTAGCCACAGCTTAATGTCCTTCTCTGGTGCTGTGCATGCTCTTTCCTATTTGCTTTTCCCTTCACGGCACGGTTAACACCGTAAATTAACCTTTCCAAACCCCCCCCCACCCCCCATCCCCCGTTCTCAAAAGACTGGTGCACAATATACAGACAGAAAGGGGGGGGGAAAATAGAAGTGTGTTATGCAATGCAATAGCACTGGTCAGAGACAAAATAAAAGCCAGTTTCAGCAGTGAGCTATCCCCCCCAACCCCCCCCCCCCCCCCCCCCCCCCACACACACACACTTTTTTTTTCTCCTTCCAATGATAAGAGTAAAACAAAACACACTTTGTTTCAGTCAAGCAAACATTCTTCTTTATGTGCATGTCCTGTGTGTACTCTGCAAATCTGTACCAAGCTGCTTTTTGTTCTCCATTCTAAAGATGTAAATGAAACACATGAAAGGGAAAAACATGTATTGTAGAGATCCGCTCTCCTCCGAGCAGCCCATGTGTGTACATAGGATGTAAATACCAAACAGCTATGCATGCTGATATACTAGCAATTCGTTCAGGTACTTTTGTAATCCACAATTCTCATATGGCATGTGATTAAAAAAAACTAAAAACAAAACAAGAAAAAAACGTAAAAAAAAAAAAAAAACGTAAAAAAAAAAAGATATAAAAATGGATACGGTTTGTAAACAACTTCAAAACTCGAAAATATATGTCTTTGCTGTTAATGTTTTCCTACTGATAACTAATGCATTGGCCTGCCATTTACCGCAGTGCTCTGCTCATGTTACTTGTTATGCCTAATTTATACTGACTCCGTCATACAATGGCGTCCCCCGCCAAAAATTCGCTGATCGGATCGGCTGCATTGTGAGCTTGTATAGATCGGCTATTTTCGGCACCCGACACCATCGTACAACGAAGTTTGAATCAGGCCTTTTACCTGTTTTTATGTTTGTTAAGATAGGGCTGAGGCAAAACATCGGCCATAAATCTCTCGCAGATTTGTGGGAAGGCTGGGTTGGGGATTAGCAGGGGGAAAGGGGAATGATGTGGCAGTGTCTGACCATACTCATTATATTTAGTAGATTTTTCATTGCCATTGCACGTTCACACGCATACTCTTAATGATTAATTGCATATCCTTCGTAACCAATTCAGCCAGTAAAACGCCATGTATGGCCAAAGTGTTTAGCTTGGAAGCAGCTAGTAGAAAAAGTAAGGATTACGTCTTTTAGAGCCATACTGAGCTGCCATTTGATTTATCTAACCAAAAAAAAGAGAGAGATTTCACCAGCTTAGGTGTGTGCTGCTTTTAAAGGGCACACATTATGTTTCTATTATTTAAAAAAAAATATGACAAAATAAAATAAAAAATACAAGACAATACAACAAAGCTATGTAGCTGGTATGACAAAACAACTTTGATGTACTCCATTGAATGGGGGGGGGGGGGGGGAGACAAAGAGCAATCCTGGAGTAAAGGTATGATAATTTGCAAGGGAATGAAAACGTGTATGGGGCAAGATTTATCTCATTGCTAATAAAATATGTCCAGTATGGTTGCGGAGAAGAAAAGAAAAGAAAAGAAAAAAACTAACATAAAAAAACAATGATTACCAATACGCCAAATTTGCCTCTGCCCTAGCAACTCTAATGTGACATTTTATGAGAGGATGGGAAGGGAGGAAGTCAAGAGTAAAGTTTTTGTTTTTGTTTTCTAAGAGTGTTTATTTTCAACCATGTTAAAACCTGAATCCCATGGCGCTCATGGTAGATGGAAGTGTCTAATTTTTAACCTGTGCTAAAGATATTTTAAATTTAATAAATAATCATTGTAACAAGACCACTGTGTTCTGAGCCTTTTTCCTGCAGTTGTGTATGTTTCTTTAGATGATTAAAAACAAATCGCACCCGTGCTAACTGAGCGGTGCAGTGTGCGCGTGTGTGTTTGTGTGTATGTGTGTGTGTGTGTGTGTGTGTGTGTGCGCACGTGCGTGTCAAGCCCTCCTCCCGGGCCTCTGTGTGTGTGTGTGTGTGTGTGGGTGGTTGTGTGCGTGCGTTTAGGCTGCTCAACAGTGACACTTTAGGTCACCCAGGGGTATTGCAGCTGTTCTTACTCCAAACATACATAGGGACATAGGGACACACGCGGCCAGTCATTGGAGCGGTGTGCGCCGCTCAAAAACACTGGGAAGCTGGAAGTACCTTCACTAAAAATGCCGGGACAACGCTCCACACGTCCCAAACTCTTCTCCCTTCTGGCTCCAAAACTATGGAACACACTTCCCATTACAAGCAGAACTTCAGACTCACTCCCAATCTTCCGCCGTGGTCTGAAAACCCACCTCGCCCTAGCCCAACGACTTTACAGGCAAATGCAAAGGCTCAACTTATGTAACTTAGATTTTATATAGACATAGCACTATATAGTATATATGCATAGTTTCATTATATTCCACTGTTATGTTCGTAGCTTACGTATGATTCATGATAACTAGTCTTTATGTACATTATGTATCACCATGTTTTGTTCTTGTCGCTCTGGATTGAGAGCGTCTGCTAAATGCCTAAATTGTAAATTGTACTCTATGGTGGGAGAGAGAGAGAGAGAGAGAGAGAGAGAGAGAGAGAGAGAGAGAGATAGAGAGACCTTTAACAAAGCCTTTATTTGATCTTTTGTGTACACTCACATATTCTTCAGGACATTTCTAGAAATTGCATGCTTTGGGTACTCACAAGAATATTAAAAACCTTTTTTTTTTGGTCTTGTCTTAAAGAGATAAAACCAGTGATTCTTGCTCAATGCTACACAAAAGGTTCTCGTG
Organism: Electrona antarctica; assembly: GCF_951216825.1. NCBI lineage: Eukaryota > Metazoa > Chordata > Actinopteri > Myctophiformes > Myctophidae > Electrona > Electrona antarctica. The sequence continues at coordinate 10,141,583 of NC_136808.1, read as the reverse complement.
TCCCCACATCTCAACGAACTGTTCTAGACAGGAAATCAGTTTATAGTAGGCAAACTCTATTCTGAGACGAGCTGTTATCAGTCCTTTTGCCATGAGTTCTGGGTCTACTGACCCTGCTTCTTGCATTTTGTTCCTCCTAGTGAGCCAGATGCTAATCTTTACCTGTGTAAGTAAAAGGTTCAGCAGGCCCACTCGTCTCTTTTCTGATGCTTTGTACTTTGGCCCAAAAATAAACATTTCATCATTGAGCTCTTCATTAAAACTGTTGAACCATCTCTGTAGCAGCGCAAACAGACTACCAAGCCTTGGGCACCTTAACCATAGATGTTCAAGCGTTTATTGAGAGAGAGAGAGAGAGAGAGAGAGAGAGAGACAGAGAGAGAGAGAGAGAGATATCAAAATGCAGATAGCAATACATAGTGCACAATACATTTCTCAGTATCAATTCAATCATGACCCTTTGACCCTCTCGGAGGATTCAACTGTGTTTGAGAGACATGTACAGAGAGAGAGAGAGAGAACAAAAGCCCTCAGGTGTCATGACAACTGCTGTCATCAGGAACAACCGGTGTGCTTTTGGCTCCTTCTGCCCATCTTCCATTCAAGACACCAACTCAACCACAAAGGGGGGATTTAAGCTACAAAAGGGGCCTTGAAGGGTACCCCTGTTCTCGGCTAATTCTTATGTCCTGGTGAATTCTTTTGTCCTGGCTAATTCATCTCGTCTAGCCAAAATGTGTTGAATCCAACGGCGGGCTTGTCTCCTGTTTACGTCATGTTGTCCACAGTGCAAACACAGAGGCTGCGGAGTGGAATCAAGCTTCCAGTATAGCCTGGGGTGAATCGGGTGGTGCAGTGGTAAACCACTGCCTGGGGTGCATCGGGTGGTGCATCGGGTGGTGCAGTGGTAAACCACTGCCTGGGGTGCATCGGGTGGTGCATTGTGTGGTGCATCGTGTGGTGCATCAGGTGGTGCATCGTGTGGTGCATCAGGTGGTGCATCGTGTGGTGCATCAGGTGGTGCATCGTGTGGTGCATCGGGTGGTGCATCGTGTGGTGCATCAGGTGGTGCATCGTGTGGTGCATCAGGTGGTGCATCGTGTGGTGCATCAGGTGGTGCATCGTGTGGTGCATCGGGTGGTGCATCGTGTGGTGCATCGTGTGGTGCATCAGGTGGTGCATCGTGTGGTGCATCAGGTGGTGCATCGTGTGGTGCATCGTGTGGTGCATCGGGTGGTGCATCGTGTGGTGCATCGTGTGGTGCATCAGGTGGTGCATCGTGTGGTGCATCGGGTGGTGCATCGTGTGGTGCATCAGGTGGTGCATCGTGTGGTGCATCAGGTGGTGCATCGTGTGGTGCATCGGGTGGTGCATCGTGTGGTGCATCAGGTGGTGCATCGTGTGGTGCATCAGGTGGTGCATCGTGTGGTGCATCGGGTGGTGCATCGTGTGGTGCATCGGGTGGTGCATCGGGTGGTGCATCGTGTGGTGCATCAGGTGGTGCATCGTGTGGTGCATCAGGTGGTGCATCGTGTGGTGCATCGGGTGGTGCAGTGGTAAACCACCGCCTGGCGTGCATCGGGTGGTGCAGTGGTAAACCACCGCCTGGCGTGCATCGGGTGGTGCAGTGGTAAACCACCGCCTGGCGTGCATCGTGTGGTGCAGTGGTAAACCACCGCCTGGGGTGCATCGGGTGGTGCAGTGGTAAACCACCACCTGGGGTGCATCGGGTGGTGCAGTGGTAAACCACCACCTGGGGTGCATCGGGTGGTGCATTGTGTGGTGCAGTGGTAAACCACCACCTGGGGTGCATCGGGTGGTGCATTGTGTGGTGCAGTGGTAAACCACCACCTGGGGTGCATCGGGCGGTGCAGTGGTAAACCACCACCTGGGGTGCATCGGGCGGTGCAGTGGTAAACCACCACCTGGGGTGCATCAGGTGGTGCAGTGGTAAACCACCACCTGGGGTGCATCGGGTGGTGCATTGTGTGGTGCAGTGGTAAACCACCACCTGGGGTGCATCAGGTGGTGCAGTGGTAAACCACCGCCTGGGGTGCATCGGGTGGTGCATTGTGTGGTGCAGTGGTAAACCACCACCTGGGGTGCATCGGGCGGTGCAGTGGTAAACCACCACCTGGGGTGCATCAGGTGGTGCAGTGGTAAACCACCACCTGGGGTGCATCAGGTGGTGCAGTGGTAAACCACCACCTGGGGTGCATCAGGTGGTGCAGTGGTAAACCACCACCTGGGGTGCATCGGGCGGTGCAGTGGTAAACCACCACCTGGGGTGCATCGGGCGGTGCAGTGGTAAACCACCACCTGGGGTGCATCAGGTGGTGCAGTGGTAAACCACCACCTGGGGTGCATCAGGTGGTGCAGTGGTAAACCACCGCCTGGGGTGCATCAGGTGGTGCAGTGGTAAACCACCGCCTGGGGTGCATCAGGTGGTGCAGTGGTAAACCACCGCCTGGGGTGCATCGGGTGGTGCAGTGGTAAACCACCGCCTGGGGTGCATCAGGTGGTGCAGTGGTAAACCACCGCCTGGGGTGCATCAGGTGGTGCAGTGGTAAACCACCGCCTGGGGTGCATCGGGTGGTGCAGTGGTAAACCACCGCAGAGTTCAGAGGGTTGAATCCCTACCCGGGACAGTGTAAGGGCTCCTCACTGACAGGTGAGCCAGTATAGGATACAACAGTATGTCCTCCCGGTAGGGGCTCCTCACTGGCAAGGTGAGCCAGTATAGGATACAACAGTATGTCCTCCCGGTGGGGGCTCCTCACTGGCAGGTGAGCCAGTAGGATACAACAGCAGTGACAATACACAGAAATGGAGAAAAAAAGAGACAAAAAGCCTAGCTTGACCTTTGCCAAACTGGGAATTTGGCCATATGAAGCCATTATAATACCAGCCGGAGAAAGATAGTGATGTTTGAATGCTGTAGCGTTTTGCTGCTAATCAATGTGGTGGTTGCCCCTCCCCCTACCACACTGCCTGCGCTAATAGTTTTTTTCGTGAAGGTTATCAGACGCAGTCTTCATTAATTAAAAGCCACTCTGAATGAAGCGAGGCCCTGCACGGCTGTTTGTGTTTTGTACGTTTTAACAAATCGCTTACAAAAAGGACACATTCAATTAGTTATTTCATTATACCCCTAGGTGTAATCAATCGGCAGAGCCGATAACAAAGCCACATCAATTTGCCAGCCGGCTCCGGCAGACATTTCTCCAAATGATTGAAGAACACCTCTCATCCAGCCTCCCCGTGAGTCCCTGTCCGGTCAGCGCTTTCCACACTATAGCCCATGGAAAACACACGCACAAATCCAGAGTGTTCACTTCGACTCTGAAGTGTACAAATGGAACCGCATGACGGACCCTTACGACAGCACTTCCCAAACTTGTTCACGTCAAGGACCCCCAAATTGACAGTAATTGGCCCGCGGACCCCCATTTGAAAAGATATGCCACGTAATTATGTTCTCTTGGGGGTCCCCCCATAAGAGAACATTTTTACGGCTCTAGCAGTGATTCTCAAACATTTTAATTTCAACGACCCTCAGTTTTATATGCAATAGGCTACGGACCCCCATGTAATGGCATCTCTGGGACCCCCCATGTATATTGTAAAATCAAAGCTAATTTAACTCTGAGAGTGTACAAATGAAGCCAAATGGACCCGTTAGGGTCCATTTGTACACTCTCTGAGTTACAGACCCATAATGGTCCATTTGGTTCCTAATTATCATTTAGCTGGGGACCCCCTGGAACTCTCTCAAGGACCCCTAGGGGTCCCCGGACCCCCATTTGGGAACCACTGCCTTACGGGACCATGCGCTTCCACTCTTGTAAACTCAAGAGTTAATTGACCTCTCCGGATTTGACTGTGCAACAGAACAACTAGACGCAAGTACACCTGTTCCCTGTTCATGCCGTATACTGTAGGTGGTGTCACCTGTTACAAAGTTGCACAAATCACGCGTTTATGGAAAAGCCGGGCCGTTCTGCATGGGATTTTCAAAATGTCTGCTTTGTATGGCATGCAGGCTAGGCTAAGCGGTGGGGTGGGCATGGCTTCTCCCTTTCTCTTTCCTCCTCCCTTTCTCCCCTTGACTGATATATGGTGGGGAAAGAAAGCAGCTCCTTCTCTGTCTGTGGCCTCCCCCTCCCTCCCCCTCCTGCAGTGTAGATAAACAATGCGAGTGACAGTCTCTCATCACTCTCAGGACGCAGAGTCTCTGGCCCTGACCTGATAACATCAAGTGTGCGTGTCACCTGTCAAGAGGCTTCTGTCACACTTCAATGGGAACTCTCTCTCTGTGTGTGTGTGTGTGTGTGTGTGTGTGTGTGTGTGTGTGTGTGTGTGTGTGTGTGTGTGTGTGTGTGTGTGTGTGTGTGTGTGTGTGTGTGTGTGTGTGTGTGTGTGTGTGTAAAGGCAGTTGGGGGGATGGTGTTGGTTTGAAGCGAGCGTGTTGGCATGCAAGTACAGGCCTCTCTAGGCATGAGTGGAGTTGAGAGCGGTGATGGGGGGGGGGGGGGGGGGGGGAGAGCTGCTGGCGAAGGTATGCCAGGAAAGGAGAAAGAATGGGGCGGGGAGGGGGCGGGGGTGGGGGGGTGGTGGGCGTAACGACCCAAATGAGAAGGACTTGTGCAGGCACTGTGAAACTATCTCATTCTGTAGGCTCCACTAGTCTCATTCTCATGTTCAGAGTGGGCAGGGTTGATCCGACCGGGAATGCAATTATTTTCACCTATAAAAGGCAACATATGCCAAGATCATAAAAGTTCTTATTGGGCGGTAATTTATTAAAGCAAGTCGTAGAAATGGAAGAGAGGTAGGGCACACAGCCTTTAATATGAAGGTGCTGCTCTGCTTCTCATTAAGGACCCGGGCGTCAGTGGAATTCAATACCCCAGGTGGCTGACAGAGGTGAGGGATAGATGGGCTAAATAGGGAGATGTACGCGCTTTATAGGATCCTGGGGGAAATGGGAATATTTACTATAGTCCAACATGAGGTAGGGATTCTGAAATCTGTCCGTTTTCTGTGTTTGAGTGCAAACCAAATCATGTGTAACCCTGTACAATACATGTTCACCACATGAACCTAACCCTGTACAATACATGTTCACCACATGAACCTAACCCTGTACAATACATGTTCACCACGTGAACCTATACTATTCTGGGGCAAACATTCTGTGAAAACCGACGATCTACAAGGTCTACAACGCTTCGAAATGCGCCGTGTTGAGAGCTTGTAGATTGCCTATTTTTTGCCGAAGACATTTGGTGTATTAGTGGGGGGTAAAAAAAGGAGAGGACCTAGTATAAACCCATTGGGCATGTATGAAGATTGAGTGGTTAATGATATTATGATCTCAGGTGAAATTCAAAGCTGGCTCTATACCAAATGTCTCACTCTCACACAGCCTTTTTGCCATCTTACGTTCAGCTCCAAAATGGTCCCTCATTCAGCTGTGTGAGAGCTGTGCAACTATTCCTATAACTAAGAACGGTATGCCCGTAATTTCGCACAAACGAAGATCCGCGTCATCCATGGCAGACACAACAAAGAGCTGGCATCCTCCAAGATGGAGAAACGATCTGAGACACTGTGTTTGGCCCTATTGTAAGTGTTTAAGTCATTCAGGACGGGAACACCCTTTTGGTGTTTTAAGCATTATGTGGACTTTAGCTGTTAAAAAATAGCAGATCAACAAGCTCATAGCGTGGCACCGAGTGCCTCGCTACGAGCTTGTAGATCTGCTATTTCTTTTGAAAAATCGTGAAAATGTGGCGCAAATCTTTGGATATAATATTCTTTCAGAGCGAACATTTTTTACTCAGAAATCTTTGCTTCTGGGGGGGTCCCTGGAACAACATATTTTCAGATGGGGGTCGGCGGCCAATTACATATAATCTTTGGGGTCCTTGATATGAAATAGTTTGAGAACCACTGCTATAGAAACATAGAATCTGGTGAATCTGGTGTCAGTCCTAAATGGGTTAAGTCATTGTTGAGCTCTGAATGCGCAGTAATACGCTATCATTGTGATTCACACAATGCTGAATGATGTGGATTAGGGCGACGGGGAGGAGATTGTATATCGAGGAGCTTATCAGCATCTTCTCATTATCTAATATACAGGAAGTGGAAAATGTCTGAGACGCATTCTACACAGAGAACAATAGAAGCCAGTGTATATTATGTTCATCTGTTGTGTGGGAAATGAGCGATGCGGATATATACCATTGTCTGGCGTTATTGTGATGGTAAAATACAGGTTTTTTTTGTTAATGTAAATGACTGTAAATGACTCGTGGCTCATTCAACGAGAGTGAGGTTTTGTTGTTCTTTGCAGAGAAATACAATCACAGATGAGTCTGGACGACACAAAAGAGAAACAAAGAGCAAAAAACGGCAATTGTGATCCAGAAAGGGAAGGTTTTTGTGTTTGTTCATTGTGTTTAATGTCTGGCAAGTTTCGCAGCAACAGCAGAACACAATCCAAAAGCGTATAGATTCATACCATAGAAATATTTCTGAATACAATGTTTTGTGATTATTTTATGTACAGTATGTGGTCACTAGACATGTAGCCTCGGAAACCCAGACGTTTTTATTTCCAGGGAGAAAGAAAAAGTCTGGGACCGAGTCCGAGTCCACTTCAATTCGGCATACAGTAGCGCAAACGTCAATCACTCTCTGCTGATTTCTGATCCGTCTGCACCTTTGTTAAATTGACGCACACCCGTACACACACACACACACACACACACACACACACACACACACACACACACACACACACACACACACACACACACACACACACACACACACACTCTCTCTCTCTGTCGCTCTAATTAATTAGTCTCATGTCGTGCAGCTGCGTCTAGATTCTCCCGGCGGATCCTGCCGGGAGCTGCATAGAAGTAAGCATAGGTGGACCCCAGGCTACTAGACATGTCAATAATGCCAATGACAAAATAATGTAGGTTTTAGTACTGTACTGTGTGTAGTAGACAGAGTGGAATTACCTTTACACAATGTCAGGAACTACAGTTGTGTTAAATTCTTTATTTAACACAACTGTAGTTCCTGACAGATCTGTAGTTCCTGGCCTTAGCAAGATTTCATCTGTAATAAATAAATGAATGAATAAAACTTGACCTTCAATCACTTTGGAATGAGGATAATTACATCTAAATAGTAGTAGTAAACATTTAGATAACCAATAAAAGCCTGTCTCTCAAAAATGGGGACAAGCAGTCCTGCAAAAAAAAAAAAAAACGCACGGAAACGTCAGAAACGGAACTTGTGGGATGTGTGTAAAGATGCTCATGCCAGCTCCATGTCGTGCATACACCATTGCTCTTGACATCACTCTCTGTATGTTTATGTGCAGTCTTAAACCAACAACCTATTCAGTAACGCCTGATTTATACCGGGTTGTGTGCCAGTGTCACACATGACAACAGCTGCAGTACGGCGGGACACAATAAATGTATAGGCTTGTGGAATCTTTTTCATCTATTTTCAGACGCGTGGTCGCAGTCTAGCACAGTGGTTCCCAAAGTGTGGTCCGGGGACCCCCAGGGGTCCTTGAGGGAGTTCCAGGGGGTCCCCCACCTAAACGATAGTTAGGAACCAAATGGACCCTTATATGGGTCTGTAACTCAGAGTGTACAAATGTTTTTTGTACACTTGTGTACAAAGTGTACAAAAATTAACATTGATTTTACAAAATAAATTGGTGCCTCAGAGATGGCAAAGTCATTAAATGGGGGTCCGTAGCCTAATTCATGTCAAACTGGGGGTCCTTGAAATGAAACGGGTTGAGAATCACTGCTAGAGCTGTTAAAAAATCTTCTCATATGGGGGGTCCCTGGCATATCTCTTCAAATGGGGGCTCCGCGGGCTAATTAGTGTCAATTCGGGGGTCCTTGACATGAAAAAAGTTTGGGAACCACTGGTCTAGCAAACCAAGTATAAGTCGGTCTCTCTGAGAATCCCGACCATGCACTATAACTCAAACTCTTAAAAATTAAGAAGCTTTAAAAAAACAAAACAACAAATGAATAAATCAATCCTTGCTTTTGGTAACTTCTGACTCTATGTTTTCCCATAACCTCTACGTTCCATTCAATCACTTATCGACGTAGACTTGGTCAAGGTTGAAGAGCACTGCCGGCCGCCTCTGTTCGAACACCTCCATGCGGTGCGTGTGGTTACACTCTCACAGCTGGACCGCCCGCATGGAAACACAAGGCAAATACGTCTCTAATCCCCTTGTTTGCTGTACAATCAATGGCTTATTGATTACAGAGTAATTATATAATCATACTGGTATTTATCCCATTTTGGGCGGGAACCCCTTTTGGTGTTTTGAACCTTTTGTTATAATTTAGCTATTGAAAAATAGCAGATCTACAAGCTCGTAGCGCGCCACCGAGTGGCGCGCTACGAGCTTGTAGGCCTGCTATTTGTGAAAAATCGTGAAAATGTATAGTGCAAATCTTTGAATATATATTCTTTCAGAGTGAACGTTTTTAACTCAAATCTTTGCTTCTGTGTTCCTGGAACAACATATTTTCAGATGGGGGTCGGCGGCCAATTACATATATTTTTAGGAGTCCTTGACATGAAATATTGAGCACCTCTGATACAGAAACATGAGGTTTTTCAGAAAATTGTCATCATTTAGAAGACATTTTGTCTTCTAAACGTCGACGTCAGGTCTAAATGGGTTATATCAGATGCAATTGATTTTCAGATACTCATTTCCTGCACGAAGGAACGGGGGGAGTTTCACCTTGAGCCCACGAAGAGCTCGCTCGCTCAGAGCGAGGTAAACACGACGTGGAGTTGCTCTTCGTCGATGATCCCAAGTTCACCGGCGTCGTCTGCGGCGGCGCCTCCGTGGGCTGTGATGATATATGTAGTATGCAAATGTTGAAAAGACCAAATGAAGGAGGCAATTTGAAGTCCAGCAATGAACTTCATTAGTCACAGGCATGCACACATGAACACATAGACGCCCCGTGCACATACATAAGCACACACACGCGTGCACCTTCGACTCACATTCTTATAGGGTGCCCATATATGGATCCACATACACTTATTCACACACACACACACACACACACACACACACACACACACACACACACACACACACACACACACACACACACAGCCCTTGGACATGTCTCATTAAATTCAGGTGAGCAGATTAATTAAAATGATATTTAAATCCCCCAGGACTGTAATCTGCACCAGTGGTGTGCATGTCACACACATGCATGCACGCATACACTCTCTCTCTCACACACACACACGCGCACACACACACGCACACGCACACACACAAAAGCTTGGTCACGAACCGCAATGGGTAGGAATGGGTGGAGGTGTCATGGAGTGTAATTTGCAGGTAAGCAGGAACATTGCTCCGACCTGTATGCACAGGGACGTCTTTGGGACTATCTGGGTTCCGACTCCATCTCCTCGCGATCCTCTTTACGTGTATTTGGAGATAAAGGAAAAATCTCAGAGGATCAGCAGGCATGAAAAAAAAAGAGTACTCTGCCATGGCCTCACTTGATGTATTCAGCAACACATACATATATACGAGTTAAAGAACGGATATTCAAATTGAAATGCCTTCGTCTTTTGGACAAGCTTTAAGGTGCAGAGCCCTGCCATGTTTAGCAGACTTGACCTTGCGTGTGCCTTCCAGTTCCCCCCCCCCCCATCCCCCCCACACCACCACCACCCTTCCCCACATCCCGGCCTGCTCATCCAGAGCCCTGACCTTCACTGGGGGTGTAATTGGTGGGCTAGAGGTACGCTTTGTTAGCCCGGTGTAATTTCTGCAATAACTTCACTGATTGCCTGACACTGTCGTGTTCTGAGTGGCTCCACCATGTTACGCCGAGGATAAATCAGGGAGGAGTGCTTGGTTGGTATACTGCGACGACGCAGGGAATGCACGCGCGCATTCGGTTCGTCCTTCCGAACGAGAGTGGATGAACCGACCGGAGACCATTTCTAAACACACACATGACGTTTTGTCTGCATGCATGTCGTGAGAAAGTGAACGGGTTCGAGAGGCACCGGCGGGGTCGATCCTGCCGGCTGTGAAAAGAAAAAACGTTGACAGATGAATTCAGAATGTCAGGGAAAAAAAATAATAATCATAAATTATACATAACCTGTTTATTTTTGCTTTTGAGAGAGAGAAGCACTTAAGCCTGCAAGAATTTTTATGGTTACACTTTACTTTCTGGAAAGGTGAATCAGCCACTGGGAGAATGCTGACACCGACTCGGTGGTGCCTGTCACTATAGTTCTCATGTCATAATACAGTACGACATGGAAAGAATGTCACCTCCCACTCAACACAGTCAGCATAGGTGCCGAGTACGGACACATTAATATTGTGGTCACCTACTTTCCCCAACAACCAAATCAAAACGAAGAAAAAAAAAAGGAAACCAAAACTTAAGAAGTTATTTAGTGCATTGTTGTACGTTACTGGCTGCCGAGTAGAAATGACAAGCAGGAAGTGCCAGATATAGTGCTTGAAAACGTATTTATTTATTAGCTTTTGACATTTCTTGGGGGGGGGGGGGGGGGCTTCTTTCACCATGACTTCAGCACAGTCATAGGTTGCATAATATACTGTAGCGTTATACGTAAAGCACACCCTCCTGTGAAAATGATACTTTATTTATTTTTTCGGAGACACACGCATGCAGGCAAGGCACACAGGGAGAATTATTCTCCGCTTCCCTTTCATGCTGCAGAGATACGGCTCTGGGATGGTCGTGATGGAAGGAAGGAAGGAAGGGAGGAAGGGAGGGAGGGAGGAAGGGAGGGAGGAAGGGAGAAAAGGGGAGGGGGGAAAAAACCCCTGAATATACCATCATCTGCCATGCTGTGAGGCCCCTCTTCTGACCTTCACCTGCCGGAGAGGCTAAATTGCATTAGGGGAATGACATGTCATTCATCTGGGCTGTACTTGGAGGATCATTTAGCTAATTTAATGATTAATAAGTTTAACACATCTTAATAATTTCATTTGGCCCCTTATGATTGAAATCCTGGAGAGCTGGACCGAGCACAGTGGGGGGCAGATGAGGCCTGTCTGTCTCTCTGTCTGTCTGTCTGCCTGCCTGGCGCTGGAGAGGAGAGGAGAGGAGAGGAGAGGAGAGGAGAGGAGAGGAGAGGAGAGGAGAGGAGAGGAGAGGAGAGGAGAGGAGAGGAGAGGAGAGGAGATATCCCTGAGGACCAAGGATCAGTCTATTACCACCATGACCTTTTCCCTCCACTGGATCTGCCATTAGAGGAGGAATATGAACGCAAAGCCTTGATTAACACAGTTCTCCAACATATTGAGGGTGGGGGGGGGGGAGTTGGAAGAGGAAAAATGTGTTCATTCATTAGGAAAATGTTCTGCATTATTAATGTCAGAGAAGCGGGGCTAAGTGGACAAGAGAGTGTTACAGATTCTTGGTTTAACCAGTGCCGATGACTGAAGGGATTCACAAAGTCTGGGTCAAAAATCACGATGCTGGAAATGTATAAAAAAGAAGCCAACGTTTCGACCTGTAAGGTCTTCTTCAGGGAAATGAAGAAGACCTTACAGTGTGTTTTAACAGCGGGCGAGCATCGAATTGTAATTATTATTACCGGTATTATCTTTTCGGGCGACGTTCCTCCGCCCACTCTTCGACTATCGGCCGTTCGCCTGCTATCGACGGTAGTCGCCGGGTCCCATAGACAAATAATAATGCACTTCCAGATAATTCGCTGTTAAAACGTACTGTTACAGGTCGAAACGTTCTGTGGCTATGAGTGTGCAGCCTTTTTCTTCTTTTTCCATGTTTATCGCCTTAGGCCTTTAGCACCTCACCAATACTGGTGTGCGCCCTTCTCCTCCTGTGTGTCTAAAAGTAGTATAGTAGCATGGAGCCTACTTTATATTATATACCACACAGCAGTTATTTTTGGCAGGCGACACTCTCAAATGATGAAGTATAAATTAACAAACAAGTTAAGCAGAATGTAAGCAGTCTAAATGACAAATAGTGAAAATAGCTCATCTACATCTATGAGCTTGTAGATGTGGTATTTTAGCTTGTGAGACTTTTTATTAATGTTCAACTACAATGATATGCCCGAAGTAGGGACACCAGGTTGAAAGTTCTAAAAAGTCCTAAAAATCTACATGGATATTTGTGTCTGTGTATCTGTGACTACAAGATTTTTGCTTCAGAATCTGTTATATCTCATTGGAGATATAGGCTATAGCTAGCGTTTATATTCAAACAACCACCTGGCTGAAAGTAATTGAAGCACTTGAGCAACATTTGCACGCACTTTCTGTGGTCAATTCTTATCCTTGCGAGAGAGGAAGACATTGCTGTTACCACCAGAGAGTTTATGTAGGTCACAGAGCTCTCATGAGCAACATCAGATTGGTATTGTGCTCTCTCCAGTCTCCACCCAAACCCACGACGGGGTTCCAGTGCAAACGTGAACTGTACTGGCAACGCAGTCGGAACTGGTCGCGGCGCGTTGGGCCGATACCTCGTAGGAGGGAAGTGCTCACTTCTCGACAAAAAGGTTCTACCACACCAAACCACACCACACGCTGAATGCACAATGTGTCACACTCCCTCTCGCCATGTCGCAGTTCCTCCACACATCTCTCAGTTCTCACAGCTTTGAGGCGACGGCGGCGCGCTCTCGTAAACCGAGTCATAATGAGTGGAGCCTGCCTTGCCTGAGGGACGGAGTCACTTATTTAGTATAGAGATTAGACATATATGCATGCTGAAAAAGTCTAGCTGTTAAATGGCACCTATAGCTTTAGTTGCACCTTTGTGTCTCAGATCAGATCATAAGATAATATGCACATGAGTCATACCTGATGAAGACCCGGAGGGGTCGAAACGTTGATAATACGCACATGAGACTCTGCTAGTACACAGCACGTGCACTGGGCTGAGTTCAGATTGGATTTAAATAGGGTTTTGCCCCCTCTCACCTTGACATCAACATCTTCTTACAAGCTCTGGTCCGTGTCAACTACCCAAACTACCCCCCTCCGCCTTTTCTAGCCTCAAACCATCTCCTCCTACCCTCCTCAAGAACAAAATGACCTTGTCCATTTGTCTGCTCCATACACAGTAAAATCGTCATTGTTGTCAAATATCCATTTAGAATCCAGCGAGACTACAAATGGAACCAAGTGGAACCCCCGATTGCACTCTCAGAGTTAAATGAACGCTGAGGATTTTACTGCGTAGGACCTCTCGATTCACGCCTCTTGCCGCCATAAGGTCATGGCACCCTCGCTCCTTTCAATCTCTTTAGAGAGGCCAGTGCAGTTTGCGGGGCGGTTGTTTTTTTGTGATTCCTGCCCGAACACAGAAGGACCTCCAGACAACCTTGGAAGGCACCGTTCCAATCTCGGGCAGCCAGCAGGACGATGCTTATCTTCAGTACGGCAGAGAGGAGGAGAGAAGAAGAGAGCCCTCTCTAATTGTGTGAGCCCCATATTGTGATGGCAGACAAAAGAGAAGTCTATTACGTTCGTGATTTAAGGCCCAGGTGAAGCAAATCAAAGACTGTGTGTGATGTTACGTGTCAAAAGCTGGCAGCTGGCTGTGCGTGCCGTCTGTGTCTGTGTGTGTAGGCGTGCGGTTACAGTATTGTGTGTGAGCGTGTGTGTGCGTGTGTGTGTGTGCATGTGTGCCTGCGTGCGTTTGTGCGTGCGTGTGTGTAGGAGTTCAAACATCTACACAGTCGCACACATCTGTTAGACACCACTTTTTTTCTTCACCTAAAGCACAAACATTGGTTTTGCAGCTAATGAGGAAACAAGCATACCCTCTCTCTCTCTCTCTCTTTCTCTCTCTAATATAAGACATATACACAGTTTGAAATGTGCCCTACTTTTGATTGTTGAACTTGGTTTTATAGTGTAAAGGATTTTGCAAGACTGAAAACAGTGAACCAATATATACTTTCTAGATCCCACAGAAACTCCAGCCCGGCTATAGCGTACGTACCTGGACCTGTCTTCAAAACAACCTGTGTGCACGGAGGACCAGGGGGACGTTCTGGAAGGGGCTCGCTGCTGCGTGGGGAGGAAATGACTATGATCTTTGTGGTGGTTTTGGTTGGACGCTGGTATTGGGTATTGTGTGTGTATGCACTCAAAAAGCCTCATGTTGAAACTCAAACCTGTACAAACCGCTTTAGGAAAATAAACATTGCGCCCATTCCAAATAAACGTCTGTTGAAAATGAAACGTTTGAGCCCCAAACCCGTTTTTTTGGCCTCGGCTATTACCTAGAGAAAAATGGAATACGTTTTATAAATAGAGTTTTCGTGGAAGGGTGGGGGGAGGGGGGTTGTGCGGGGAACTCTGGGGATTCTCACTTTGAGGGTGGTGGAGATCAAAGGCCTTGTCCCGCCTGTTTTGCTAGGGCAGGTTCCCAACAGCCACAAACCCCTTGGCCAGGGCTGCCTTAAAAAGCTCTGCAGGACACCTGGAGGACACGGAGGCCAGCGTTGCGCTATACGAGAACTCTGCAGCTCTGCTTTCAACACCCCTCCAGCTCGCCTCAGAGTGCAGGGGATGAGGCCCCAAAAAACATTAGGTCACACGGTGAGATCCAGAATGTTCATTTAGGCCAGTCGATCGAAGATTTGACCCAAAAGACATTGCAATAGTAATCGTTCAAGGTTTTTTTTATGATCCTTAGGGTCATCCACATAACATTTTAAAAATGTATTATTATATATATTTTGGATCATGGTAAATTCAGGGATTGAACGTTGGGGGGTGCCATTGAAAACCTATAAGGCAATTTTTTTTAATTTGAATTATGCTTTAAGTAGCATGTCATAGTAGGGGATCATACTGAATCAATTGCAAGCATTAGTTTTGCACGAAAAACACTCCTTGGGCTAAAAACGGCCATAGCCGTCATCACATTTGGGCACATTTGGGCAAGGGGCGACTGTGGCTCAGGAGGTAGAGCAGTTCGTCCAATGATCCGTGGGTTGGCGGTTCGAATCCCGGCTCCTCCTGTCTACATGTCGAAGTGTCCTTGGGCAAGACGCTAACCCCAAATTGCTCCCGATGTGCTGGTTGGTACCTTGCATGGCTTCTGCCGCAATCGGTGTATGAATGTGTGTGTGAATGGGTGAATGTAATGCACTATGTAAAGCGCCTTGGATAAAGGCGGACTGACCTCATGCTTCCTTCTATGCATGAGGAGTCCAAGCTGCTTCTTTTCACCTGACAGGGGAGAGTTTCCCCGGTTGGACGTAGCGTGTGGAAGGAACACGTTATTCCAACCAGTTCCTTTCCCCTCCATCAGGCGCCCCGGCTGGCCAGGGGGAGGCAGTTTAGAGACCAGGATTACTGTAGGTTTTTGTGAGGGTACCTACCCTAGGGCAGGGGTTCTCAACCCGTGCCCGTCGGGCACGGGGGTCGGGGGGTCGCCAAATTATTTTGGGGCGTCCCCAAAATATTTCCAAAAAAAAAGTTTTATTTTTTTTGTGCAACTGAATGGCTGGAAAATGAAAATGAAGCGTTTACATATAGTACACATAGTACATGCATAAACTTTCCTTAATGATTATATCTGGTTCCAGTATTAATTTATGATATATTTTCTCTATTATAAGGTTATTTTTGCAGTCAGTTTGTATTGGGGGTGGGGAGGGGGTGCGGGGTGGGGGTCGCGAGACATGGCCCAGGCAAAAAGGTTGAGAACCCCTGCCCTCGCCAACCCCGCCTCGGGTATGGGCACTGATGACGCGGAGGAGGGAGCACGCCCCCAGCGCCCACAGCGGGAATCGACCTCCTTACCTGTGAGGCGACAGCACTACCGACTGTGCCACCGTGCTCCCCGGATCATTAAAAAAACCTTTAACGATTACTATTGCAATTTCCTTTTGGTCACGCCCCTTTTTAGCTTAGATTGACTGGCCTAATTGAACTCCGAAACCGTACAAATGTATCCTATAGTCACCCTTTAGTCTGAACATTTCTACAGACTTAAGAGTTACCAATTGAGATCAATCAAAATTACATACATTAAAATAACACTGCAGATTTTACTGCGTAGGCAGACAGATTAAAGTCACACTCCGCGCACCAGAATTACACGGAAACACAAACACGCTTGGCATAAATACGGGTGGCACACAAAGCCTTAAATACACAGGCGCGCACATACACATACACACACACACACACACACACACACACACACACACACACACACACACACACACACACACACACACACACACACACACACACACACACACACACACACACACACACACACACACACCCACACACACACACTCTCAGTCATCATGTTGATTAGTGCTAATTGCCATTTAGCTGGGGTAATTATTGCTCTTTTTGTCCAATGGAGCCCTGCTGAAGTGGGGGCTAAGAGGGTTAATACGTCTTTCCATTTAGCGCTTGTTATTTAAGCAGCAACTTCTCCTATTTTGATTGGTGTTTATTGGTGATATATATTCAGGTCGGTGTGGATGCCCTAGATAGTTTTTTTTTTTTTTACTCATTTTTGTTTTAATTGCTTGCCTCCACCTGTAGAGAGGAAGTGGAGAGGTTTCCCCCCCTCGCTCGCTGACGAACACAGCAGGCTTTGAGATGTCAGCCGCTCTCTTTAACGGGCCAATGACAGCTTCCTCCTGTCACAACTATGACTTCCTGTACAAACATAACCTCATTAAAATTGCCACCCTGGTCTGTGGGCGGGCCCTCCCCCGGTCCTCCCCTCCAATTAAGCGCAGTCAGGGCTGTCGCCGTGACGACGCCCCACTTTGAGTTAAAATGCGAGCGCTCTAGGGGCTAACGCCATGTGTCAAAACATAATTATGATCTCAGCCATACCTCTGTCCAAAAGAGGAGAGAGAGAGAGGAGAGGAGAGGAGGACGAGAGACACAGAGGCACAGAGAGGGATGGAGAGAGAGAGAGAGGAGAGGAGGACGAGAGACACAGAGGCACAGAGAGGGATGGAGAGAGAGAGAGAAGGGGAGAGAGAGAGAGAGAGAGAGAGAGAGAGAGAGAGAGAGAGAGAGAGAGAGAGAGAGAGAGAGGGGGAGAGGAAGAGAGAGCAGTCTTGGGGTCGGTGAATGGAGGCAGTGGAGGGAATAATGAACTGAGAGGGATAATGAGAATATTTGACCGCCCCCCCACCCACCCACACACACACACACACACACACACACACACACACACACACACACACACACACACACACACACACATACGCGCGCACACACACACACCTCTGCCCGTGTGTGTCCTCCAAACGAGAAGTGCAATATTTATTCGGCGTACATCTGGACGGGGGCAAGGGCATGTTCTTCACATGTCTGTTGCCGCCACGGCTCCTGGAGTCCCCCCCCCCCCCCCCCCCACCCTCCTATCAGTGGGGGGGGGGGGGGATCACAGGGCCAGGAAGTCACGGCACTGCACGTGTAAAAGATTTCTGGAGATGACAGAGGGCGATCTCCTCCCACCCCGAAACCCCCCCACCGCCGCGCCCCCCTTAACCCCTTTCACCGGATCTCATGCACAAAACCAACACACACACACACACACATGCACGCAGACACGCAATGTAATCAACACTCCCAATCGACTCCCCTTCAATCTCCTGCATGGCATCAGACATGCTCAGCACTGGATATGGCTCCTCCCACTCCCTATGGCTCCTCCCACTCCCTATGGCTCCTCCCAGGGTTAGAGGCGTCGCCCTCTTGTCATCCTGGGAGAGACGCGTATACGGGGATGGGAGACGGAGAGAGAGAGAGGGGGGGGGGGGGGTCACATGATGACTCTGACACGCCGAATATAAGCCCACCCTGTCTGTCTGTCTTGTCTGTCCGTAGCACACGGTGTCTCAGCAAGGCCGCAGCGAGCCAGCGACCCGTCCAGCAAACACAGCAGGGGGCCAACATGCTGCAAGCTGTGCCCTGCCCGCAATACCTCCGCCTGTCAGTCAGCCCGCGGTTTTGATAGCTGACGGAAAAGAATGAACTTCTGCCTACACACCCCCCTCCACATACCAGACACACACACACAGCCAATGACTCCTCCATCAATTCAAACTCCAATTCAGCAGACAAACAACTTAATAAGTTCAATGTGTTTGAACTCAAAGTATTCACTGTGTAAGTACTGGTACTACAAAATTGCGGTAGTTCAAATTGTCACCCACTTTCAGTATCCTACTTGAGAGTTAGCCTCGGTCCCAGGCTTTAATACTCATCTGCTAAGAGAAAAGCCTGGTCACAACCTAAGACAGAGACGCTATCGATGGAAATGTCGGGACGGAACATCCGTCAGATGCATTTCCCCCGGATACGATATATTTCCGACCAATCACAACACTTGTTTCATTCACGGAGAATGTCAACTGATTCGTAAAGCATCAACGTAATTTCCTTGAGTGGTACTTCCGCCAAAATCCCACAACTTCCGCCCCCAAAAAATGATAGCATCTACAGTGTAGGTCTTGCCCAGCGTGCTTGAGAGTCAGAAGGATGATGATTTTGTCTCGTATCTCACCTTGGGGGTTGTCTTCGTTTTAATTTCCACGCCCCCAACCCCCTCCGCATATGTACAGCATTTATACTTTGTCACACGATCGTGTCCAAAAATGCCCATACCCTTTCGGTCAATTGTATAATCTTGTAACCTTTATTCTGTATGTTCAACTGCTTTGTTAAATCATGACCGAGATAAAGAAACTAAGTAACACAGCTTGTAGATCTCCTATTATCAGCACAGGAGTATGAATTAGAGTCGTTCCGATACCCGATACTGGTATCAGTTACTCAGGCCGATACCACGCTCAAGTATGTATCGGCGAGTACTAAAAATCAAGTAGTTTGTACTCGGTCTGAAATAAATGGTATCGGGACAACTCTAGTGTGAATTAGGCATCATATAGTTGTGTCCTTTTCTCCCCTGCCCTGCCCTCCCCTGCCCTGCCCTGCAGTGCGTCTTGGGGGTGGGAGACAGAAACAGACAGGTGTTGGGGGGCGTGTGATGTTTGACGTGTTCACACAGCGTGCGTCCATCACGGATCCGAGACGTGTTTGACAGCAGCGACTCCCCGGCCATGATTACATTATCTCTGGGCACGCAGCTGAAGGTCATTATCTCCTGGGCACGCAGCTGAAGGTCATTATCTCCTGGGCACGCAGCTGAAGGTCAGGGGAGAGCTGAGGCAAAGACCCGAGCGCCTGATGTGATGCCGCGGAACCAGTAACACCATAAATAAATCAATGTGTAGACGGTAGAGAGTGTGTAATATACCTTGATGTGCTATGGCTATAGGACGAGTCATCTATCTGTGGGCCTCGTTTGACGCTATCCACAGAAACCCTTCTAGACTTAAAGGGACACTTCAACCTTTTTGCAAACAAACATATGTTAACACTTTAATTGCCCGGGGTTATTTAACCCATTTAGGCCTGACGTCGAAATAAAAAAAACGTTCGCTCTGAAAGAATATATACCTATTCAAAGATTTGTGCCGCATTTTTAAGATTTTACAAAAATAGCAGACCTACAAGTTCATAGCGCGCCGCCACGCCACTCTAAAGGCGATCGACAACAACGGGAGGTAAGAATAAATCTATCGCGACTAGCGACTGGACAGCGGAGGGCCGTCTAACACAGGATGGTTTTTTTATAACTAGACGGGATGATTTAGATCGCGAGTTGTTAATGTTTTAAGATTTCCGTTGTCGTCGTTTCGATGACGTCTCACTCTTGCGCAACATCGAGGATTGCACAACAGGCGCTCCTAGGCTGTGGAGCGATGCGATCCGTTTTCATGTCAATAAACTTCGTCTTTTGGATCAAACTTCGTCTTGGGCGTCGGGCGTTACTAATAGAAAGGACAAAGAACGTTGTCCTGGGCGATGGGGGTGTTAATGACGTTTAGAAGATTTAGAACACTTTCCTGGGTGTCTTTATGTGTGTAATATGTGGTTTTAGATATTTTAGATTCTAGCAGTGCACCTGAGGTGGCTCTGTACTTGGACCTGCACATGTTTCCATCTGCAGTACACGTACAGTAAACTCTCTCCGCCTGCTAGGGCTCCAGTGGTTAAATGCAGTAGTTGCAATGGGGGTGATGGATGGCTTGTTTGTCTGAGCTAATTCACTGCATCTGTGGATGTGGCAGACGTATACGTATGAAGGCCCGATTCATAGTCATATTGCGATGCAAGCCATTATATTTATGTTTAGGCGTTATTGTTTTAGCTTATAGTTTTTTCCCTCCTCCCCTTGTTCATATCCTTCTAAAACGTCACTCATGAAGGAGGCTTCACACTACTGATGTCTCATACTCACATTGTTAGAAATATCTTCTGTAGTTAACACCGAGTTGGGAACACAAGCTCCATTTAACCGGCAGCACTGTGGTATTTTTGGTCAAGTATAAAATTAGAGCTGCTATAAGCAATAATATGTCAAAATTGTAATGGCCTATTTAATTTGTATTTGTTTGGTATTCAGACAGCCAGCAATGGGTAGAACGCTCACAAAAATAATTTAGTCTCTGTGACACATCTAGGGGCCACAATCTGTATTCAAAGATGTTCCTAGATGCTTTGTCATTGGTCGCAATGACTAACCAATCAGGAAGCAGACAGGCAAATCGACCAATGACAAAGCTTCTAGGAAAATCTTTGAATGCAGATTGTGGCCCCTAGATGTGTCACAGAGACTACATTTTTTGGGAGCGTTCTACCCATTGCTGGCTGTTTGCATACCAAAAAAATAAAAAATAAAAAGGTAATTAAAAATGTGACATATTATTGCTTATAGCAGCTTTAACAAATGTTAGTTAGTCTAGTTAGTTGTTGCAAGTGTTATACACAACGCTGTTGTAAAAGACCTATAATCCTATAAAGATACACTGTAGTCTTGTGTTGCCAGACCATCTGAGATCTCTGTCTAAAGCCTACTGTAAGGAGATCTCTGTCTAAAGCCTACTGTAAGGAGATCTCTGTCTAAAGCCTACTGTAAGGAGATCTCTGTCTAAAGCCTACTGTAAGGAGATCTCTGTCTAAAGCCTATTGTAAGGCAGCTGCTAGAACAGAGGAGAGAACGGCGGTTAACGCACCTATTGTACGCCCACTGCGTACATGTACTAATTATGAAGGAAATACTAGCAAACCTGGTATAGAGCCCTGGGGGACCCAGTCAACTAATTACAGGATTACGTGTTTATACTGACATGATACTGAC
>NC_136808.1:10032736-10115236 GCF_951216825.1 Electrona antarctica | reverse complement strand
AGACGCTGCACGTAACACCAGCGCATGGCTCAACGCCGCCCGTCTCCTGTTGAATCTGCGTATACGCACAGCACCGCAGTACGCGCTGATCTTATTCTGCGGACTACACGTGGCTCTTGGGCTTTGCTTGGCATAGTTTCCAAAGTAAAACAAAATAATAATAATGCTAAGGTAGAATCCATAGCAAACACGACACTGGAGCACAGAACTAACTGACAGTGAATAGCAGGCAGGCTGACAGTGAAGTAACGGCAAAGAGGCAATGCAATGCATTGTGTCTGGATTTATTTGAGACAATGTCGCAGAGTTGATGGTCAGTGTCTGTGCGCGCCAGCCATCAAGCACATCGCCACCTGGAGGATTAAAGTGTGTTATGCAAGTGTACCCGGGTGCGCTGTTGAATCTCGGGCAATGTGACTGTCAGGGGCCAATCATGGCCATCGGGGACCAGGCAACCGTATTCGGAAACGGTTCCAATGAAACGGACTCAGTCCCTCTCAGTGTGAATCCCCTATAAGTGAGCAATGTGTCTGCATGCGTGCTCTGTTAGTCTGGGTGGTCCAAACCAAATAATAAACTATATTTGTATTGCACCTCAGCTGTACAATCGACGGTGCAAGAATGGGTGTAAAATGTTTTACAGTAACACAGGATTGACGTAAACTATAGTTGTGTTGAATAAAAGATTAGTGTGGCGTGGTGACACACACGCACACACGCGCACACACACACACACACACACACACACACACACACACACACACACACACACACACACACACACACACACACACACACACACACACACACACACACACACACACACACACGGGGGCACACATCCAGCTGCTCCTTGCGACTCAGACATGGTTGTAAACACTTGCAAGAATAGAGAACACAGACTAAAGGTATGTGTTGTGAAACTGAATATCTTTGTCCTGCTGTCACGCTCACAGTCTAGTTGCCTCTGATCACTTGTGCTCTCTCTCTCCCACCCGGCCATTCCACCGGCCACTCTACCCCCCCTGAGCCACTGCATCACTGTGCTCTCTCTATCCCATCCATCCGGCCACTCTACCGGCCACTCTACCCCCCCCCCCCCCCCCCCCCCCCCCCCTGAGCCACTGCTGCCACTAGTGTCCGGTCCGCGCCTCCCTGCAATATGTCAACAGGTGACTGAGATACTGTTGAATTCTATTGTCGACGACACTGACAATTTCAGTGTGACTTTTCCACACTACTGTACTAATCCAAGGAATCATTATGAATCTGTTCATGTCATGATATGTACGTCTGTACGTCTGTAATGCACGTAACTCGGGAACCGTTCGCTCCACCGACTTCAAATTCAACACACACGTTCCACAGATACATGTATGGGCATAAAAGGGACACAGACACATAATCATAGCCTGGTGGGGCATGGATCTCATAGGTTGGTGAACCCAAGGTATATGAAATATCACACCCGTGCGAACTGAGTGTTGCAACTCCGTGTGGGGGTCAGTGTGGGGGTCCGTGTGGGGGTCCCCGGGAACTTCCAGACCCACAGGAACGTGCCCAGGGTGCCGGCCCGGTTGCGGCGAGGTGCCCCGCGTCCGAAACGGTGGAGAAATGACAGAGTTAACGTGTGGGGAAATTAGCAAACAGCACTCTCTCGCTCTCTCAAGTGAGAGTGTGGTATTGATGAGTGGAACGGGTAACACACCATGAGTCAGACCATGGAGGTGGTCACAAAGAAAAGGGAAATCACGATTTTTCAAAAATAGTTAAATTATAACATAATGTTTAAAACACCAAAAGGGGTTCCCGCCCAAAATGGTTTAATTAAAGAAGACATACAACACATTATTGTCTGCTGTGTTGCTTTTCGATGTGTACACTGACATTTTATAGACTAGGTATCTAAAGAGCACAAAGTATACGTTCTTGAACGTACAAAATACCACGTGACCACGTTCTGACCACGTTCTGACCACGTTCTCACGACAGAAACAAAGAAGCAAGAGGAGGAAGCATAAACGTGTTTCTCAATGGTCCCACAGCTCTCTCTATCATTCTCACTCTTTCTCCCTCCCTCCTCCGTCCGTCCGTCCGTCCCCCATCCCTCCCCCGTCCGTTCATCCCCCCCCCCCCCTCTCTATCTCTCTCACTCTCTCTCCCTCCCTCCTCCGTCCGCCCGTCCGCCCGCCCTCCCTCCCCCGTCCGTCCGTCCGCCCGTCCATCCGCCCACTATCTCTCTCTCTCTCTCAATTCTCTGGAGAATTTTTGAGGGGAAACTTTGAGCAATATTTAATCTGAAATGTATATCGTTCTATTGCAAGGACATGTGGAAATCTGACATAACACTTCCAAACACACGGCACCGTGTGTGTGTGTGTGAGTGTGAGTGTGAGTGTGAGTGTGTGTGTGTGTGTGTGTGTGTGTGTGTGTGTGTGTGTGTGTGTGTGTGTGTGTGTGTGTGTGTGTGTGCGCATGTGCGTGCGTGCGTGCGTAAAGGACAAGCTCCCATTCAACATTCTCCTTCTTTAACAGCAAACAAAAGTTGATTTTATTTGTTATATCACAGTTTATCCTGTGATCCTCTCCCCGTCAAGCATAAAGTAACTTGCGTGCGTGTGTGCGTGCGTGCGTGCGTGCCTGCATGTGTGTGTGCGTGTGTGCGTGCGTGCAAGAGCACACCTGCAGCTGCAGTTACCTACCCCCTGTGTAATTTCATTAACCTTTATACAGCTCAGTGTGTATCATGTACAGATCCTCCCAACGGACTCCAAACACCAAGTCCTCCCACACATCTGCTGCATGGGCTGTACAGACACACTCTGTAAACGTTTACCGGCTGCTCTCTCTGACTCTCTCTCTCTCTCTCTCTCTCTCTCTCTCTCTCTCTCTGTAGCCTCGCTGCCAGCCTTACGCATCTGCAAAGAGAAAAGCCTGCATGGTCACAACCATGAGAGAGTATAGCCGGAAGTATCAGGCTGGAACATGTATTTCCCACGGATACAATGTTTTTTCCCGAGCAATCACAACACTTGTTTCATTCACGGAGAATGTAAACAGATTTGTAAAGCGTCAAATGTCATTTCCTTGAGCGGTGGTACTTCCGCCAAAATCCCGATACTTCCGTCAAATTCTAGCAATGCACTCTAGAGCGTATAGGTCTTGCCCTCTCTCTCTCTCTCTCTCTCTCTCTCTCTCATTCTCTCTCTCTCTCATTCTCTCTCTCACCTCGCTTCCACATCTCTCCCTCTTTGTGCTAGCAACTATCTCGTTGGAGAGATCTGTCCTTGCTCACGTGGTGAGCACAGATTTTCAAAGGAATCACTTGAAAAGGTGGGACAAGAAGGATGAGGAACTTCGCCTGACAACAGGAAGAATGCAGACAAATTCATTCATGGTGGTACATTTTCTGTTGCCCTTAATCGGTGCGCTTCACAGTTCACATATACATTGTCTGCTAGGCCCACTCCCTAAAAACAAAGCTTTTGGTGTGAGTGTGTGAGCGTGCGTGCATGCGTGCACGTCGTGCACACCCCTACTACACACTTGCCCACGACGAGCCTATACCGGTGTGAGGTGCAAGAGAGAGAGAGAGAGAGAGAGAGAGAGAGAGAGAGAGAGAGAGAGAGAGGGAGCACAGTGAAACACCATATTCCCTTGACACAGACTGCCCCCAAGGCACTGATCCAGGTCCACTTTCACATTCTATCATGTAACAGTGAGGTCAGGGACTGAGATACAGGAGAATCCGATCCCACGCCAGCCCATGGCGAAAGCCTCCCACACTGGAGCACATGTCCTCCTCCTCCCGACAGAGAGAGATGGAGATAACACTGACAGGCTGGGAGGGAGCTTCATGGGAGCTGCTGACACTTTAAAAATAGCAGACCTACAAGCTCGTAGCGCGCCACTCTGTGGCGCGCTATGAGCTTGTAGATCTGCTATTTTTCAATAGCTAAAGTATAACGTAATGCTTAGTTAAAACACAAAAACGGGTTCCCGTCCAGAATGGGTTAAAGAGGGAGTGCTGTGCTTTTTCTGTTTTGTATGTGTCTACGGAGTTAACGTTAACTCTAATTATAGAGTACCCCCAGGTGAGGTTATAATATTCAAAAAAATTCTTCCCGTATGCGTATTTTTGGTTTCTTCCTGAAAGTCAAAAGGCCCAATCGAAAATACACCACTCTAGTGACATCACAAAATCATCCCCTCCCCCATAACCCCTCCCTCATTGTCATACAACAACAGCTGTGGGCGAGGCTTAAGTTCAGGTGGGTGGTACTAAGGTGAAAACCAGGTATACCTATAACCATTTTGGGCGAGAACCCCTTTTGGTGTTTTAAACATTATAATTTAGCTATTGAAAAATAGCAGATCTACAAGCTCATAGCGCGCCACCGAGTGGCGCGCTACGAGCTTGTAGGTCTGCTATTTTTCAATAGCTAAATTATAGCTATTTTTGAAAAATCGTTGAATATATATTCTTTCTTAAATGGGTTAATGAAGTGGTGGATTGTAGCCACATAAAAAAGAGAATTGTAACACTTTCTGTATACTTTTTTGAAAAATCTTTCTCCTAGTAATGCGCCCGTCCGCCAGCTCATTATGGCACGGTGGCACCATGACATTTCCAGTAAAATAGAAGTTTATTTTTAGTTTGCACTAAAGGAAGAAAAGGCTGTGTTTCCTCACTTCTCCGTGGGCAGATTTCTGCCTCCCCTTCACACTCTCATGTACCGCCTAGATACCCTGATGTGTGTCTCATACAGTAGGTGACACCCAGATTCACCTTCGAGGCGAAGTAATCACGGGTGAAAAACGTTTCGGTTCCTTCTAGATGATCGCACAGCAGGAAACTGTTATCAGATGAACTCAAACTGAAATTAGGAAACCAAACGTTCCCCTGAGAGAGCGTGGTATCTTCTTACTAGATCTCTCTGCGAGGTGTGTTTAGCCCTGCAGAGTAAACATTGCAGCCTTAAAAAAGGACTTTGTCTCAATGCCTTACTTTTTCCCAGTGACTATATCAACCTGTTATCGTCGTTCTTGGGTGGAAACCGTGTATTGCAGAATAACCCATTTTGGGCGGCATTATGTTATACTTTAGCTATTGAAAAATAGCAGATCTACAAGCTCATAGCGCGCCACCGAGTGGTGCTATTTCTGAAAAATCGTAAAAACGCGGCACAAATCTTTGAATATATATTCTTTCAGTGCGAACGTTTTTTTTATTTCGACGTCAGGCCTAAAAAACATACAGTACATGCTCATATATAGGACTGACTGGCTTCAACCTTGGCACCAGTGTTCATTTTGACCACAGATTTCTATGTAGTTTTATTTTGTCATAGTCTTTTGAATACATTTTCATTTAGTTTTAGTCTTATTTTAGTCACCTGAAAAGTTAAAGTCTTAAGTCTAGTTTTAGTCTACTAAATCTACAGTTGATTTTGTCGACTAAAAGTCTTGGCAGGCCTTGATAGCGTCGTAATGGCTGATTTTACACTTGGGTGTATGCTGAAGATATAGCCGATCTACAAGCTCACAACGCAACGCGGCGCGATGTGAGCTTGTAGATCACAACACCCGCTTGTAGAGTGCAACATCTGAGCACAACCAAACATAAATTGACTTGTCTTTTAGTTCTACTGGATCTCTTCTCTACTTGTGTTTGATTGCCCCCCCCTCCCCCCATCAAACACAAGTGTTTGGCCAAACCACGTGACTTCCATTGGAAAAGCATTGAGGCGGCCATGAAGCAAAGACGGAACACAGACTGTTCGTTTGAAATGTGTGTATGAGGCCTGAGGGTGTGTGTGTGTGTGTGTGTGTGTGTATGTGTGTGTGTGTGTGTGTGTGTGCGCGTGCTTGCGTGCGTGCGTGCGTGCGTGCATGCGTGCGTGCGTGCGTGCGTGCGTGTGTGAATTTTCTGTGCTTCTGAAACATCAATGAGTGTTGAAGCTCATTTTAAAATTAAACTTTTTGTGGATTACACCTAGACCTGTCCAGATTGGTCATGTGACAGAGATTGTTTCATGAATCGGTGCTAAAACACGTGGAAGGGGATCGTTTTAGTCTCACAACGCCGTTTTAAAATGAAAACTGATTAGTGTGGCTGCATGTGGACTTACTAACTAAGCAATGTTAGGCATATAACCTCTGGCTGTGGCCCGCTCTTGTGAAATGGCTTAACAAATGTGGAAATAGCTGATCTACAAACTCACAACCCATCACATTGTAACATGGTGTGGGCTTGTAGATCTGCTATTTGTTTTTACAATAATGTACAAAAAAGCGATTGAAACGTTGAAAGTGTTTAAACTGGTACAATAATCTTGGAATAATGAATCGAGTTGGAATTGAAATTAAATTAAATTACCCTATTCATATATTTGTTTTTCTTCTTTTCTTCCTTTCCTATCCGTTTTGGCCTCCCAAGCATCTCCTTGGAGGTCCATGCGGCCCCCATTTGGAAAAACTGTGGCCTATCTCAGCTACCTGTGTTCTCTTATAGCCACTTCATTCTAGTGGTCAGGTTATGCCAAAGCAGAGAGTGGCGGTTGGTTTATAGGTAAGTTACAAGCTATTTTCCCAGCCGTGCTCCTCGAGCACAAGATGTAGGACATAAAGTTGCTTACAGCTTCCTCTCTTGACTGATGTTTTCAGAGGGAACAAACGGCAAACACGTTAAACAGACGGGCCCCTCCTTCCACCCCCGCCATCTTAAACCCAGGGCTAATTCATAGCCCCGTTGATTACCCAGGGGAATTCTTTTATCTCCCCCATTTCATTCCTGAAACGCTCGGCGGACATTTTAATGGCTGCACTTTCATCGTCTGTCAGATATTTAAATGGGGTAGTGTGCGTGTGTGCCGAAGAGCAGAGGAACGCGGTGGCGTATATATGCCTCGCTCAGATTCCGCGTGTCAATCTTTAATGCCCAGAGATATGGACGCGCTCTGACCCCTCACTCTGTCATCCCGCCTCTCCCTTGCATAAATTGACCTCCTGATAATCATTTCCTGGGCCCTATCTGCCATAACGAGCGCTTCGTGGCACTTGGCAGTCACATGACCCGAGGAGGGCCATTAGGGGTTGAGAGATTGACCCCGACGCGGTGGTTAGGCCACAGCGCCGTCCCGCTGACATATGGGGCTACGGCTAGCGCCGCCGCGGCAGGTGAATTTCTCACAGCCTGTATATGACCGCGAGTGTCACAGAAATGACATGTAATAGAATGGAGGACCATTGGGCCTAATGGCGTACTACTGCAAGAGCGAGACATTGACTATTGCTGCGGTTCCGTGCATGGTAGTTAGAGCTCGGAGCAATGAGTGGCTACGGTAACCGAGATGGGGGGGGGGGGGGGGGGGCAGAGTGCGGAGCAAAAGTAGCACTTGTGTGAATATTAAATTGCGTCTGAAAGCTGTTGACTGTTTAATATGATGTGTATTGTGGCGCTAGTATACGGTAATCACCACCTGTTTGGCACGGACACAACATGCCTCTTGAGGAAAAACTGTCCCCCCGGCGATCCCACCTATCGAGTGCTGCCACTTTGCCAGGGTTCAGCATCAGTTTAATGAGGCCCCTGGTTTCCCCGTTCCCCGTCCCCTCCAAAGACCACGCGGCTGCCTGCGTCTGTGTGCATATGGCCACACACCTGCTTCCTGCAACAGTGCTGGTTTACAGATGACCACACACTTTTCTACATGTTGCCAATGCCATTCGGCTCTCCCTGCAGGGCCCATTGGCATCTAATATAAATTATTCCGGCAAAAAATAAACGGGGTGTCTAAACTGTCTATTTTGATAAGCGCATGAACTTTGGGCTCCATGTAAAGGAGGTCACCCTCTGCACTTCACTGGCTGCCCATTAAATCCAGGATTGATTTCACAATTATTTTAATAACATATAAGGCATTGCATGGGCTGGCATTGCAAAGCCAAAAAGTGAGATCTCTCAGGTCCTCTGATAAGGGCCTTCTGACGATTCTTGTGACTAAACTTGGAACTAAGGCCGGGGGGCCCGGGCATTTGCAGTGGTTGCTCCCACACTGTGGAATGCCTTGCCCTTTGCGATAAAAAGCCTGTTGGTGGTTTTAAGAACTTTTTACCTTGTTGTCCCCATTGTACAGCACTTTGTAACATTGTTTTGAAAGGTGCTTGATAAATAAATGTACTTACTTACTTACTTTGGGTCAGCAGCTCCAGTCGGACTCCTCTCCACTGTCTCCAGCTCCATGTTATGATTTTCTGTTATTCTCATGCCCACTGTCTGCTTGCATTCTACACCAGTGTTGATTTTGACAGCAAATTTTGATTTTAGTTTGTTAGTCATATAGTCTTTTGAATGGTTTCTATTTAGTTTTAGTGTCAGTCTAGTAGTCGACTAAATATAAGATTTTAGTCAACTGAAAATCGAAAATGTGTTTTGCTGTCGTAACGCATAATGGCTGATTTTACACTTGCTGAAAATAGCAGATCTACAAGCTTGTAGATCTGCTATTTCAAATGCATTCTGCTATTTGCATTTCTGCTAAATGCAAATACTAGTCATTCAGTTACTAATATGTTCGGGGGTGCCGCGCAGATATGGCAGCTTTTACTCTGAAAGCCCCCCCCCCCTTCCGTTCCGTACAAAAAATGGGAGAAATAATGTTGCTTGCTTACCTCGCTATGATTACAATAAAGTCGTTCGATAATCCCTCGCATTCATATTTTAAACGAGAGGCACGTTGAAGTCAGAAATTAAGAGCTTAGTATATGCATCTGGTCAAAACCATGGAGAGCTCCATAGATTAGGAGATATGAGCCTTTCTTTCTGAGCGGTAAACAGGGAAGCGAACGGCAGCGCGCATGTGCGAACAGCAAGGAGTATGGTGCGGAAGGAGAGGCCAACCCAAAAAAAAGGAAAGAAATCAGAATATTTCTCTTTCGTTTGATATCAATGAAAATGCGCTAGGACGTGTGTACACGTCCTCGCAATCCATCGGTTGGATTCGCGAGGACGGCTCCACACGTCCTACTGTCTACATGGGTTAAGTGAAGGTGGGGGCCGCATGTGGGCCCGTGGGCCGCCAGTTGCCCATGTATGGACTAGACGGCAGGTGCAGGAACAAACAGTTGATGAGGCAATATAAAACATAGAAGTCAGCACACTGTAACTTAGTAAAGCTCCCAGTCAAGGCTTTATTGATATGATATGATATAGTACTTTTTTGTCAGTTCACTGAAATTTGTCTTGCGACCCAGCAGCCTTGTATGCAGAACACATCATATCATAGCAATATTAAATCATATATAATAAAGGCTTGACTGGGAGGTTTACTAAGTTACAGTGTGCGGACTTCTATTTGTATTTATTTTTGAGTGGTGCAAACCACTCCAACAACTGGCTTTGTACCCGTGTTTGTTCGTACCAAAAACGAGCATGGTTGCTATGGTTAGCAATCAAAAAAACGAACATGGTTGCTATGGTTAGTATGTGACGTCACTGACATCACAGTTGCACCACTCAGTTCACACGGGTGTGATTTTTATTATAATACTGTATATGATATTTCATAATGGACACACGTGTTTTTTAAATGACTGTCTGGATGTGTTTTTCACAGTAGTAAAATGCTGACTAGTTGCACTCATGGACATCAACGGTATTGCTGGATCAGCCAGAAAGAGAACATTGGAGCAGAAATAGACTTTAGAACAGTTGTTGACAACAGGAGCTCTGAAATCTGTGAAGGTATACAACACTCTATGATCGACATCTAACTGTAAATGCTCAAGTCTCAAATTCGGCACATGCCCGGTGTCGAGTCGGTCGGACACACGGTTGTCCAGCCCCAAAAAGGCCTCTGCCAGGGCTCTGGACCGTGCCCCTTGCCCAGGGTCCATATATGGAGCTGGCCTGTTCTGAAATGGCCATTCTAAAATAGCAGATCAACCAGCTCACAACACGTTTTTTTACTCCTAACTTTAGTCCTTTCTCCAGCATCTGGGACGGGGCCTCCCCTTTTGGCCTAGTCCTTTGCTCAGGAGGAACGCTTCCTGATTGGGTTCACGACCCAAGCCGTTTCTCAGCATCTCCTCTGCATTCTTGCACTTCCTTGAGAATCGGCCGATACCGATGTGTTTGCCAATTAATCTCGGTGAAGACGGAAAAGTGAGGACGCAAATTGTGATTGGCCAGAATGAGATGATGTACTGTATGATAAGAGCGCCCCTCACTTCACGCGGGTGTGATTCTTAAATGTATATTTTGGGTTTTATTATCATGAGAACGATGGCTTCCGCATTGCAACTTTCAGGAATAGAAAAACTGGTTGGTTGAGGTTGAAAAGTGGTCCTTTAAAGTAGGCTGGCCAACGTTGAAGCTGCCACTACCCCGCGTCCCAAACGGTTGAGAAATGACAGAGTTACTGTGTGGGGGTCCCCAGGGGGTCCCTCTACTGTACTGTACTGTACTGTACTGTACTGTACTGTACTGTACTGTACTGTACTGTACTGTACTGTACTGTACTGTACTGTACTGTACTGTCACACCCGAAATCATCATATACACAGTTAGTGTGTGTGTGTGTGTGTGTGTGTGTGTGCGTGCGTGTTAGGCTGAGCAACAGTGCGCAACAGTGACACTTGATTATATCCAAACCAGATATAATCATTAAGGAAAGTTTATGTGTACTATGTAAACTCTCCCATTTTCATTTTCCAGCCATTCAGTTGCATTCATTTTTTTTCTTTAATAATAATTTGGGGACCCCCCAAAATAATGTTGCGACCCCCCCCCCCCCAAGGGGTTGCGACCCACGTACCAGAGTACTTTATACTGTATTGATACGTTTTCTTATACTCATAACAAGTACAGTACTTCTTCTAACCACTGTCCGTATGCTCAGGTCACAGACCTGTCTGTGTCCTCTGTCTGCACTTGATGCTATTAAGCTATAGCTTTTAGATTTTTAGGATCACAAGTATGCAAATTGTCCCAATTCTGCGCCATCTGAAAGGGTAGCAGAGAGGGATAAATCTGATTGGAGGCGAAACCCTTGAACCTCTCCGATCTCTCCGCCTCTCCAAATGTGTACACCCAATTAGCTCCAGATGCAAATTATGCTTAAACCATTTTGGGCGGGAACCCCTTTTGGTGTTACATACATTATGTTATAATTTAGCTATTGAAAAATAGCAGATCTACAAGCTCATAGCGCGCCACCGAGTGGCGCGCTATGAACTTGTAGATCTGCTATTTTTGAAAAATCGTTAAAATGTGCCTCAAATCTTTCAGAAAATTGTCATGATTTAGAAAAATAAATAAAAATAAATTTCGACGTCAGGCCTGAATGGCTTAATTAGTTTCCACTAATCCTTTCAAGGGTATAGTGGCCACACGCGGGCGCTTCTCAAATGAACATCTAATCCTGTTGGGCCACCTCTAATCTTTTCATATTAAAAGCTAAATAGTCAAATGTGAGTATTGATCTAATTACAGTCGGAAACACTCCGGAGAGGGGCTGCAAATTAAATGTTGCTCCATAGAGTACCGACTGGGTTCTGACGTCAAAACTACGCCCCCCATCATGGATCCAAAGACATTTTCCCATTCAAAAATGTACACTGATTGTATTTTTATTACTTACAGTAAGAGGGTTCTCTTCCCTCTATCGTTTATGTTATGTCAGTCTTTTTTTAGTTTTTTTTAGCATCACTGTGCTCAGTTGCTTGGTAACAATTTGAGTAAAATGCCTGGAATGAATGAATGAATGAATGAATGAATGAATGAATGAATGAATTAATTAATTAATTTAATGCTTTTCACGGAAAGAAACGTGTAGAAGTGGTGGAAAACTGTAAACAAGTATGGTGAAATTATAATGAGTGAAATGGTCAATAAGGCTTTATTTCATAGAGCCACTCAACCCCCTTAGCATGATGCAGCAACACCCCCCCCCCCCCCACACACACACACACACACACACACACACTCACGCACATGCACACGCACACGCACACACACACACACACACCCAGCCGATTACAGTACTTGCGCTCTCTGCTTGTGCGCTCTGCTCGCGCTCTGCTTGCGCAAGTAAGCATGCAAGGCACCAACCTGCACATCGGGAGCAATAGGGGTTCAGAGTC
This sequence comes from Electrona antarctica, assembly GCF_951216825.1. Lineage (NCBI taxonomy): Eukaryota > Metazoa > Chordata > Actinopteri > Myctophiformes > Myctophidae > Electrona > Electrona antarctica. Next base: position 10,103,092 of record NC_136808.1, on the reverse strand, counting down.
TTGCTCAAGGACACATTCGACACGAACTCTGGGGGACGAAGCTTCTTGATAAACATTGAATCGTCATCCTCTCAAAGGAGCCTTGGAATGGATATCACGGAATAAGGGCATGTTGTAGTGCAAGTAATTTGCAACTACTTTCGTCGACGCTACAGTAACTGTTTAACATTATGGTAATGAGAGGCATGTTCTCTACCCTCAATATCACAGTCGGATAGTCCTTACATATTAGTCATTCTGTCTGTCTTTGATATCTTTCTTTCTTTGCCTCCTGTTTACATTATCTCATTTCTTTCATTATACATGCCATTTCAATAACCCAAGAAAAAAGTCACAGAACAAGATGGAGCTTACTGTTCAGGCGAAAACATGCTTTTCTCCGAAGCTGTTAAAACATTTTATTCTGAACTTTAGCAATACGGACAGTTCGGGCCACGGCCAAATTATTTGTATTATAGCAGTGGTAAAATGCTTCCTTAATGGGGCTTCTATCTCGGTATGATGAGACGTGTATTGACTGAATGGGGCCTCCGCTAATAGCATAGAGAGGAAATGTGGAAATGACATCAGGGGAGAATGTCCCTGCTGGTTTTGTGGCAAGAGAGCACAGACTTGTTATAATATGAATTTCTCTATTGTGATGAGCAGAGGGAGGAGACGTATAGAGGAGTGAACAATCTGACATGTGTCATTAGGAGGGGTTTTTTACACGACATATGAAAAGGCCTTATCATCTTTCTGCTGTAAAGCGCCGTAGACAGACAGAGCCACACTAGCATCATCAGATAAGATCGGCTGCGAGTCTCCATTTAAGCCGGGGAATGATATCATTCAAGCGACTGCATGAATCTACACATTGTGCCCGTCCGGTATACGCATATACTCCACGGTTAACGGCCCCCTTCATGAATGTTTCGCATGGACAGACTTGCGTACACATAGCTGCAGCTAGCTATACCCAAGGTAGTAAAACAAGATTTCCTTCCTGCCGTTTTTCCATGTAAAGAGATTAAACTTTGACAGGGATAAACAGGAAACCTGTTATTTAAATGTACTGGGTGTTTGCAAGTTGATTCTGAATATAGCGCCTGGGCTTTGGGCTGCACGGGGAGGTCAACGCAGGGCCATTCAGCATCTTCCCCATATAGGGCTGAGTTGTTTGTGTTGTCTGCTTCCATTGTTATTCACCACAGACCTATAAATCTGCTTTTAAGGGCTATGAAGAAGCAACACTCTCTGCCATTATGAATAGAGATATAATTTAATTTGCCAAAGTGAGGGGAAATGAATGGTATTCCACCCAGTAATTGCCAGAGATGCATGATAACCACCCCAGTGGAAAATATAGGTCACTTATAACTTATAAGCCCACTCGCGCCGTAGATTGCACTTTATATGTTTGCGGGGAATATAAGCTTTTAAAAGGCCAATAAACATGTTAGTGATGCTTCGTTGACGGTACTTATGCCGTTCCATCAGAACTACCGTCCGCAATATCCAGGAAAACTATCAACCCTGCACGCCTGTATAGGGACACACACACACACACACACACACACATTCCCATGCTCGTGTGTGTGGCCTGCCTACGCGTGCACGAGAGCTGGCCCGAGCATAATTAGAAGTAGTAAAAATGTGTTTGAGTTCCAGTAGTCGAGGGATAATCCGTTGACTATATACAGTAGGGGCACCCCTATAGTGCAGTGAGAAACATTTGCCAGAATCAGGTATAAAAATGTCCCTTCCAATCAGTCAAACTGTGCCGGTGTTGTCCTTCCAACACCCAGAATGTCAATTACCTCGCACGGTTCAACTCTGGGGTTCAATCACAAGCGGCGGTGTACGGCGAGCGGCCAGGCATGCAGCGCTGCTGTGCACCTCCTGCAGGCACAGCAGTTAAGGTGTTAAAGCCGCGGAGCTTGTCTCATGGGGTGGGCTGAACTGACGCAGGCTGAGGAGGACGGCGGAGGTGAAGGGGTTAGGAGAGGGGTGAGCGCAGCTACAAGGGCCTCTGTCCCAGGCCAGCCTGCGATGCTGCAGCCCTGTGCTGATAAGACTGTAATAGTCCTCCTTAGAGGGACCCAGGGCTTCGCTCCCCTTATTAGTCATTTATCACACCTGGCAGCCTCACTGAACCATAATTACTCTTCCCTTATCCCCCCGTACTGTCATGTCCAGGAGAGGAGGAGGAGGGGGGAGGAGGAGAGGGAGGGAGCGGGGCGGAGGGGGAGGGAGAAGAAATAGCAGGGAGAAACTGTGTTCCGAGAGAGAGAGAGAGAGAGAGAGAGAGAGAGAGAGCTAAGGACAGAGGAGGTGGATGGGGAGGAGAAGAGAAGGAGAAAGAAAGTGTTGGTGGAGGAAGAGGACGAATCTGAGGAATAGGGAAGTGGTTCCTAAACTTTTTCATGTCCCCCAAGGACCCCCAAATTGACACTAATTAGCCCGCGGACCCCCATTTGAAGAGATATGCCAGGGACCCCCATAAGAGAAGATTTTTACGGCTCTAGCAGTGATTCTCAACCCGTTTAATTTCAAGGACCGCCCCGTTTGACATGCATTAGTCTACGGACGGACCCCCATTTAATGACATTTCTGTCTCTGGGACCCCCAATTTATATTGGGGGTCAATCAATGTTCATTTAACTCTGAGAGTGTAACTGTCACAAACTGTGTACTTTCATTGTGGTGTAGTTCCTAGTGTTTCCTGTCTGCTCTAATGTTTGCTACCTGCCTTGTCTAACCTTGTGATTAGTCTTTGTATTTCACCTGTGTCCTGTTTAGTGTCAGCCTATCGTGTGTTGATTGTAGTTTGTTGCACCTGTGTCTTGTCTATTTAAACCTCCCTGTGTTCAGTTTATAGTTTGTTGTCACAGTGCCCTGCCCTTGTATGTCCTGCCTAGTTGTGAATAAATCATCATTCAACTTTATTTATCTGCCTGCCTGCCTGCCTGCTTTTGGTTCTGCATTTGGTCCATCACATGTCTCACCGTGACAGTAACGGGTCCATTTGGTTCCATTTGTACACTCTCAGAGTTACAGACCCATAAGGGTCCATTTGGTTCCAAACTATCATTTAGCTGGGGACCCCCTGGAACTCCCTCAAGGACCCCTGGGTGGTCCCCGGACCCCACTTTGGGAACCGCTGGAATAGAGCATACATGTGTGCACTGCAGTACCAATACATATTGTACAACACTGCATCAGCTAGAGTGACATCAAACATGTCATTCCTCCATTTTATTTGAGTTTGTTGTTTTTCGTAATAATTAGCGACAGGGAGAGGAAAAAAAGCAAAGCGAGTGCATAGGAAGTTGGAACCAGCTGCTAACCTTAAATGTTCCGTTATTCCGTACGCGCTATGCATGTACGGACGGAAAGGAATGCAATTTCACAAATACAGCCCACGCAAACAGACCGGTCTTTGTGCTACAAATGAGATCCAGTTGCTCCGGCCGTGGCTCACTCACAGACTGTTTGACAAGACAAGGGCTACACCGAGTCTGGTGACCTATTAACACACACACACACACGCATGTGCACACACACACACGCATGCACACGCACACTTACAAGTCAGAGGGGTGGTACGGTTTGTGATCGGGGGCGTAAAATCAAGAACGGCACCACACAGTTCCCTAATGGGAACTGTGAGGTCCTATATAGCCTTGATCGTCTTGTGGTCAAAAGTTATTAATCCATTTTGGGCGGGAACCCCTTTTGGTGTTTTAAACATTGTTATAATTTAGCTATTGAAAAATAGCAGATCTACAAGCTCATAGCTGGGGGGTCGGGGTTCGATCCCCGGCCGGGTCATACCAAAGACTGTACAAAATGGGACCCAATGCCTCCCTGCTTGACACTCAGCATCAAAGGGAATGGATTGGGGGTCAAATCTACTAATCAAATGATTCCCGAGCGCGGCGCACGCTGTGGCTCACCACTCCAAGAGATGGGTCAAATGCGGAGAACAAATTTCACTGCGGTAACGTGTGTGACAAATCGTACGACTTTGACTTTGACACCGAGTGGCGCGCTACGAGCTTGTAGATCTGCTATTTTTGAAAAAATCGTGAAAATGTGCGTGCAAATCTTTGAATATATTCTTTCACAGCGAACATTTTTAACTCAAATCTTTGCTTCTGGGGGGGGGGGTCCCTGGAACAACATATTTTCAGTTGGGGGGGGCGGAGGCCAAATACATATATTTTTTGGGGTCCTTGACATGAAATATTGAGCACCACTGATACAGAAACATAGGTATTTCAGAAAACTCAGGATTTAGAAGACTTTTTTTTAATTTCGAAGTCAGGCGGCCTAAACGGGTTAAAAACTCTCCACACACCCTCAGTTCTGTGCAGATCAAAAAGGTCTCCTGTAAATACCACGCCTGGCCGATGTTCTGTCAAATTTCACTCGGCCTGTTAGGGTTTCGCTTCTCGCCACAGTACCGACCTTTCTTTCCCTCCTGGGAGTTCTCAGGCATTTTCTTGTGTGATGGTTTTACTTTTTCGCCACGTGCCTGGCTGTCACGAAAAGCACCCTCTCCTCTCGGCACAGTAAGTGGATCCAGATGTGACCCACATGCTTCTAATCCCAAGCGGAGCTTTATCTATTACACCCCAAACTACCTTAACACTAACAGTCAGAAACGGGCCTCGCACAACTCCCATTGATGTTTCAGAAGCACACATAATTCACCTTTTATAGCAAGATAAACATACACGAATGGAAATCTGACATCAATTTGCTCATGTGTGGCTATGCTTCATTTACACTACTAAATCCTAAATATGGCACATGTTGTTTTTTTCTGTAAACATCTTTAGTTGTAATGTTACCGTGGGTTGTGCAATAGTGTTCATCGTACTCGACTATTCAACAATTATTAAATCAAATATTGTTCTCTTCAGATTATTACAGCTCCTTTAGTTTACAATTCATCCAAAATGTAAACAGACTAAAATAACAAAAACAAAAAAAGAGAAATAAGCAAAAAAGTAAAGCCAATTTAGAAAGGGACTCTGAACATGAAGAGTAGCGCCTACTGTTACCAGTAGGTGGCGCTATGACTATGATTCATGTTGCCATGACCATAACTCAAACAACCAGGGGGAACCATGTCAGACCACCTGACCTCCAATGCTTCATCTGTAGTCCTGTACTATCCACACTGAGCGCTTGGAGATCGGCTATTTTAGGCTTCATGTACGTGTGTAAAAAAAAAAAAAAATCACACCCGTGTGAAGTGAGGGGCGCTCTTATCATCATACATCATCCTATTCTGGCCAATCACAATTTGCGCCCTCACTTTTGTCTTCAATGTTTGTGTTTACACAAACCCTCAAAGCTGGACATAGGAGGGGCTAGAAGGGGGCGGAGTTACAAGGGGGCAGGGTTACAGAAGATTCCAACGCCACAGAAAAGAAAGTTAGGCAGTGAGCCTAGCTGAGCTCAGCTAGAAATGCAAACAGACAGGAAGCATTATTTTCCCTGTGGTTTTTCTTTTCATTTTCTGTTGCTAGTCATGGCTGCCAGTTCCCACCTGATGTTGTGTGTGAGTTCAGACTGATCCAGACCGTACTGAATAACTGCTAGCTTACATAATGTCTTGAGGCTAGGACTGAAGTCTAAGACATACAGGTCACCTGGTCTGTTGTTTGCTCCAAAGAGGATGACACGATCTCCCACCATGCAACAGCACATACTACTTGTTGGAGACGGGCCTTTCCCCTTGGGCTCAACCCTCTTCCAAGAGAAGGTCTCTGGGTTGAATTTCCACACATCATTGATGGTCTGGTTATAGTTCCAGCCACCAAATATGTACAGCTCTCCATTGTAGGTAAAGGCTGAATGATGCTCACGTCCTTCTGGAAGAAGCTGTAGAAGTAAAGGTGTGTTCATCCAATGGTTGGTCTCTGTGTCAAACACTCTGATGGTGTTGTAGTGACCCCACCCCCTCCAGCCCCCAAATACAAACATCTTTGTCCCGATGATGGTAGCAGAGGGGCATGATGAATCAGGAAATGGAGTTCCTCTGGTGTTAATTAAAGACCAGGCCATTGTGGTGGTGTCCAACTTGTAGATGTCATTAGTGAATCCAGCCTGGAACCATCCTCCATGGATAAACATGACCTTCCCCAAGACACAGGCTGAGTGGCATCTCCTCCCCTCTGGAACGGTCCCAGAAACCTGTGGTTTGAACCATGTGTGGGCGTCGACATCAAATGCATAAAGCACGTTGCAGTAACCTTGGTTAGTCTCCCCTCCCCAGAGGTAGACGGTATATTCAATCAGCACAGCTGTGAAGCCCTCACGCCTGGATGGAACCTCAAGGTGAGGTTCTCCTGTTCCAGGGGTCACAGGGGTCAACTTCCTCCAGCACAAAGACACTGTGTTGAAGACGTTCACATCGATCTGCTTGTCGTTTCCACTGAATGAGTAAACGTGGCGTCCGAATGCAACAGCCTTGTTCCAGTAAAGGCCTGGAGCTCCATCCAGATGTAGCGTCCAGCAGAACATTTCTCACACCGTAGATCAGGTTGGATTTAAAGCTCTATTGCTGGTTACGTAGGTTAGAACCCACCGCAGTGGTGTCCAGTTAGAACTTAAACCAGGATGCTTCGCCTTCTGCCTTCTGCCTTGAGCAGACCTCTGTTATATATTCTCCGACTATGCTTCGTCACGATGACTGAGCCAATCAGATCCATCCATATATGGGTTCCACCACATCGATCTGATATAAGCACTAGGTCAACCTGGACCAAATATAGGGATTGTCATACTAGACATGTCACATGTCAATATCCCCATATATGGAGACTATATCCTGTCACATAGCCCGACTTCCTAGTCCAATATCCCCATATATGGAGACTATATCCTGTCACATAGCCCGACGTGCTAGTCCAATATCCCCATATATGGAGACTTTATCCTGTCATATAGCCCAACGTCCTAGTCCAATATCCCCATATATGGAGACTTTATCCTGTCATATAGCCTGACGTCCTAGTCCAATATCCCCATATATATTGAATTTTAATTCACACATTAATCATGTTACCAAGATCGCCTTTTTTCATCTTAGAAATATTGCACGAATCAGAGCCTATTTGTCATTGGACGATGCAAAAACGCTAATCCACGCCTTTGTTTTTTCTCGGCTTGATTACTGCAATGCACTTTTTTCTGGACTGCCTAAGAAAACAACTGACAGATTACAACTTGTCCAAAATGCAGCAGCCAGAGTTTTAACTAGAACTAAGATGAGAGAACATATTACTCCAGTTTTGGCTTCATTGCACTGGCTTCCGGTTGTTTTTAGGATTGATTTTAAAATTCTTTTACTTGTTTATAAAGCTCTCAATGGTCTCGCACCTTCCTACCTACATGACTGCCTGCCTAAATATGTCCCAAACCGCCCCCTAAGGTCTTCCACTGCTGGCCTGCTCGCTTTGCCTAAAAAAATGGCAACTAAAAAATACAGGGAAGCAGCTTTTTGCTTCTACGGGCCGACGGCGTGGAACAAACTCCCACTGTACCTTCGACAGGCAGCCTCTGTAGACATTTTTAAAGCACAGCTCAAGACCCACTTCTACACCCTTGCTTTTAATTGATTTTTTTTTTTAATTTTTTTTTTATTCATGTCCTCACTGTATTGCATTACTGCTCTTGTTTTTTAATGTTTATGCCTTGCTTTTCTTTTCTTTTTTTCTCTCTTCATTGCTCTGTAAAACACTTTGAGCTGCATTTCATGTCATGAAAGGTGCTATACAAATGAAGTTTTATTATTATTATTATTATCCTCAGAAAGGCTGGAGGGGTTTGTAAAACACCATCAGCACTGGACAAAATGTATTCTCTATATATGGGCCAGGTACAATCGGTACAATGGTGCCAATCACAACAAGTTGTCTGAAACACTTTACGTAAGAGCAGGTCAAGACCATACTCTACAGAGAGCCAGCAGTTCCCCATGAGCAAGACTGTGGCGAGGGAAAACGTTAGCAGGAAGGCACCTTGAACCATCTGTCTTCTCCGGCTGAATTGAGCGAGGAGGGCAGTAGCTGGGAGGGAATTCATAAACATCGTGCACTCAGTGACAAGTTTTTTAGATTTTTGGCATGGTGCTAGGTACCGTATGGGCATATGGTGTCGCAAACGCGGTGGGCTCGCCCCATAGTGGTCTGAGATAGGTCAGTATTATGGTTGAAACCCTAAATAGTTGATAGAAGAGATTTTGCAATTGATTCTGTATTTCTGTTACTAGGTATTCTACAGTATAGCTTAAAATACCTATAAGTCATGTAAAAAATCATAACAATTGAGCACAGAGAGAGAGAGAGAGAGAGAGAGAGAGAGAGAGAGAGAGATGCACGGCAGCAACAACAACAATAATAACAACAGTAATAACCGTAATCCATTGGACTACTAGGGAAAGTCAAAAAGTGAAGTTATTGAAAGCATCACCGGAATTCCGCTTCCACTTTCTGAGGTGGCGGCATTGTTCTCTGCATTGTCGATGATGAGAAGGGAGTTTGCTGCAACAAGAGTCAGAGCCAGCAAACAGTTGTGAGGTTTTGGGTGAGACAAAGCAGCTAGCCAATCAGAAGCTCACTGTGGTCTGAACTGAAGGGGCGTAGACAGTGGCACATATCCTATTTTTAAAGGGATTGTGACATTAAAAAAAAGTTTTCTGAACTTCTTTTAGGTTTTCTGAGCTCAATTGCACCCAAAACACATGAACTTTTAACATTCAGTAGATTTTCTGTGGTCTGGGGTTTTCTGGCTCAAACAGGTGCTCTGATTGTCCTGTGGACTGTGATGTAACAGTGATGTAACCAGCAGATGTCACGGTTGAGGCCTGCTTGCCTGTTTTCATTGCAGCTCAAAAGGGTTCAGAACACGCAGAGAAAACCACAGACCACCGAAAATCCACTGAATGTTCAAAGTTCACGTTGTTTGGGTGTAATCGAGGTCATAAAACCTAAAAAAAAAAAATAAAAAAAAAAATTAATGTCATGATGAAACCTTTAAACAGCTGGAGGATGGAAATGACATGAGGGACGTCGTGTGCGGTGGTCCGCACACGAAGCGCAAGGACACGTTCCAAAGACTGGGGGGGGGGGGGGGTAGCACCCAGCCAAGACCCGGCCCACAACAGCCCTGCCAATCGGGCTCAGCCAGGGGTTCAATCCCCGCTGCTGCCAAGGCCCCAGTGAGGCTCTCCAACGTTGAGGCGCTCGTCCCTAGTGGTAAGAGGAGGGACTGCAGGCGGACCCGTGGATTCATGACAGGGAAACCCTGTGCAGCTGGGCTTTAACATTGAGCGCTCGGTTGCACTTCCGCATTTGACCACCAAAATTTGGTGGTCAAATGCGGAAGTAGACGGTTCTTCCCGGGTGCTTCAAAACGCCACTGAGCAACTTCCACTGACATGAATAGCGGGGAGGGGGGGGGGGTGGGGGGGGGGGCTATCGCGTCGGTTCAGTCTCTATCCTTCTTTATACTCTATGGCTGCTGCGCATCACTACATAGGCATACGTGCAAGGGTGACAGGGATGTTTCAAACATTTTGGACACACTCACCAGCGCTGTTGGTGTGTGAACTAGGTGTTAATAAGCCGAGGCTGTCTGTCTGCCTCCTGTCTGTCTGCCTCCTGTCTGTCTGCCTCCTGGACCACGAGTGAGAGAAGGTTCCACAGGAGAGGAGCCTGACAGTTAAAGGCGGCCCCTCATTGTACTTTTGGAGATTTAGGAACCACAAGTGAACTTGTGGTTCCTAGAGTGCAGTGTTCTAGCGGGTGGATGATGATGACGACGCACCACAAGCTTGATCATCAGGTATTATTATATTATAGGAGGAAGAACTTTTTCCAAAAAGTGTACAGTATTTGTTAAAATCATGCTTTTATGTGGACACGCCCACCAGTTCATTAAGTATGCCTGGTTTGCCTGGTGGGTGGTGATCCACCTGAACTGAAGCCGCACCCACAGCTGTAGTTGTATGATAAAGGGGGAGGGGTTAGGGGAGGGGCTGATAGTGTGATGTCACTATATTACTGTTTATTTCATTGGCCCGTTTGACTGTCAAGGGTTCAGCCTCCAGGAAGAAACCCTAAATACAAAGTTAATACACCATTGCACATAAACACGACTCCAGGGTGTCTAATGAAGTACTGTCACCTCATAGACAGTACTGTCACCTCATAGACACATGAAAAACTGGAAAAATACAAAGATTGTGGCACTCCATCTTTAAGATAGTACACAGTTGTGCAGATGTTACAGTGGGTACACAGTACAGTAAAATGATCACTGGACGTTTATCCATTTGTAACTCTTGAGAATGTACAAAATGTGGTCCATTTGGTTCCATGACTGTACTTCAAATGAACAGTGATGGTTTTACAGTGTTGTTAACTTTACAGTGACACACACACACACAGAAGGCTGTATAGTATAGCCCTGCTTTTGCTTGTGGGAATGTTTTCTGTGCTGGAACAGTTGTGGAAGGTGCCACACACAGATGGGGACAACATGCAGGGCCACAGACAGCTAACTCCAGATGTGTGAAACGAGGGAAGAACAGAAACCATTGCATATACAGACCAGAAGGGCGGAGAGGAAGGGGAGAAAGCCCCCCCCCCCCCCTAAAAAATGGGAATGCATGAATTCTGCTGTCATTAACAAACCCAAACAGATGTGTGAGCCTCGCAGGAGAGACAGCTGGCTCCCCTGCTCCCTCGCTTAAGCCCCGATTTACACTATGTCGTACGATGATGTCGCGTGCTGAATATAGTCAGTCACGAGTTCTGCAGCCGCTTGTCGCGATATGGAGCTTGCAGATCTGCTATTTTTGGTACTCTGTCTCTGTCTCTCTCTCTCTCTCTCTCTCGATCCCTCACTGTCTCTCTCCCCTGTCTCTTTGCAACGAGCACGTGAGATGACAAAGTGCAGAGAAGGCTGTTGGCTTTTTAAGATCCGTATTGCTGCCTTCCTCCATTTTAACAGGCTTTTTATGGCGCGGCTTCCTTAATAGCCACTCACTTATAAAACAAAGCTGTAATGACATGCAAATGACTCACGGAGAAACACTGTAAAGAGGACGTGATGTATGGGCCGTCTGTGCTCTACAAAGACACACATAAGTTATGAACGAACGAACGAACACACACACACACACACACACACACACACACACACACACACACACACACACACACACACACACACACACACACACACACACACACACACACACACACACACACACACACACACACACATGGCCTACAGTGCACAGACAGACACAAATGCTTACCTACAAACAGAAAATACAGCCACATGCGTGCATGTGTGAACCACACGCACGCACGCACGCACGCACACAGTGAGGTTCGCATGCATATTCACTCCATAGTGATCAATATGAATAGCATGAATCTGATCAAGGCTCGAGAGAATACCTTATTGTCATTGGCTGAAGCATACCCATTCATTTTGTTTAATGTGTACTTAATGGATATTTACCAACACCTACTGTACCTACTGCCTATCACCACTATTAAGTCCCAACGCACGCACGCACGCGCGCGCACATGCACGCTATATTGTGTATAGTCCTAGTAGTGGTCTGTCCCCCTCAGGAAATTGCTAATACCAATACCATGAGCTCTGACAGGAAATTGAAAATCCAAGCAAACAAAGGCAATAATGATGGTGACAATAACACAGCTCTCTAAACTTATCACTTATTCACTTAGGGAAAAAAAGTTAACAAAGTTCTCCTGGGGACATGGACTGGACTGGAGTGGACAGCACTAAGTCAAGAGTCAAGTAAAGATGCTCTGACCGGTGATCGGCCGATATTCACTCCAAATGACTTGATCGGTGATCAGCAATTTACCCTTTCTGGAGAAACCGTCTTATACTATTTAAGTGTATCAATCAGATATCATTTTGCTTCTTTGTGACAGGCCTAAACATTCTCCCCTTCCTCCCCCCACACACAGGAACAGTTTTGACGTGGGTTTTGACATATAATAATTTTGGAAAAATTAAAATGTTCCCCTTACACACAAGATCGGTATCGGCCGATCATGAAAAGAACAAATTGGTGATCGGGATCGGTCCCAAAAAACCTGATCGGAGCATCCCTAGAGTCAATCACGCACGCACGCACGCACTCACAAGTTGACAATTTACCATCCAAAGCGAGACACATTAAAGCCCAGCTGTTAAAAGTGTGGTTAGGAGAGAGAAGCTCCAGAGAGCAGAGATCTGAACATCATGCTATAGCTTTGACGGCGACCTGCACATGCAGCGCTCCGCAGCAGCAACTGAGAAAAAAAATACAAAATAAAAAATAAAATGAAGAAAATAAAGGAAGCGCTAGCTGCCTCTTCTCATTTGGCATAGAGCTGTTGTTATAAAAAGGTCACCGTGTGACCTACTTGCTCCCCACATTAATAAGCCAGGTGTTTGGTGTGTGCGCTACAGATCTTCCTCTATCTTATAATCTGGTCAGGTGCTTCCGCTTTTGAAGCACAGATAAATCAGACACAAGGTATTGCAGCGTGGCATGGATTCTTCTACTGTTCCACCACAAATCACAGAGTTACACTTCTCTGCTCTCACCAAAGTGTGGTCCGGAGGTCCGTCCCCTACGATGCAATGGATAACACATTGGCATATTACTGGCTGGCAGGTGTTTTTCAAACAGTGGTCCAGGGACCACCTGTGGTCCTTGAATGGGATTCCAGGTGGTCCCCAGCTAAATGTTGGTAACCAAATGGACCCTTATAGAGCTTTAACTCTTGAGAGTGTACCATTTTTACGCTCTCAAGAGTGGTTGTTGAACAGGTGCCGTGTCATTAGTCAGAAGGTTCATTGTTCCGAAATTACTATCCCTATCTCTAACCCTAACCTAAACATAACCGCAAGCACGGGAGCAGTGCATGTTCGCCAACCTTAATGCATGTTCGGACTAACGGGGACTTCGGATCTATGGTCAGTTCCCCTTCGGGTGCGAACATGAGCATTACTTCATTTACAAGAAGGCTACACAATTAGAGTTTGCCTGTTATCTCTCTTATGGTACCAACATCAATACATCATAGAATTGTGGACACAAGCTTATTGTAATGACATTCTTGGATGCAGGCGCAGGTTTCAAGGATGTTTAATAAATCCAGGCAAAGGTACAAGGGAATAGGCAAAAGTCGTAGTCAAAGGCAAAGTTAGAATAAGCAACTAACACTGACATAAGCTACAAACGGACGGGACCGTGTAGAGTGGCTAGTGTCTAGTGCAGGCAAACAACACTGACTGAAGTGGAGTGGCAGAGGGGGTGATTATATAGGTGAGATCCTCACCACGGCTTTGGGCAGCGTGGTGGACACACGACAAGGGTCGTTCATATCGGTGGCCTGTACAGGCTCTGCTTTGACCATGGTGGCAGAGGAGGTGGAAGGCTGCTCCATGTCGTCCACTGTAGGCATAGTCTGTTGGAAGTGAAACCTTAAAAAGATTAAAATGTTGTGGCGTTGTGGCGATAAAAAGATTAAAATGTTGTGGCGTCTGCTGCATCCACGGCGCCAGTCCCACAGTGGTACTGTCAGGACCACGCCCATGCCCTCTTTCCAGAGATCATCATCTCCAACCTACTAACTATACACACCTGCTCCTCATTAGTCCACACCTATATAATCACCCCCTCTGCCACTCCACTTCAGTCAGTATTCTGTAATGACATTCTTGGATGCAGGCGAAGGTTTCAAGGATGTTTAATAAATCCAGGCAAAGGTACAAGGGAATAGGCAAAAGTCGTAGTCAAAGGCAAAGTTAGAATAAGCAACTAACACTGACATAAGCTACAAACGGACGGGACCGTGTAGAGTGGCTAGTGTCTAGTGCAGGCAAACAATACTGACTGAAGTGGAGTGGCAGAGGGGGTGATTATATAGGTGTGGACTAATGAGGAGCAGGTGTGTATAGTTAGTAGGTTGGAGATGATGATCTCTGGAAAGAGGGCATGGGCGTGGTCCTGACACTTATCCACGGTAACAAAAGTCTTTAGTTTTGTGTTTGAGAGTCTAAATCTCATCAAAATGGTGGTTCTGTGGCTCAAATCCTGAATAAATAATGGGCCTTGATATGAAAAGGGTTGAAAACCACTGCTGTATAGTATTGCAACAATTGGCCTTTCGCTAAGCCCCACCCAGTGGCAACCACTCCACTCTGCAAGTCACGACGTCATTCTCACCCATTGAGGTGCATGTTAAATGACAGCTAGGATTTTTCCATATAAATAATGGATCATTTATCAGGGGCGGATACCTGATGAAGGTCGTTTAGACTGAAACGTTGTCATCTGAATGAAACTACTGCTCTATAAGTGAAGACAGTGTGCGGGACCCTTTTCTTCTCATGATTCGCATTTGGTTGCCGGCTCCGACGCACCTGTCCTTGTATGGAGGGCCAAAACTGCCATATCTAAAAAATAAATAAATAAATAAAATAATAAATAAATAAATGCAAAAATAAATAAATATATATGCAAAGAAATATATAAATCAATAATTAAATGCAAAAATAAATATATATGCAAAGAAATATATAAATCAATAATTAAATGGACAAATAAATAAATAAATAGGCAAAGAAATATAGAAATGAATAATTAAATGTATTTATTTGTTTTAATTATGTACACATTTAAATGCGCATTTAAATAGACATTTAAATACGCATTTAAATGTGCATTTAAATACGCATTTAAATACACATTTAAATGCACATTTAAATATGCATTTAAATACGCATTTAAATACGCATTTCAAGCTGCTTTTCCCAAGGGTGTATTTCATGAACCGTATGTTAATGAGGGGGCGTGTCTTTCCTAATGAGGGTGTTTTTCCTATTCAGCCATTAGCAATCTAACCCAGAGCAATCAAACACCAAAAAATCCCATCCAGCCACTAACATATAGTGTGGGATTTTACATTTAATTTTAGTTTAGTTTGTTTGTTTTGAATATATATATATTTTTTTAATAAGTATAATAAGTTATTGGCATCAAAATGTACTTAAAGTACCCAAAGTAAAAGTGTCCTAAATGTATAAAAATCTTTTGAAAATAGCAGATCTCCCCAAGCTCACAATGTGTCGCATCGCGGCCCATGTGAGCTTGTAGATCGGCTATTTTTAAATGCCCGGAATCTATATATGTTAGGGCTATTGTATGTAAGTTTTGTAATAATAATCAAAATCTACAAATTAATTAGTAAAGTAATTAGTAAAGTATTAGTAAAGTTTTCAAATAAATGTAATGGAGTAAAAGTAGGCTACAATTTTGGGATTTGTAAAAGTATTGGTATTGGAAAATACTCAAGTAAAGTACCAGTAAGACCTCCTTGCACGCATCCACCTGGGTGACGGCAGACTGCTGGGCGGCTGGCGCTTTGGCATGGGGGGTCAGATCAACATATGGAATTAATTCTGTACTGGCCATATATGGAGCGTGTCTTGAGTGTACAGGGTTTGATGAGGTCATAGGTCAGATCAACATATAGAACAGGACAACTCCAGTCAGAACAGGTCAACTCCATATATGGAGATATAAGGGTGGCAGCGGGGGCAGTGTCTTGAGTGTACAGGGTTTGATGAGGGCCCAGCAGTAGGGCCGGGCCTTAATCTTCGGGCCTGTTGAATGGACAGGTATCAGTCAAAAGGGAGACATCGAAGTGGAAGGACAGGTGGAGAAGGATCAACATGGAATGTCAGAACAGGTCAGCTCCATATAGAGATCTAAGGGTTTGAGGTTTGAGGTCAGATGTAGAGTTGATGGCCTGCTCCATATATGCAGATCTAGGTGATGATCCAGTCTTCTCCATGTATGCCTATCCAGGGTTTGATGAGGTCAGTGTCATGATCTTCATATATGGAGATGGCCATATATGGAGACGTGATGTAACAAGGCGTGATGTCACGAGGTGTGATGTCATGAGGTGTGGACTGATGACTATATATGGCGTGACGCTGACTGACTGACTGACGGGATATGTAGGTTTTCATATTAAACTGTGTATATCTGTGTATATCAAAACAAAACTTGTAGCCTACTTAGGTACAATACTTAAGTAAATGTACTTAGATATTTTCCACCACTGCAAATACAATACTAAAAATATTGAACACAAGAAAGGGTTTGTTTGATTGATTGATTGATTGATTGATTGATTGATTGATTGATTGATTGATTGATTGAAAATTGTATTCACAGTTTGTAGAATTTGAATCAGGGTCCTCCATTTTCAATTCATCAGAAAGATGGGTAACAGGGTTACAGGTCAAGTGGACACTTAGTGGATCAACAGGTCACTTGTACACCTTGGATGAGTGGGCATTAGGGATATGTGGCCACTAGGTACAGGGTTGTAGTTTTCCTGGCACCTTGGTCGATTACCTTTGACCTCAGTACATTTTATTCTCAGTAGTAATTATTAGTGGGGCAACTGGGCATCTAGCGGTATAACTGGGCACCTGGACAACTTTGCACTGGGTTAAGGTGGGCAGTTTTTTTGCCACCTTGGTCGGGTACCATTGACATCAGTACATTTTATTCTTAGTAGTAATATTCTTCTTGTGTGCAGTGAGATTAAGTATTGGCCTAAATTGGACATCATATATCTCTGATTGCACACTGTATGTGTATGCCCAGACAAACATATTAATGCAGACATTTTGTAAGTGCTCTTCAGATGTCAAGGTTTAACTTTTTAAAGCATTTTGCACACCATTGTACACCATCACTTGTTTACCTTTACTACCACCATTTAAATGCACATTTAAATGCGTATTTAAATGTACATTTAAATGTGCATTTAAATGTACATTTACTATCTATTTATTTATTTATCTACACATTTAAATATGCATTTAAATGTGCATTTAAATACGCATTTAATTATTGATTTATATATTTCTTTGCATATTTATTTATTTATTTTTGCATTTATTCAATTATTTATTCATTTTTAGATATGGCAGTTTTAGCCCTCCATACCCTTGTAGGTGTGCACAAGGCCGTTTCGCTACAAAGTAGCAAGAGCTTCAAAATATCTTCTAAATCTAGTCAACAATGAAGGCCTCCAGTAGGCTTAGGGCCGATTCATACTCCTATTTTTAGAGCCGAATAAAAGTCGGTTCGGCTCTGTAGAGCCTACAATGTGACGTAATTTGAGGTTCGGGGGGGCGGGTACCGTCCTAAAGTCGGCTCTTCGGTGCTACTGAAAATTTCTGACGAGCCGAAATCATTTCGGCACTACAGCGCCGAAACAGCGGTGAAATAGGAGTATGAATCGACCCTAATGCATGACATTATTTCAATAAACTAGAAATACGAGGAAATGTTAGAGGGAGAAACAGTACCCAACAATCAACTTCACTAACGTCATTAGTATTATTGCCATCACCTGGGTGGGTCAGTCGTGTAACTTTCCCGACGTTAAGCTGTGATTGTGTTCAACAACACAGCCATGCAAAATATCATTGATAGCTATATGAGGTGATGAAAGCTTGCAACAACGGTTGCTAAACTATTTGGATTGGCATTGGACAATCGCTTTTGGGGTGGGGTTTAGCGAAGGGCTAATTATCCGTATGTATATACTGTATATTATACAGTATATATACACACACGTACGCACGCAGGTACATAAGTATCACAAGCCCTCCATTGGTGTTATGATTATAGGACTTGACATTCATCTGCTTGACCCCCTGTAAATACAGTTGAATCACTCATCTGCATAAGCACACACCGGGCCAAGTACTCCATCAGATAGACTGACGTCTTTGTTCCCCCACTCATTCTATTCTACACACCATGTCCTGTAAACAAGAAGCATGCCGTCTTCCCACTCATTCTGTTCTTCACCATGTATCTTCCAGTCACGTCATGTGTCCAACATGTTAATAAACTTCAGAAATTGCCCTGTGATACATACTGCCTGGTGTCATCTTGTTCTCCGAGCTATAGTCACTCAACTGAACCATCGATCACCACCCTTTACAGTGTAGTTAGAGGGAGACTCTTAGGCCCAAACCACACCAATGATTCACCATGCAACTCCTTGCATGATTAAATCAAATCAAATCAAATCAAATCAAATTTATGTATATAGCACATTTAAAAACAACTCTCATTGTACCAAAGTGCTTCACAAGGCAGAATATAGTGGAATACAATACAATACAATAAAATGCAATACAATACAATACAATACAGTACAATTCAGTGCAGAAGACGTCAATAGTAAAAAATTAACAGTGCCGGAGATTAGCTGTTCACAGACGGACGGAAGGACGGAAGGAAGGACGGACACACGGACGGAGTGCAAAACATACTCTCTCCCCATGCCTTCGGCCTGGTGGAGACAAAAACAGGCAAATAGGACAAAGTAATCTAAAAAGGAAAGGTGCAAGATCATGTCGGTGGTGCAAAGGCTTGTGAATATAAAAATGTTTTAAGTTGTGATTTAAAAGACTCAACGGAGGGCGCAGACCTAACGGCGAGGGGAATGTTGTTCCACAGTGTGGGGGCTGCGACAGCAAAGGCGCGGTCGCCCCTGAGCCTCTTTTTGGTGTGCGGAACCCCTAAGAGACCCCTGTCAGCTGACCTGAGGGTCCTGGTAGAGGAGGGGTAGGATAGGAGGTCGGTGATGTAGGAGGGGGCCAGCCCATTAAGGGCTTTGTATACAAACAGGAGGGTTTTGAACTGGATTCTGAACCGGACCGGCAGCCAGTGGAGAGAGGCCAGGACAGGGGTGATGTGATCTCTCTTCCTGGTGCTGGTCAGGAGTCTGGCTGCTGCATTTTGAACTAGTTGTAGATTACTTGCAACCGTTATCCCCAATGTCAGTTGCAAGGAGTTGCATTGGTGTGGTTTGATTTGTTGCAAGGAGTTGCAACTGGTGTGGTTTGGGCCTTAAGGACCATGTGGGGGGGTCAACTAAATTCTAAGCAATTGCCGACGTACTGTAGGTAGGTGTGTCTGACACCTGCCTGATCAATGTCCATGTGATAGCACAACTTTAATGGCTGGGTGGCAGTGACTGGTCAGTCTACAGCCCAAGCCACACCGGTATAGGGACTCCTTGGGACAAAGCCGTTTTAAGGTCGACCACACATAGTTGCATTGGTATGGTTGACCTTAAAAGGGTTTTGTCGATCCCAAGGAGTCCCTACAGGTGTGGTTTGGGCTTAAATATCCTGGCCGCTATCTTCTCACTCATCATGGGTCGCGCCCACAGATGCACATGGTGTACATGTTCATCCTGGTTGATATTTAGTACTGTACATAGAATTCCAGTGAAGCACCCATCCAGTGACACAAGAGTGGTGGGCCGGGGTTCATGCGCCATTACATGGGTGAAGAATAACATTAGGGTTATTTTCTTCACAATATCACAGCCTACATTCATGAGCTGGACAAATAAAGAATCTATAGTTTTCAAAGGCACAACATGTGTTTGTTGGATACAGCCACATTTGAATGCATCAACTATTTAAGTATTTTTCCCTGGACCAAACGGGACACCCAAAGAAAGAAAGAAAGAAAGAAAGAAAGAAAGAAAGAAAGAAAGAAAGAAAGAAAGAAAGAAAGAAAGAAAGAAAAAGAAAAAGAAAGAAAAGGTCTACATAGAGACATTCTTTGCCACCATGCCAGTCATGAACCAATACAGCCGTCAGCCACCCTAGCTGCCTGTCACAAATTTAACTCACAACGAACCTCAGCCACGACAACACACATACCGTAACCTACTGTTTATCAGTCATCAATTGAAATGTAACATTTGGAATTGTTGTCAATGCCCAAAACCTCTAGCTCGAACCAAAAGGAAATAGCAAATTCACTCATAGGATCATTGAAGTGATCAAGAGCCACATACACATATACTGTTGTTACAACTCAAATACCTTCAACGGCAGATACAACATATCTCCTGCGGCATCTCCAGTCATTTCCATCCTCACCTCCATACATTTGGCTAGCGGTCAGTACTTTCCTCCCAGCATCGATGGCACCGATCGACCAGCCCCTTTCCCTTGGCTGCCATCTTCTCACTCAGCCTTACTGCACATAGCATTCTGGTGTAGTGAAGTGGTTAGGGATTTAGGGCAGGCTCTAGGGTCCAGCATTCACAGCATGTCACAGGAAAATGGACTCAGGGCTGAGAAGAAGCTGAGCGTGGGGGTCTGGGGTCATCATCACCCTGGCTTGTGGAGCAGGTTGAGATTCACCACAAGCTTTGAGTATACGGTAGAAAGAAAGAAAGTTAGCTGACATATGTACACGGTACTCTGTCACAACTCACTAGCAACAGCATACAAACATACACAGCCTGTTATATAGCCCCTTTCGGCACCCTTGGTTGCCTTTTCTGATTTTTGGACAGTGGTACCCTAGGGTCCCTTCTTAGTTATTCAACTCACCATAGGACGCAGCTTTACCACTGTCTGTTCACGGAGACGCGCGTGGTCGGTTGCGTGTTGATGAGATGTTTCAAAGATGCATAGAGCAGCAGTAGGAGACCGCGGAAACGTGTGCGAAGCGGCGTTAATCGGCGTTGTCATTAAGTATTTTTTTGAAGTTTTGGCTTCGCTGAAATGCTCTCTTCCTCACTTCCCATGTTCCGCCTCCCGAGACTGGCTAACTGCACGTCCTACTTACTGCCTCTGATTGGCCAACATGCTGGGTGTTTTTAATGCTGTTGCGTCGTGGGAGGCCGGGACGTGAGGAAGAGAGAATTTCAGCAAAGCCAAAACTTCAAAAAAAGTAAAATACTTAACGGCAACGCCAATTAACGCAGCTTCGCAGACGTTTCCGCGGTCTTCTACTGCTGCTCTATGTATCTTTGAAACATCTCATCAACTCTCAAGCGACCACGCGTCTCTGTGAACAGAAACAGACAGTGGTAAAGCTGCGTCCTAAGGAGAGTTGAATAACTAGAAGGGACCCTATAGGCAGAGCCATCTAATAGAAGAGTTACAATATATAGGGGGCAGAAACCGAGCGCTCGAGCACTGTTCATGCAGCCTGAACTGAGCCAAGCTGGAGTTGGAAATACATTGTTTTCAACGAGGGCGGCGCAAACAAGAGCTATTTTAAGCATGTGTGCAACTGTTTTAAAGTATTGTACAGTAACAACTAAAGTCTCTTTAATGTGTATGTTGTACTATTGCTACAAAACAATTTAAAATAAAGGGATTTAAGATCACTAAAGCTGGGCTGTTGCCTGAGTCCAATGCATTTCTGCCTACTTCCGGGCCAAGACTTGGCCCAGTTGGTTGTCCCCGCGCTCAATGCGTAGTCTATGTAGGAGAGCCGCCATTGGACTGGCCCCATGAAGTGAATGCAGTTTGCGTAACTCTGTCTATATCTAAGGCTCTGCCAGGGTACTGCCGTCCAAAATTCAGAAAAGGTAGGTCCTTACGGTTACAGACTAGTCTAGTTAGTTACTCTAGTATAGTACAGCCTATTATATCCTAGCTGTCACTCACAACACAGCCTAGTATAGGTGTACATATACATAATGTTAGTTTTATATCGGATAAATAATACATTTTAGGAAGGAAGGGGACCTTTGGACATGCCTGCATGGACTAGGCTAGGGTATGCAAAACAAAAACAATCCTCGTGAGCTCTGGAAGCTACTAAACAATCAACTAGGCTGCGGTCAGAAACTAAAAACCAGGTTTTCAAACATAAACATCAAATCGGACGACAGTCTCATCACTGACAAGCTTGAGGTGGCCAACTACTTGAATATCTTCTTTACAAACATAGCAACAACTCTGGTTAACAAACTGCCCTCCCACTCTGGGCTCTTTGGTGTAGAGCACATTACAACCTTCTACAGAAACCTAGGTGTTTGTAAAGACCCCGGCAACTACCGCCCTATTTCTATTCTAAGCTCCATCTCGAAAGTGATGGAAAAAATTGTCTATGAACAGGTTGAAAAGTATCTTGCCACTAATACATTAATGTACGAGTTCCAATCTGGCTTCAGAACGTCCCACTCCACTGACACATGCCTTCTCTATTTGAGCGACCACATCAAACATGAGGTGGATGCTGGCAAATACTGCGGCATGGTTATGCTGGACCTCCAAAAGGCTTTTGACACCGTGAACCACTCCATACTGGTTAACAAGCTAAAAGCAATTGGTTTCGATAGCACATCAGTGAGCTGGATGCAATCCTACCTGGAGGGGAGAGAACAGATGGTGGAGGTGAATGGAACACTTTCCCCCCCCCTCCCAGTGAGCTGTGGCGTTCCACAAGGGAGCATACTAGGGCCTTTACTGTTCCTAATATATGTTAACGACATGACTTCAGCTTGTGACTGCAACAAACTGCAGGTTGAAAAGGCCCTCAGCTCGGAACTCGGTAGAATCTGCACCTGGCTCGCTGATAACAAACTATCTTTACACCTGGGAAAAACTGAATCCATTCTCTTTGGCTCTAATAGTAATCTCAGCAAGGCAAATGGCTTCTTGGTTAGAGTGGGTGACAATGTTATCACACGTAAAGATGAAATTACCTATAGGTTCCATCCTGGAGGCTAATCTTTCCGGTGATAAAATGGCCACCAACGTAATCAAAAAGGTCAACCATAGAACAAGATTCCTTTACAGGATCTCCTCACTGGTCGACAAAAACACCTTGAAGACCTTAACAGGAGCCCTTGTACAGGGTTTCTTTGACTATGCATGCACCTCCTGGTACCACAGCACCTCAAAGGCCCTTAAAACCAGGCTCCAGACTTCCCAAAACAAACTGGTCAGGCTCCTACTTGACCTCGCCCCCCGAACCCACCTCACCCCTGCCCACTTCGACAGGCTGGAATGGCTTAGGGTCGACGACAGAGTACAGCATCTTGCAATGGGTCTGGTCCACAAGATTCGATACACCACCAAGATACCCATGTACCTGTCTAGATACTTCCTTAATGTTAACGAAGTCCACACCTACAACACCAGAGGGAGTGCAACGAACCATGTACAACCCAGATTCGGCACAAACAAGGGACTAAATTATTTTCGCTCCTATGCCACCAAAATGTGGAACGCCCTACCAACAGTCATTAAGACATGCGAATCCCTTGACTCCTTCAAAACCGCTCTCAAAGGGCACCTACGGACGGCTGCAATTCGAAACTGGCCCCTGTAAAATCGGAATCCCTCAAACACGGACGCAAGGACAACACAAGAGACGGTCGCGGCCACACAGCCAACTCAAGGTATGGCCACTGAGCCGACTTGGGGACCCAACGCAAGGACAACACAAGAGACGGTCACGGCCACACAGCCAACTCAAGGTACGGCCACTGAGCCGACTTGGGGACCCAACACAAGGACAACACAAGAGATGGTCACGGCCACACAGCCAACTCAAGGTACGGCCACGGAGCCGACTTGGGGACCCAATGCAGGTAATTGCAGCTCCTCCAAGGAAAACAAACAAATGAACTGAGCTGAACGTGAATCCCCCCCACCGCCCACCCCTTTTTTTCCCTCACTGTATATGTTTATTTTCCCTTTTTACCTCCTTTATGATGAATTCCTGTTCTGTCCTTTGTCTATATAGAAGTGTCTATTTGTACGTCTCTAAATGTTTTTGATGAATTGAACATTGTCGACCCTATTGGAAACAAGTGTAATGCTTAATTGGGTCGTCCACTCACAGTTAACAGCCTTTGTATTGAGTTTGTGCTTGAAATGTACTGTAATTCTGCAAACTGTTAATACATTTTTCAATCAATCAATCAAATGCCTTGAAATAAATTGAGAGATAAAAATCTGGATTTGAAATTCAGGTTGTAACACTTGGTTCAATATCTCTTTAAACCTTTGTTGGTTAACAGTTAAGAATAAAGTTTCAAGGATGTGGTGCTGTGACACCCAAAATAAATCAATCTCTCTCTCTCTCTCTCTCTAGCTCTCTCTCTCTCTCTCTCTCTCTCTCTCTCGCGCACACACAGTCACACACACACACACACACACACACACACGCACACACACACACACACACACACACACACACACACACACACACACACACACACACACACACACACACACACACACACACACACACACACACACACACACACACACGAATATTTAGGCTAGCATAGGTAGCTAACTCACCTGCAGGGGCCCGTTCCACGAAACTTGGATTAGAGATTAAGCCGGGATTTAACAGATATCCTGACTTAATATATTCTGGATCAGCGATTAACCGGTTTCATGAAAGCTGGTTAATCTTGCCAGATTAATTTAACCAGTTAACCTGGATATGTTGAGGCTTGATTCGGTTTCATGAAAGTGATGCTACATTAGTTACCATGGGAACTAATGCTTTGGACTTAGCCTGCTCCGGACCAGGCTAACAGCCAGGTTTAACCTAATCCTGATGTCTTTACTGTTCATTAAGCAGTCAAACTGATCACAAACCAATGATGTTTTCCACACTTATTCAATTATTATAGGTTTATGTTGCCTTATTTTTATCGGTCTGCATTAAAGGACTAATTTAAGCACTATATAAAATCAAAAAAACAAAATATATAGGCTGCACAACATCATGACAGCTTGTGAGCTTGTAGATCAGCTGCTTTTGGTGAATGTTCCCCAGAATAGGTTTGCTGTCGTGCAAGTGCACGGTTAAGAAGAATTATTATATTATATTATATTATATTATATTATATTATATTATATTATATTATATTATATTATATTATATTATATTATATTATATTATATTATATTATATTATATTATATTATATATTTGTTTTTTTGTAAAAGTGAAAACCACTAAATATTACCATTACTCATTGTTTTACAACATATTACCATTGTAACGTTTCACCCACTATTGAACCCATGACCCACAGTTCACCAGTCTGGCCCCTGTCTGGACAACAACCCCCTTCCCCAAAGGTAGCTCCCTCAGAGGAGGGACTTATGGCCAAATATCACAATGCGACAATATCATCATGCTTACAATATTAAGAATTCTGCTTTAAGTTAATAGTAGTGGTAAAATGTAAACTATATTTTTGGGGTAGTTAATCATTCAGTCTATCCACTGTTGAGAGTATGTTCTCTCTTTAATTACAGCAGCAGTATTTATTTTAGAAGCTTAAGTCCTTGTATCAGTAAGTCTTGAATAGATTAGTAATGATACTGAGATATACAGAAGGGGGCAGTAATGCAACTATTAATGATGCAAACTGCCATAATACCCCATGAAGAAGAAGGATCAGTAAATCTGTGTTCCATCGAATGGGTCTAGAAACAAAAAGCCAGGCTCTGCATTCAGCCAGGCTTTATGATCCTGGCTCGATAAATCCGCCCATTCTAAGGCTCGCTTGGCTTTAGTGGAACAGAA
This sequence comes from Electrona antarctica, assembly GCF_951216825.1. Lineage (NCBI taxonomy): Eukaryota > Metazoa > Chordata > Actinopteri > Myctophiformes > Myctophidae > Electrona > Electrona antarctica. The sequence continues at coordinate 10,077,628 of NC_136808.1, read as the reverse complement.
TAAACCAGGCTGTAAAGACCAGGATTTAAAAAGACTGGTTTTGGCCTAAATCCTGGATTAGTTAATCCAAGTTTCGTGGAACAGGCCCCTGCAGTCTGCAGAATAAAAACAAATGCACCAAGCTGTTTGTTATGAAGATAAATTAACTTCTCTTTCAAACTGTCACACACTCGTGACTGTCTGAGCAGTTTTCACTTCCTAACAACCCACACTACTCAACTTCCATGAGGTGTAACGTTACATAAGTTGTTTATTTCCTAAAATTCCTACCAAACGAGGACCTCGTGTGTCTGTTGTTTACTCGTGTGTGTGTGTGTGTGTGTTGGTGGATGGGGAGGGGGCGTGGCTACCAGAGGATTTAAGAGCCTGCTCAGTGCAGGCAGTCATCCGAGTGCATGGTTTTCAAACCTTTTCACATCAAGGTGAAAGGTCTATTATTTATTCTGCATTTAAGCCACGGACCACCATCAGACCTAATACAACTTGTCTCTTGTCTCTTGCAGAATAGGCCTACAGCCTGCATTTATTGTGGACAAATCTTATTAATCTTCATATAATAGGTCCTCACTAATAATCTTGACAAAATGCCACAATTATTTTCTACTCAGTCTGTGTCTCATAAACAATATTGTTTTACAAAAATGTTTTGATTTTTATTATTGTGAGAACGATGGCTTCCATTTTCGCATTGCAACTTTTCAGGACAGTTTCTACTAGCTTGGATTCCCCATCGATGATGTCACTGGTGGACGGGTTTCTGAACTGCCCACAGCCCTCCCATGAGAGTAGAAAAAACATTGTGCCATTTTATCATGATTATTACTGAGGACCTATTATATGAAGATAGGTTGAAAAGTGGTGAAGTGGTCCTCTTTAAAGGTGGCCTTACACTAGCCGATAATCGGGCATTTTTGATGCTCGGGGGGTGCCCGACCGCTCAAAGCGCGATCGGGATCGGCCCGATCAACATCAAGAATGTTTGATATTTGCTCTGCCCCGCTCCGATTATCCTGTAGTGTGTGGTGCTATCAGATTTCAGATTGAAAAAAATCGGCTAGTGTAAGGCCACCTTAAGTGTATTAGTTTTGGGTCTGAGAGGCTAAATGTCATCAAGTGGCTAAAATGTCGAATAAATAATGGACCTTGACATGAAAAGGGTTGAAAGCCAATGGTCTTGAACACCAGCACAAGCAGGTAATTATGAGTGACTATATAGTGACTATAGTGACTTGGGCATACAGGAGCAGTTGCCCCCTTCATCATTATGATAAGGAGGTTATCTGAGGGCACTTTTCCCGCTTGGAATTTAGGTCCAACCCATCTCTACTCGATGCAGCTACAGTAGGCCTGGATACAGTGGACCATTATCCAGCTGCCTAGCCCTTTGTGAAGGAGGGGGTGTTCAAGGTGAGCTGAAATCCTCTTGACCCCGTGTGAAGTATCTGAAACCAATCCTCTTCAAGAGACTCTCCAGAGCTTTCTCTTTGCCAGGGGCTGTTGTAATTATCTTGTGATAAGGGATGAAACCTTCACCCCATTTTACAGAGAGCCAAGTGGATTTACAGATGTGCTGCGCAAGTGTCATTTGCCGGTTCTGTAGCCCGACGTGCTATTCAAGGGAGCACCGCTATTGTAAACATATATATAAACACACACACACACACACACACACACACACACACATCACAGAAATCCCACTCTCCTCTCTTCACATCGATCCTCCTTCAACTTCTCTCCTGCTCTCTTTACTGTCCTCTCTCTATTATTCATCCTCTGCTCAACACTATACACTTTGTTGAATTAAAAAAAAAAGCGTATAAATGCCTGTCTCAAGCTTCTGCAGAATCTGCATCCTGCCTCCAATTAGGGGAACAAACCACAGGGAGGAATACCCACCGCCAGGAGTTCAAAGGTCAGCTGACAGGAAGTGTGCGGGGACAAAAGGAGGAGAGACAGGCGGCAGGTATAGCAGCACAGAGCCTTCAGTTTACACCACTGACTGAAGTAATCAACTTCAACAACTCTCTCTCTCTCTCTCTCTCTCTCTCTCTCTCTCTCTATCACTCTGAAGTCCTCAGCTTCCTTCCTTCCCTCTTCCTTGGTTTTGTTCTTTATTTTTATTACTTCCTCTGAAATCTCGGCATCTCCCGCACACTTTGCAGGCTGTAAATCAGCCATTGAAGATGACAGTGGACAGGAGGGGAGAGAGATGGAAAAAAAGGAGGGCAGCCGACGCTGTATACTCTGAGCCTTTTAAAGGCCCACGAGAGAGCCTTAAAACTGGGACCTGCTGGAAATATCAGCCTACACTGGCAGACATGAGGTCCGCCGGCACAGAGTGTTAGCAAACGGCTCCGTGACAAGCCGTCGCCGCTATTTTGTGATATTATGCCGGACATGAATGAGGGTGTGCATGTGATGCTGTTGAATTCCACCCCAGTGTGATTTGATTGCACTGTATTCCAAATAACAAGAGTCAGCCGTATATCTGTTGTTTGTTTCCTGCATTATAAATGTTGTCTGTTTTTAAAGGTGCTTTGTTCATTGGCTGCTGGTCCAACCGGTGTGTGTGTGTGGGTGTGTGGGTGTGTGTGTGCGTGCGTGCGTGCGTGCGTGCGTGCGTGCGTGCGTGCGTGCGTGCGTGCGTGCGTGCGTGCGTGCGTGTGCTTGGCCAGAGCAGTTCAGCAGATGTGTACTAGAGACGTGTATGGGACTCTGGGGTGATTAATTTTTGAAGTGTGTTGTAAAGAGCTATGAGATCCATAAACAGGAGAGTGCACAATAGGCAATCCCTGGATAGTGATGGTCACTCCACAGCTCACAAAGCATTGTGGCATACAATCACGGTCCTGGCATCATTTCTTGAGGCTGACTGTTTATGTCAATATAACGTCTGTGATATGGCCTGGGTGCATTTCACTCAGTTACAGCGTGGTGTTGTTTGCTTAAGGTTTGTTTATGAGTTTAAAAAGGAAACGTTTAAGTAATATGTTTTCTTTTTTCCTGTGGAGGAGGCGGGGACTTTGTCAGCCTCTTTGCGTTGATCGGGACTTTAACACCCCCACAACAACGGTGCAATAAAAATGCGACAATATCATAATCATGGAGGCTGTGAGTGCCACGTACCTCGCCCCGTTTTCCAACCCATACGCCTGCTTTTTAAAACGCACAATGACAGACAGGTCCCCACAGGGTTTCCTCGTCTAAAACAACACGGCACTCCGCCAAACAATAGGCTATATACCCAAGCTAATCTCTAAGAGAGAGAGAGAGAGACAGAGAGAGAGAGAGAGAGGGGTGGGACTGTTCTTTCATTAATATGCCCCCAAGAGTATACGGATGGTGGCGGTAGCAGAGAGAAAGGGGAGGGGGGGACGGGGGACGGGGGGGGTTGACATGTTATCGGCCCTCATCTGTGAGGAAAGCTCCCCCCCACCCACCTCCGCCTCCCCCGCCGGAGTGTGCGTCCATCAGGCCTCATTACTCTAATGGTAGTGGCAGTGATTAAGGCTTCCTGGCTGCAGACCCCTTTGTTTGTTCGCTTGTGTTCCCCCTCCATAAAGGCAGGTCTTCAGGATGCCTGCGTCCCGGCCCGGCACCCCACCCCACCCCACCCCACTCCCTCCCTCCCTCCCCCAGTCCCCCTAGTGAGGCTGCAGTGCTGGCAGATCCCCCTTGGACCACGGGAGTTATCATTGGGGGGGAGGGTTGGGAGGACAGGTTATCACATGAGAGGAGGAGAAAGCCAGGAACCGCTATAGCGTCCTGCACACACACTGATAATATGGGCAGCCAGGGTAATTAGCTGCAACAATGCCTTGGGTCTCTCTCTCTCTCTCTCTCTCTCTCTCTCTCTCTCTCTCTCTCTCTCTCTCTCTCTCTCTCTCTCTGTTTGCATGTGTAGGTGTGTGTGGGCATGTGCGTGTATAGGGTGTTTCGCTTTTGCATTCTCTCTGTGCATGTATAGGAACCCATCACATAAAATGATTAATAAACAGTGCAGCGTAATCACACATGCATGAGCATACTGTACACACACACACACAGACAGGAGGAGTGCATATCACAGGGTCACAGTCCACATTCCCATGACCAGAAATGAAAAGGAACCATCAACACATCACCAAAAATGTTAATCCTTGTGGTTCCATGCTAGTGTGACCTTATTACGAGTTGCATATTATTAAAGCACATGCATTTAAGCTGCATGTGTGTGTGTGTGTGTGTGTGTGTGTGTGTGTGTGTGTGTGTGTGTGTGTGTGTGTGTGTGTGTGTGTGTGTGTGTGTGTGTGTGTGTGTGTGTGTGTGTGTGTGTGTGTGTGTGTGCGTGCGTGCGTAGGCCTACAGTAGGGCAGTGCTAATCTTTCTATCAACAACCCTATCAACTTCATAGTGGGAAGATGTTAGTCACTCATTGTTCTTTGTTTGGCATTACTGAAGCAATGCCGTCTCTGGTCCCAGCCAGTGTCACAATGCGCTCAGCCTGGTCTTCTTCAGTTTCACTCAATTCACCCCTCTTTCTCACTGCTTCATTCATAATGGATGGGTCTTTGGGTTGCTGTCACCCGGACTCTGTCAATGACTAAAGATCCAGCTTTTGGGCCTAAGGGAGAGGGTTAACCATATACAGTATGCAGCAGACACCACCAGGTGCAGTTGTTACTTTGCTAATACAGTGCGGTACAGTCAGTATCACTGTGGTCAGAATCACTGTAGCCTAATGTCTCCAAGACATCTGGGATATTTTTGACAAAATCAACTGTCAATATGTCAAATATTCATCTATGCAAAAATAATATATATTTTTTGTGGTGGGCTATGACATCACTTGTCACTTAAATTGTTGAGTCTTGTGTTGAAATCAAATTAATTTGATTACAAGTTTGTGAACCCTGCACCTGGGCACGTCTTAATCCCAATAATGCTGGGATATATATTAAAAAGAGGTATTATAGAGGGCAATTATAATGTATGCATAATTGCATATTAGCCGGGGATCCTTTTAAGGAAGTAGGCTATCTGTGCGGACACTGCAGTTAAGACTTTGGGTCCTATTTCCTCAGTGCTAAACCCCTTATCCCAAAACGTCTTTGCCTTTTTTCTTTTGTACTATTTTGAAAATAATTTTTGAATAGTTAAAATAGCCAATCTACAAGCTCACAAAGTGTCGATGTAGCTAGTTGAACAATTTTAATATGCTTTTCTAAAAAACAAGAATTGATAAATTATCATTGAATTACCAGCTGCTGCTCCTTATATCTCCAGAATTGTGCTATGACATGTACATATTGGTCTATCTGTATTTATGTGTGTGTGGAAACAAAAATCACACCTGTGTGACGTGAGGGGCGCTTTACCAACACATCTTACATCATCGCAATATCATAACATAACATCATATGCCGATTTGCTCAGTGACAGACAAAACAAACATTAAACTCTGTTCATTGTTAATGGCATTTAATGTTTGTGTTAGTGACAAAACAAACATTAAACTCTGTCCATTGTCAATGGCGTTTTTAATCTTTGTCTAGACAAGACAAATTAAACCTGTATAAGGGGCTAGCGCCCCTCAACAACAGGATATGTCCAGCTGACTCTGTAACTGTAGCCTTAGCCTACTACAAATGGAACCAAAGGACCCTTTTATAACAATAAACTCTGAGACTGTACAAATGGACTGTGTCCATTTGGTTGTATTTTGTACACTCTCAGGTAGGCCATTCTCCAAAACATTATATATCGCACCTCACGCACAGCTGTCGGTTGTAGTGTTGACATTGGCTTGGCAGGTATTTATACAGTTTTTAGACAACCTAAGAGTGTTTCTAAAAGCCTTAACACATTAACATATATATAAGACCACCTGTCTTACTAACTTATAGCTGTTATGTCATTGTTAAACCTTTAAGCAGTAAGGTTAATAAATACTTTTATTTAATGTATTAGCAGTTAACTACAAACTTAATAACAGTTAAATGTGCGTTTTGCAGCTCCCCATGGATATAAAGTAAGAACAATGTCATATTCAGGTTAATAAATCCTTTATTATGCACTTATTAACAGTAAACTGTTCTGCAGTTCTCATGTTTATTGCAGTCAAATGTTCTAACCAAAGCTCACTAGAGCAACATAAGGGACATGGTGCTCCCAGAACCTACAGCCCATCAGAATGAACACATATAAAACACATGGTAAAATGAATGACATGACATAAAACAACATAGCACATTAATCCCCATAACACATTCCCCGTGACAATTACAGTAACGCCATAATGAACATCAATAAAACAATACATGTGTGTGTTCCCCGAGGCATGCTGAGAAGTCCTGCTCAGCTGAGTTGGCATGCCGCAGGTTGTGTGCTCTCTGCTAGGGCACATGAAGACCACCTGACATTTAGCCTCTCAGACCCAAGACTAGAGAATATTTTGTTTTCGTTGCATAAGATTTTGTCCACAATTCCATGCTGTGTTGATGTTGGTACCATAGGAAAGATAACAGGCAAACGTTGATCAAAATAACAATTATTTTACATTCTTAAATTAGTAGACTTAAGTAATGCAGATGTTTAACAATAATTTAACTCGTCCTGGGCCGTGGCTCAGCGGTCCAGGCACCTTGACTCGACTCCCGATCCCGACGGCATTTACTGCATGTCACCCCCCACCCATCTCTCTCCCCATTTCCTGTCAGCCTACCGTCTGTCCCTCCATAAAAAATATAAAATAAAGGCGAAAGCCACAAAAAAAAACATAAAAAAACAACAACAATAATTTAACTCTTGAGGGCGAAAAATGAAACCAAATGGACCCAGAAGGGTCCATTTGGTTTCATTTTACACTCTCGCTTGAGGGCGAAAAATGAAACCAAATGGACCCAGAAGGGTCCATTTGGTTTCATTTTACACTCTCAAGAGTTAAAAGATCTAGAAAGGTCCATTTGGTTACCAACTTTCCGTTATTTAGCTGGGGACCACCTGGAATCCCCTCAAGGACCACTGGTTGAAAACCACTGTACTACACGATCATCAAGTAAGGCTTTGATTTACGCTTGGTTGAGCCAGATAGCCAAAATAGCCAATCTACTGTGACGCTTTGTGAGCTTGTAGGTTGGCTATTTTCGGTGAATGACACCCGCATGCAACTAAGAATAAGCATGTGGACGACAGTGTCCCAGCAGCCATCCAGGCCTCCAGGCCCTTGTCAAAGTATTTTAATAGGCAGGCTGCGCTTGTTCCAAGTTCAGGATTCCTGGAGAAGCAGGCGGGCTTATACGCTCCTTCCAGTTTAAAATATTTAGTATTTAGTAGATAAACAACCCAATGTCCTGCAGATGCCGTTACCGGTAACTCCAATGACATTGTTTGTTTTTTGACCCAGAAGGCATGCCTATGTGTTTCATACAGGGAAATGAACATTAAAAACACTGACATTAGGGATATTTCTTCTTGTAATCGGAGTGATTTTACAGCTTTACATGCAGTCCCAAGAAGCAGATGAGGTACTGAACCTTGATTGCCACCATAGTGCCAGGCAGGCACTATGGTAGGCTAGATATGGATAGATATGTGTTGTTGTCATCTAACCAGAGTAATATAAGATAAACTCACAATCACTGTATATTCCTATAAATCTCACACATTTACACAAACTCAAATCCACCCTTCACTGAGAAGCATTTGGAGAAATGTTATAAGGATATGCTTTGAAACCACATGGACATCATATGGAATTAGAAGCAGCACTAAACATTCAACGTAAATAATTGAGATCGCACATGTTGTCAAGGTATAGTCTTCTTAAAAAGCTGATCCCAACAGATCGACATACAGTACATATCGTATCGCGAACATCTCAACTTAACATTTATGCGGATATATTGCTGAGAACCCAAGGAAGTGCAGTGCAGCGTGTGAGGATCAGATGAGTGGTTAATGTTTTGGCTGATGTGTGTGCGCACCGCAAATATGTCCGGGCGGAAAATGGAACGACTCAGAACACAATAGTTTCGCCTTACTGACACAGAGGCAGTTATAGCGGAACCCCTGCAGATAATAATAATGCAGCTGGTAATTAATTGATTTAATCAATTTGGGCTTGTTTAATGGCTGATACTGTCTTGCTTGTTTAACTGTCGTTCTTGTCTCTCCACCACAGTAGGCGTAAGATGATGACGGGACAAGGATGTTGGTCAGGATTTGGCGTTCCACAATCTATCTCTGGCGACACCAACTTCAGAATAACATTTTATATGAGCTGTGGTACGTTTTGTGCGATGGGTTTAAGATATGTTTTTGAGAGGCATTTTGAATGAAAATCCTTTCGACTTTAATAAGAGTACTTTAATACAGGCAATGGATAGTTAGTTGCCAGCAGTGTGTATAGTCACATGAAGTAAGTATGTATAGTATGTTTTTATTCAACCTTTTCCCCCTGTCAAAATCCTTCTTTGGGTCAGAGTCACCCTCATTCTGACGTCAGAGAGGATAATGTACAAACAAACAAAACATGTTGCTCACTCAGAGATGTCAAATTAGCTAAACATTTTGTATAAAATTGTTTCTCCAAACATCAGCTCATTGTGTTGTTTATTCCCATCACCTCAGGAGGCCCATCAGCAGCCAGAACTTCGTAAAACGATGACCATGCAGAACAGTGGCTATGGAGGGGGACCGAGAAACAATAACAAACAAAAACAATAACGCGCGTGCGGAAAGCAACGGGTAAACAGCAAGCATAATATGTACACAAACGACCATGTGTAAACAGAGAGCGCGGGGTCTGTCTGGCCCACATCTGGGCTATGCAAGCGGTTGGGGCTGAGGACCTGTGCGCAGCTGTTCTCCCCCTTCGTCCTGTCAGTAGTCTTCACTACCAGGCGAGGTCTGTCCCCAAGGTCTGCACTGGGAGGCCGGCACACACTGACATCTGGACTACACAGGAGGGAGGGATCTCCCTCGCTCAATCTTTCATTCCGCCAACCCCTGTCGCCGTCTCTAACTGCCTCTCTCTCTCTCTCTCTCTCTCTCACTCTCAGCCTCTCTGAGTCTCTCTCCCTCTCTCTCTCTCGCTCTGCCTCCCTCCCTCCCTCTCTGCCTCTCTGAGGCTCCCCCTCCCCTCCTCCCTCCCCCCTCTCTCATGACAGGGTCTACAGGCCGCTAGCCACTAGGGAAGGGATGATGAACAGCTATACAACTGAGCCAGCTGACTCTTTAGCACTGGGACTGTCCCCTTGTTCCCTCATTCCTCCGTCTGCCTCTGCTCTTCTCTGTCTCCTCCTCCTCCTCCTCTCCTCAGTTCACCTCTCCCCCAGCCCTCTCTCCCTCTCTCCACGTGCGCAGCCCCTCATTGGGGGGGGGGGGAAGGGTGCAGGGGGTCGGCATGAACGGACGGGAGGGTGACACATCACAACATCCTTAGCTCATTAATCAGCTTTGGGTATACCCGAGTGCGTTCCATCCATTCTTCACGGAAGCCATGATTTATTCTTGCATTATGATGGTGTCCTGCACCAGAAATAGCCGATCTACTAGACTACAACAAGCTACACAGCGTGATGCGTTGTGAGGTTGCAGATCAGCTATTTGTTGGTGAGGGACACTGCCATATGACGTAGTATAAATTACACATAACCTGGCAGAGAAAAGACACACGTACTTGTAGGTTTTCACATATTGAATTTCCGAAGGTGCATTAAAAGTGTGTATATGCCACTTCCATTTCCTCTTGGCGGAAAGAAGAGCACCTTCGAAAAACAAAACTTCAAATGCGCAACCACGGTGTGTATCCTCCGAGGCGTATAGCAGTGATTAATCAGATTCAGATGTTTGTCCTTTATTGACCTCCATGTAAAGGTGCACAGCATACCGCAGCTCTGAGTTCACACACTGCACCAACGCCAAGTCTTCACATAATGAGCTCAGTGTGATTGGCTGCCGCTGACTTTGTTTGTACTCTCGCTAAGAGACAGAACTTATGCTTTAGCCTCCGAAACGCTTTAAAGAGCTGCCATAACCTTCTGTTATTCCTCCAGCTCTTTGTTCTTGTCTCTTGCCGGGATAAGGTATGCCAGCCACCAAGGTCATGGAGACAGTAGAGAGAGAGAGAGAGAGAGAGAGAGGGGTGGGTAGGAGGCTAAGATGTGGGGGGAGGGGTGCATTTCTCTGGTGTAAATGAATACTTCCATCTCTCGTTAGATGAAGAGGAAGAAGCTCATCAAAATGGTGTCTCTCGTCTTCCAAGAGACGAGAGGATCACATTCAAGTTAAAGATGAATGGGAATCGTCAAGCGCAAAATCTTAATTACAGGCCCATTCCCTCTAGCCAGGGCTAGAGAATGACTTTATCAGGTAAGTAGTAAGTACCCCATTGGCTTGCTCTGGTGTGCTAGCTTTTGTGGGGGGGGGGGGGGGGGGGGGTTCCTCATCTGAGCGCCTGTCTTGTCTGCAATCTGCAATTGTTGTATTCCGAGGGGGGGAGGAGGGATCGGGGCTGAAAGGACTGAATTTAACAAACCTAATTATCATGCCTTAATTAGTATCAGGGGTAAACCTCGGTGGGACACCTGCAGACTTAATTTATATCCTGACAAGCTGCAGGAACAAGTGTTAATGTGCTGTATTTATGATAATGCCCCAAAGTGTGCGGGAGGAGCAGGAGGAAGCTCACCTCAACTCCTCGAGAACAATGTGAGAGCCAGGTAATTACAGGGAAAGGGCTCTGAAGAGCTCAGGGATCACTTCAGTCCCAATGATCACATTATGGCAATAATATAATGGCACACACTGCCATCGAGATACCATCGCAATACTGTTGGGCCATACGAGCAGGTAATAAATGACCAAGGGAAGAAAAACGGAGTGAAATTAATTATTTCCTCATTGGAGATGCATGCATTTCTTCGGCTTAAGGCAACCTTTGTTCAGCTATAGGTCATTCAGAACACAATTACGTGGTGAAGAACTTCAGCAGAGCCTTTCCGAACCTTGTTCGGTAGTTCTTGCACTTCCGAGATTTTCCAAGCCAGCCTAACAAAAGTTCTGACAGAACATTGTGGGAGATTGATGGTGAGACACTCAGGCAGTATTATGCGTGTCTTAAGTACCAGGTCTTATTACTTAACTTAAGACCTGGAGGCATGATCAATGCAATTTGGCTATTCTGAGTGGCCAAACAGCATTGACCACGCCTCCAGGTCTTAAGTTAAGTCATAAGACCTGGTACTTAAGACATGCATAATACTCAATGTGTAAAGAGTTAAGTCTTAAAAAGACAAAAAGAGTATTATTATAAGAGAATTATTTATTAGGATGCAGAGTAAGAACCAACGTTTCGGCAGATACAACTGCCTTCTTCAGGGTAGGCTATATGGGAAAACATTTCAAATCACACATATATATAGAGCCAGGGCTAAACATTCAACCAATCACATACTGATAGTGTTGCGAGCAATCAGGATCAGCTGTCTCACATTCCTGGGTTATTAGGGAGGAGTTATGCCTCATGAATAACTGATGAGACTCTGGAAAGTTAATTCCTTGTCACTAAGACAAATAAATATATCCAAGATATTGTCTATACATTACAGTTTAGGAATATCAAATAGAGATGGAACCACTGTGGTGGATTATTCAGAACTCACATCAGAGTCTTTAAGAAATAATCGAGGTAGAGAGTGGACTGAAACAATGTCACTTTATTACAAAGACTGGTCTGTACCGAGCCCAGGGAGGAGCACTTATGCAAGCCTCCTGAGCCCTTTACATTTCTCTCTCTTATACACAATGACAGAGCAGAGAATACATTGGAGGTGTGGCCAGTGTTCAGTGGACATGGTCAAACATGGGTCTTATGTACTGTAAGAATAGGTCATCTGACAGACAACCAACAGGTGGAAGCCTTGCTTCCTATGTTTCCAAGGCAGTGTAGTATTCTTCATCTTCAAAATCATATTACACCACACAGTAAAGAACAACTATACAAAACAGTACAATACAGTTGAGTGAGAGACACTCAATGTGCTCATGATTTATATCGTTTTCTTTTCAAAATAATTATGTCAGCAACATGTTGCTGACATATGCATGCCATGGACTACATGTTTTGATGAGAGAGTACAAGTGTAATGTATAAAGAGTCTGTACATGCCTTCTGTCTCAAGCCGAGTGCTCTGCATCCATTCTAGGGAAAACAATATTCTGTCTTGTCCAGTGTTGATTTTGACGGCATATTTTGATTCTAGTTTTAGTCATAGTCTCTTGAATATAGTTTTAATTTAGTTTGTGACAAAATCTACATTTGATTTAGTCGACTAAAATGTATTTTGGCGGGCCTTGATGCCGTGTTAATGACTGATTTTAAAGTATTCCAGTATTCCAGTATTTTACAGTAGTCCAGTATATTCCAGTATAAGTCATTTTACACAACCTAGTGTAAAATGACTTTTTACACATGACATTTTAGCCTAGTTTTTATTCGTTGACGAAATTGTCAATATATTAGTCTTAGTTTTAGTCATCATAGCTTAGTTTTTATTCAGTTTCCATTTAGTTCTCGTCAGTGAAAAAAGGGTCAGAAAGTCTGCTGTGGCACTCGTCTCATCCGTGTCATTGTTCCACATGTGAATATTTATATTACAACAAACACAACCAAGATGTAATTCCTTAATGGAGAGAGCTATAGCACAAACTTTGTCCACCGTGTCCAAAAAATATGCCAAAGCACGTCAGAGATTGACAAAAATAAACAGCGGATATCCAGGCAAAATACTGTGTGTGGGCGGTGTCTATAGCATTTAGAACTCAGCCGAGTTCTAGAGGCAGTAAAAAACACTTTCCTCCTCGCTGAATTTGAATCTTCGGTTTGCAAGCCCTACCAAAGCCGGAAAAAGCGAGGTGTCGATTATGTCTCAGCCGTTACATTGTGGGCCATCGGAGCTCAGAAACCAATAGAAAAGTATCTTTTGTATCTAACTGTCTGTGTGTAATGTTGTGCAATGATGGGAGCCCACAAGCTCTGAGGCCTCAACCGAGAAATGCTGGCATTCACAGAAAATTCTGCTACCACAAATAAATGGGACAATTGTTGGCCTATTAGTCAAAAATAGATGTGCCGTTTGTCTGTTGTCCCACCACAAGCATACCTTTGCATTCTATAAAATAGGTTAGCAGGGCGGGGGGAAAGAAACCTGGAGAATTTTGCATGTTGTGCATTGTGGCTCTATATATTGCCGTGAAACCACTATAGACTTGTTCCGCTAGGCCTCACCAGACCTCGTTCTGTGAAGTAAGTGAGCCGAAAACCACATTTCCGTCTAGTTACTGTATAGAGGTCATGCCTATTACACATAATATTAAAATGCCAATAAAAATAGGTGGAATTGATATTATTTTATTTATTTAGGGGAAAATAATACCAATGTATGACAATGTTGCATACCATTGTAACTTGCTGACCAGATTATAATTGAAAATATAATACATCAATTAGGTATAGATAAAACAAGTAATGTATACTATTCACCATCAATATGCATTCTAAACTCATTCAAAGGTCAGTTTATACAGTATATTTCATTTGAGACTTAAAATGTCACATTATACCTACATTATTTGAAAAATGCTCTAATTACGAATTCAGTTACATTCAAATCAACCCCAAGTGGTACAAAATGGTAAATGGACTGCACTTATATAGCGCTTTTCTCCAAAGTGCTTTACAAGGTACTTCACATTCATCCATTCACACACATTCACACACCGATGATGGTGGAGGAAACCATGCAAGGCACCACCAGCCTGCTCATCAGGAGCAGTTAGGGTGTCTTGCTCAAGGACACTTTGACACTTAGCCAGGATGAGCCGGGAATCGAACCCGGAACCTTCCGATTCCAAGACGGCTTGCTCCGCCACTCTACCTCCTGAGCCAAAAGAAAAAAAGAATATTAAACAGATTGTGACACCACTGCATGCAAAGGGTTTGCTGTTTCTAAAAAAAATGAATAAATGAATGAATTAATACAATTTGACATGAGAATTATACTTGCTTCCGTGCAGCATAATATTGAACATCATGTATGCAGTGACTTTGAAGTCACTGGTGTGTCAGTGATTATATGGTATATAGTAATAGAATGGGTGAGTCAGTGATGTGATTATCATACAGTAATGCAAAATGCTAAAGGGGGGACAAGGTGTTTGAAGGTTTGTTATTATTACAATATGGCTTAACCAAATCGTTGGTGCCATTTTCCATTAAAGATCAAAGAACGTCTTTTGTCATTTTAGTCTTATTGTTGGGGGTTTGTTGTAAATTTCTTCCTTTTGAATCTGGCCTTACCGTTGACATTCATCAGGCCTCTGATATTACCAGTAATAATGTTGAGGTTTTGCCATTGCAATTGACCAGCCTAAGAAAGAGCTGGTGGTATTACGAAATTGTGTTTCACATGGGTTTGACTGTAAACCCATGGCTTACATTCGATTGATTGATTGATTGATTGATTGATTGATTGATTGATTGATGTTCACGCTCTTCATGTAATGCTGCACACACACAACACATGGGCGACACGCCACTACACACACACACACAGTCTCACACACACACACACACACACACACACACGGGGGGGGGGGATTGCGGATGACGGATTTAGCCGCTGGTAACCGCGGTTGGCGGATGGGGCGGTTAGTGCGGTTATGGGGCGGCTGTGGCTCAGGCGGTAGAGCAGGTCGTCCAATAATCCCTGGGTCGGCGGTTCGAATCCTGGCACCTGCTGTCCACATGTCGAAGTATCCTTGGGCAAGACACTGAACCCTACATTGCCTCCAATGAGTTGGTCGGTGTTAGCTTGCCACCATTGGTGTGTGAATGTGGGAAGTGAGGACGCTGGCGTCGACTGTTTGCCGCTTCACCTCCCAATGTATGAATGAATGAACCATTGTAAAGCGCTTTGAGCACTTGGAAAAGCGCTATAAAAATGCAATTCATTATAATATAAATAGGCTGATGCGGTTGGATAACGGGCGGATAATGAATTTGCGGTTGTGGTTGTGGGTGACAAGAAACTCCATCCGCAGGTCTCTAGCGTGCACAGATCCAAACAAATTGTGTTCCTCTCACACCCAGTGATTAGTGTCATCTTGTGTTATAATGTTTGAGCTATAGTGTTGCTCCATGCGGCACAATTTCCTTCACGGGTCCATTTGGTTACGATTGTGCACACTCTCAGAGTTAAAGGGGATGTATAACTAAAAATGTTACATGTTTGTTGTAAAACTTTCTAAAACTTTTAAGCAAAGTAGCCTATAGCTGCCTAATCATTGCTATTTTGTTTCATCACCTCCAATTCCACTTGTTTCTCCCGCAACCCAGTGTTCTCTCTCCCGATTGGATGAAATCGGTCTACTTTCTGTTTACTAAATAAAGAGCTGGAGACTCGTGTTACCGAGCAGACCCTCCGTTGGGAGTTTACAATGTATGTAGAGCTATTTATTTAACACTTATTTCACGGTTGCAATTTGTACAGCTTTATACAGTGGCTGACGCTGAGGTATAGTCGCTATAACAACAAAGTCCCGCG
This sequence comes from Electrona antarctica, assembly GCF_951216825.1. Taxonomy (NCBI): domain Eukaryota; kingdom Metazoa; phylum Chordata; class Actinopteri; order Myctophiformes; family Myctophidae; genus Electrona; species Electrona antarctica. The sequence goes on along the minus strand of NC_136808.1, from coordinate 10,062,041 downwards.
GCTGGCCCAATGCAGGTCCACCGTCCGTCCTACAGCGGCTCAGAGCTTATTGTGTCTCTTTTCCTGGGCAGGAAAATAGATGCCTATGAGCCGTGGATGATCCATCATCCACTGAAAGCAGAGGTCATCAGAGAGATGATCACAAGTAAGTGTGTGTGGTGCAGTTTGGCGTGGTGTGTGTGTGTGTGTGTGTGTGTGTGTGTGTGTGTGTGTGTGTGTGTGTGTGTGTGTGTGTGTGTGTGTGTGTGTGAGAGGTGTCCTTTGAGGAAGCACACTCGCAACGTACAGTAGAGGATAAAATACACAAACAAAGTTCCCCTATAACTTCCTGCTTCGCTGCACCACCATGCCTGTGCTTCGGCCCCCCATAGCCTTCCCCTTTGTGAATAATAGCATTATGGACCATTATAGAATTTATAGAGCCTTTATTAATAATTTAGTTTATTTCCAAGAGTCAAGATCAATTTAGTTAAATTACTGCTCTGGGAATTGTAATTTTGCAGGTAATATGGAACAGTTATGAATGAGATTATTATTTCCCTCAATAGATTTGTTTCTAAATTATTATTATTATTTATTTATTTATTCTTACAAAAATGTGTTGATGTTTTTCACATGGTGCCTTTTTCAACTGGTCTAACATTTCAAGGTTGAAAAACAATCAATTTAACACGATCTCTCTCCAGTCCGTTGGACTGCACCTGCAAAAGGGAGCTCAGTTCAGAAGATAAAATGAGAAACAAGCAAAACAAACAACCGACACACTATCTTGTGTTAATCGTTATATCTTCCATTCTCTGAAACTCTAAACGTAAAGGTTATTTTGTGTGGTACGGCTCAAAAGCACACAAAACACACCCACAAAACCAGACTTAAAATGTTGCCAGTGCTTCACGCGCCCTAATCCTTTAAACTTCACTGTGGAGCAGAGAGGAGAGTTGGAGGTTACATTTCCCGTAACCTTGTGTGCACAGTCTTTGTGTCTGTATTAAGTGGTAGTATTTGTGCCAGTATCAGGTATTGACAGGTAGCTCTGAGCGCTAGCCATGGGAGAGCTCTTTGGGCCAGACTGTGAGCAACACAGAAAAGGCTGGATTGAGTAATCAGGCGGTTGGCAGGCAGACAGAAGCCCTCCAGTCGAGCCGAACTGCTTTAAAAGCCCTATCTGCTGTTGTTCCCCCTCTGCTCCACGCTGGCAGCTTATCACCCAGACGGATTTCAGGGGCCTTGAACCGTATAGCAGCCCGAGTCCATCCACGTGTGAGAAAACCCGGCCGGGCTAGCTAGCTCTCACTCAGACGAGGCGACCCCCCTGCCTTCTCTCGCTCAGACGAGGCGACCCCCCCTGCCTACTCTCGCTCAGACGAGGCGACCCCCCTGCCTCCTCTCGCTCAGACGAGGCGACCCCCCCTGCCTCCTCTCGCTCAGACGAGGCGACCCCCCTGCCTCCTCTCGCTCAGACGAGGCGACCCCCCTGCCTCCTCTCGCTCAGACGAGGCGACCCCCCCTGCCTCGCTGCAGAGAGATAAACCCCTCAGACTCACGTCACCGTGAGAAAAAACAAAACCCCTGCACCGCCTTTCCTCCTCTTCGTCCGCTAGTGTCATCCGCGGCGTGTGTGACAGAGAGACAGAGAGAGAGAGAGAGAGAGAGAGAGGGGAGATCATCGCTCCAAACGCGGGGGATACAGTACACGGTACGGTTACTGCCTTGGGCTATTAAAGATGCTCCCAAAGGGACCGGAGCCAAGATCATGATCACCCTTCCATGCACGTGACTGGTCCCATGTCAATAATACGCGCACGCACGCACGCATGCACGCACGCACGCACGCATGCACGCACGCACGCACGCACGCACGCACGCACGCACGCACACACAGAGTTTACATGCACTCCCAACACCTGCCCTCTGAAGGTGCTCTCTGATTAATCCCAACATTAATTATTGACTCTGAGTTTAATTTGAAAGGCAGACGCACTGTAAGCCAAGGGGACACCGCTCTAAATAATGTATACAGCTCCATTCAGAGGTAATCATATTGTCATTGATTAATATACATCAGTGCGGTGGAGCATACCTGATGTGTGTGGGAGCTCCCCGCATGCAGCACCGTCCGGGCGGGTGTATATATGATCAAACTTGGCACTGCAGAGCGGGGTGTCAGGCTGGGAGCATCTCGGGGGCCCTGTCCTCCTTGTCTGATGTTTCAATCACGGCTTAGAGCCTGTGATGCATGGAGGCATACACTATCAACTCACCGGATAACACCGGGACCTCCTGAGACTTTAACATAGCCAGAGAGAGAGAGAGAGATAGGAGGGGGGGGGGGGGGGGGGGGGTGTTAGACAGAGGGAAAAAAGGCAGACAGAGGTAGAGATAAAACAGAGCGAGATAGGTGGAGAAAGGCGGGGGGTAGGGTGGGGGGGGTGCCAACAGCAGTCAAATCAGTATTTTATTGTGCAGAAAGAAATTGAATCTCTTCAGTTGCTTTGTTTCATTTTCTTCTTTTTTTTCTATCATTTTATTTATTCATTGCACTTGAGCCTAAACATATCATAGCCTATATCTACAAGTGCACACTTTTCTTCTTTTTAATAAATCTTCTTTTGTATACGTTTCTTGACATTGATGACGGAGGAACAATGCAACTATACTTTGCATTCAGTACTGAACTGGATCAGGTACCGAATGCTTACATGTAGGGGGTTGATGGGAGATGGAGGTGGTGATGAATGTCAATATGCATCCACACTTCTGGTAGCACACACACCATTGTGATGGCCACAGGCGCTTTGGAGATTTTCAAGTGGGTATTTGACAAATACGCGGGTCTGTCCGGAGAGAACTTCAGAGCTATAGGGCATGTGGTTCCCAAAGTGGGTTCTTGAGGGAGTTCCAGGGGGGTCCCCAGCAAAATGATAGTTTGGAATCAAATGGACCCTTAGGGGTCTGTAACTCTGAGAGTGTACAAAATGGACCCGTTAATTAACATTGATTTTACAATATAAATTGGAGTCCCAAGAGATAGAAATGCCATTACATGGGGGTGTCAAACTGTCAAATTGGGGGTTCTTGAAATTAAACCGGTTGAGAATCACTGCTATAGAGCCATACAAATCTTCTCTTATGGGGATCCCTGGCATTATCTCCTCAAATGGGGGTCCTCGGGGCTAATTAGTAACAATTTGGGGGTCCTTGGCACGAAAAAGTTTGGGAACCACTGCTATAGGGCATATATATATATAGGGCAATGACACATTATGTAATACTGTTGTTATCTATAGATGCCTTTCAGAAAGCACAGGCTTCAAAACGTTACAGACAAATTGCAGTCTGAAACTCGACTATCTGGACACAACATGTTTGTTTTCATAGACACGACAGGCGTTAAACGGACTCGCGCCAACACAAAGGCATGCACATGTGCACAGAAAACCATGTGTTGTACACACGGAGGGACACACGGAACACACGCACGCACACGCACGCACGCACGCACGCACGCACGCAAATATCCATCCAATAGACAAACAACTACATAAACAAACCCAGTCCAAGGCTTATCCTGTGCAGCAGATTGTGAAAATTCAAGATGTTTTCGTTAATACATAGCTAACCATCTCTGTCTCAAACCCTGGAACACGTTCTCTATCTAGCTCTCTCTCTCTCTCTCTCTCTCTCTCTCTCTCCTTTGACCAATATTGTGGGTCTTCTCTGAGCCTGGCAGGAGAGGTGGTCTAGTCAGACAGCTTCCCTCCTACATACCGAGGAGGAACTCAGAGATGTTGGAGCAAACAGGCGGAAAGCTGGGAGGCTTCATGTCTCCCCCCTTTCTTAAAACCCCTTTTGGGCTGCTGGAAAATTCCCTCTGACAGCGCAGCGGGCCCGTGTGTTCTGCTGTATATGCTTGACAGGATAGCGCGATAGCAGCCTGCACCAGATACAAAATGACACCATTGGCAGGCACTTACCCCAATCTGAGAGAGAGAGAGATAGAGCCCCACAGGTTGGCTAAGAAACAATATCTTCCAAACCACGTGTGCGTGCGCGTGTGTGTGTGTGTGTGTGTGTGTGCGTGTGTGTGCGTGCGTGCGTGTGTGCGTGCGTCTGTGTAGTCAGTTACGTGTGGTTCAGTCACTGTTCCCCGGGGCTTTTTCAGTTGTCTAACCACACGGATGAAATGGTGAGCAGCATGCAGCGTGGAAACGGTGACCTAACTGAAGGGTGTGGTTTGAAGGAGGCCTAAATTCTTATCTCCACCGCGTGTGGTTTCTTGGGTGCATGGAGGCGATGCGCGTGCAGGGGAACGTTGCTCAGAGCACAGCATCAGTGAGGAGGCCTTATTTCCTTGATCTGCTATCTCTATACGGGAGTATTTAGCACCACACTGAACTGACTCACACTCAGAGCCTGTCGGCTTCATCATAATCATCGTGCATGCTGAGTACCTGCCTCCATCACTTCCTTTCATCATGAAAAGAACAAAAGAAAACATGTACTGTAACACAATTTCCTTGTGAAAAACGTATAGGTTTTTCTATTAAAATTTGCAATTACAGTGCATTTCCAGTTCAAACAAAGACCACTTAGCCAGGTGAACAGTATAGTGTCCCTATTCTGGGGTTAAACCTTCAAGCTCACAACACGTCGCAACGTGTGAGCTTTCAAAGGAATTCATCCTCTATACGGTAGACTACTATAGGCCTAAAGGACCGCTGGGAGACTCGAGTCAACTTAAGTATAGGGTCTAACTAGTTAAAATTCACAAAACAATCGCACAGAGTCTGCCTGCAAACCAGGCTTCGCAGAGAGTGTCAGGAGTCAACCTTTTGTCCATCATTCCCAGCACCGTCATTTCTCTAATTTTGGTCTCTCAACGGGCCTATATGGGCCCTTCCAGTCAGTCCCTAAAGGGAATCTTTTTATCATCCAAAGTGAGGAGAGAGAGAGAGAAGGCCAAATCGCATCAGAGGCAACACCGGCTGCACATAAAGAGGTTCCTTATCCAACAATGGAGCTGCCAGGACTGCCACCTCTGTCTCCCCGCTGAGCCACGCTGTCACAGCTCAGCCAATCATCGGGGTCAGTGCGGCCGGTTGGACGACCAAAGTGCAGCCGCCGTAATCTAATTGTCATTGTATTGCTCCCTAATGTAAAAGGCATCTCTTTTCAGGACCGTGAAAGGGTCCAGGAGTGTGGATGAATAGGTCTCGGGCTAGTGTAGGCGACCTTAACCCATTTTGAGCGGGAACCCCTTTTGGTGGTTACATACATTATGTTATAATTTAGCTGTTTAGGCTGTTTTTGATGAATTGAACATGGTGGACCCTCTTGTAAACAAGTGTAATGCTTAATTGGGTCGTCCACTCACAGTTAACAGCCTTTGTATTGAGTTTGTGCTTGAAATGTACTGTAATTCTGCAAACTGTTAATAAATATTTCAATCAATCAAAGCTATCTTTCCGAAAATTGTCATGATTTAGAAAACATTTTTTTTAAATTTCGACGTCAGGCCTAAATGTGTTAAACAGATTTAAAAGATTCTAGCGTGGTATTAAACTGCACTTTGGAGTAAGCGGTGTTATTCAGTCTTTACAATGGAACCCTGCTAGAATAGTGAGCTGGAGTAATCAAAGCCCAGCATCTCCATCTCATCTCAATTCTCAGGCATCTGTAGACAAACTAAGAGACGGTAAAGAATATGTATAAATGTGCACAGAGTGGCTCTGCTGTAAAACGACTCACGTGCCATTTGAGGAAAGTGAAACCCACTTCAAAAGACAATTGCTTTTTAATGGCAATGCTCAATGAATATTGTTTAGCCCTTTGATGACATTTGCTCATAAAATAAATACTTAGCATTCATACGGACATCTAAAAGAAACATAAACAGGTAATCTGCGAAACCGGTACGATTTGGATTTTATTTTTTTATTTTTTTTAAAGATTTGACTTTTCTGAATACCCCACAATATTAACTAGCAGAAAAAACATATTTCCCCATCTCAGGCATTAAATTATTATTGTTATATAGAATAATATCATCATCATCATTTTTCGACCGCGGTCGAGATCAGAGATTTCATAATGCCATGCCAGACTTCCCGGTCCTTCATTGCCATCCCCAGTTCCTGCTTACTGATGCATGTGTCCCTAGCGATGACATCAGGGAACGACAGTTTTCTACATCTAGTCTGCTTTGAGGCAGGATTCCAGAGAAGAAGGGAAGATATAACCTCATGATCAGCACTGTAGCAGTGGCCGGCAAACTGTGTTCTTCTGGATCGGACCAGTGAAGAAACACAGGGAAGGTTGCCGCATATTATAGATAAGTCGATGGGTAGCTCTTCCAAGAGAGATTTTGCGCTCTCATTAGAAGGCGGGTGTAAGTACCATCCAGCCGTTTCTCTAATTTCTTTGAAAGTGTCCACGTCTCAGAGCCATAGAGTATAATCGCCTCGACGGTCGTCCTAATTTTTTTTAAACTTTGAACCTCTTTCTGAGCTGGGATGACCATATCTTATGCATGTCATTACAGGCTGACCAGGCCATACCATTCCTAGTTTAATATAATAATGGTGTTGAATATAATAACAGGATTGAGTTAACCCTGTTATTAATTGGGTTGTGATTTCTTTACTCAAGATGGTCACTACTGTACCTGTGGTGATTACAGGAGATCACATGGCATGCATGAGATTAAGAAATCAGATCTGAAATAACAAACATAATTTTCACAAATAATTATTTTTTATCTTTATTCCATGTAACAGAGTTGAGCTGTATATGATTTACGACCACATACTGTATGAGAGTATAAATTACTATAAAACATTGTAAAATAAGGCCTCTTTCAGTAACATGTTGTTCAGAAGACTTGTAGAATGCCAATTCCTGTTGTTGATATTAGTAAAGGGCCAGTTCATTGCAGGGGCGGTATTGCAGTCGCTGTACCACACTTGTGTGACGAAAAGAGAGCTGAGCCAGAAGGCAAAGCTTTCTGTCTACTGAGCAATCTTTGTTCCTACTCTCACCTATGGTCTTGAAGTGTGGGTCATGATCGAAAGAATAAGTTAATAAGCAAATAACAAGTTGCCAAAATGAGTTTTCTTCGACGGGTGGCTGGCATCTCCCTTAAAGATAGGATGAGAAGTTCAGTCACGCGAGAGAGACTTGGAGTAGAGTCGCTGCCTCTTTGCTTGGAAAGGAGCCAGCTTAGGTGGTTCGGGCATCTGGTTAGGATGCCTCTCGGGCATCTCCCTAGGGAGGTCCTCGAGGCACGTCCCACTGGGACGAGATCAAGGCGCAGTTGGAGTTTTGACTCACTGGCCTTGGAACACCTCGGGATCCCCCAGGAAGAAGTTGCTAATGTTGCTCTGGAGAGGGAAGTCTGGAGCTCTCTGGTGGAGCTGTTGCCCCCGCGACCCGACTACGGATAAGTGGTAAAATGAATGTGATTTTTACACAATAGTAAAGGGAACATTTCAATTGATGATAAAAAGCTTTTAAAATATATATTTTGGGGGGCACGGTGGCACAGTTGGTAGTGCTGTCACCTCACAGCTAGAAGGTCCTGGGTTCAATTCCTGCTCGGGACGCTGTGGCTGCTGGCGGCGTGTTTCCTCCTCCGCGTCATCAGTGCCCATACCCGAGGCGGGGTTGGCGAAAGGGCCTTTCTGTGTGGAGTTTGCATGTTCTCCCCGTGTCCTCTAGGGTAGGTACCCTCACAAAAAACATGCAGTAATCCTGGTCTCTAAACTGCCTCCCCCTGGCCAGCCGGGGCGCCTGATGGAGGGGAAAGGAACTGATTGGAATAACGTGTTCCTTCCACGCGCTACATCCAACCAGGGAAACTCCCCCCTGTCAGGTGTAAAGGAGCAACTTGGACACTCAGGCATGAAGGAAGCATGAGTTCAAGTCCATTGCTCTCCCCATGTCCCCCATATATGGGGACTAGGTTGGCGGAGGGTGTGTAGAGCCCAGGATCACTTAGATAATTAACACAGGGGTGATAAATGGGTTACAAAATCGTGGGATAAAAAAAAATATATATATATATATATTTTTTTTTTGGTGACTCAATCGATAAAATACACCTGAAAAGGTCAGAGGTCAGAGGGCCCGCAAATCTACCAGTTTCGTGGAATGACTCAATATCTAAATAAATAGATGATATTTGATGGGGATGGATGGATGGATGGATGGATGGATGGATGGATGGATGGAGAGAGAGAGGCAAAGAGAAATGCAGAAAGTCAAAGTTGTACGATTTGTCACACACGCCGCAGTGAAATGTGCATTTGACCCATCTCAGACAGACAGACAGACAGACAGACAGACAGACAGACAGACAGACAGACAGACAGACAGACAGACAGACAGACAGACAGACAGACAGAGAGAGAGAGAGAGAGAGAGAGAGAGAGAGAGAGAGAGAGAGAGAGAGAGACTTTTAATCAATCTAAGGTCATGATTTAAGGTGATATCTTTCTCTGTCATGTCTGTGTGCACCCGCCCTGAGGCCATCACAGCCTGGCTGTCTGTTTCTAAATGCAGAAGGTTGATTGGCCAGCCTCTTTATCTCTTACTTAGCAGTTTAATCATATTCAGCACAGTGAATATTTAAACACCCGTCACAATTAAATATGAAAAGGGTAACATTCACTAAGCTAATTTAAACATGAAGACTTGTTAAACCAACGTTCTGATTCATATAATTTCATTGGATTCAAATAATTCCTATTGTCTTTACAGGTGATATCTGTAGCTTGAATATCGTGGCCATGAAGTGTTTGTGTTATTGCAATTTAAAGGAATATACTCTGAATACTCCACTATATATCAATTATATATCCATGGGCCTGAATCACTAAGCTGTTTACAGACACATTTTGAACGTAAAGGTTCCCAGTCCCACATTACCATTCCGATTCATCAACCATTTTAATCTGTGAATTTTGACACAGGTTCGCTCAGAGGAAGACTTGTACGTGGGACCAAAGCTATGTCTTTACTTAGAATGCCATATTCTTCATGCAAAATCAATTACAATAGTGCCAAACGTCGAAAAGTATGTAGACTATATGTGCCCAACATTTTTCAACATAAAAATGAAAGACAACATATGTCAAACGGTCTTTTTATGCATACTAGAGACATGCTGCAAATTCAACCGATTTCTATTTATTTTCATTTGACTCATTTAGAGATTAATTATTAGTTCTCTCGTGTTTTTTTGCCCACCGTTTTGCCTATTAGACTTTCATGCCAACATGCCATGCTATTCATTTATAATATTAACACATGAACTCAGTATTACCGTGATGAGGATACATATGGATGAAATCTAGCTGTGTCCATACTCCATGTCTATAATGCCGATGAGTCAGACAGTTCGTCCAAAGACAGATTCCCCTCAGTAATGATGTATATTTAGCACCAAGTTACCCAAATTGTGTCGTTAGCAGTGATGGTCGTCGAAGGAAGAAAGGAGAAGACCAGCAGGTTGTCGTCACATTCTGATCAGCTTTATTGAACAGAATAACTCAGTACAAGGCTTTCCACGGGCGGAAGGCCCCGTGAAATACATGGAGTCACAGCATAGCTAATCAGTGTGGACTCTCTAGAAGTTTCACTGCGTCCAAGTATTTACTAACTTCTAAGTCCCGCCCCCCTCCCTGGAAACTCACAGGCTCTTCCGGTCAAGGAGGAGGCGGGACATACACATGGCATGCAGCTCATGTGTCACTCTATGTTTTATACCAAATAAGACTAATTCAATATCTATACTATATATGGAGTATGCCGAACACATGTAATGAAATTGTTCAAACTATATTGTTAACCAGTCTAAATGATTAAGCACAAATACACAGTGTAGATTCATGTCAATTCTGGAGCAGAGAAGAAGCAGAGAGCTTGGAGCTCCCTGCACTCACACACAGCTGTTGGTTAGCAGTTTGAGATGTTACCAAGATTAGACACAGCACCCAGACCCCTGGGGTGCCTGGCCGCATTCTTAACAAAAGGCTTTGTTTTTACGGACTAGCTGTAAATAACTCTAAAGCAGTTGCACACACACAGAGTATTGCATGTCTCGACTTAGTTCTGTGTCCTGTGCACACTGACACTGTGTGTCAACTGTCTATTAAAATATCAACTGATTGATATATACGTGTCCATGTCTATAAAATATCCATCACATCCTCCCTCAACAGGCTCTTACGCCTGTTGCAATACCATAACAGCATCATAAGTCATAACCTGCCTAATTAATTTTTCCAAAAATAAATTGCCAAAAATATTTCTTTTTCCAAAATTAAAAATTAATCATTTAACCATAGTACAACGTGATAGACCTCCCTGGACACAGAAGCATCTTGTTAACTACCTAAATTGTATCAAATTAGAACCGAACAAGCATAGGGCTTGTTCTGTTGTAGGACAGACCTGAAACTGAACCATATTTAAAACAGAAATTAAACTCCTTATTTAACTGAAATCCTATTTAGACTAAATCAAATTTCTATATTGATTGAATTCAAATACCTGTCCTTCTTTAACTGAAATCCTATTTTAGACTAAATCAAATTCCTATATTGGTTACATCCTGTAATTGAAAAGTTAACACTCATAGCATGACAAAATGGTTAATCATAAAAACAAACATCCCTTTAACAGTACTATTTCAGTACCTTGTTATATCTACTTTGACCTATGTCAGCACAGAATACAACATACAAACATTAGAACAACATTTTCCAACATTAATCACAATTCAGATGAACCACGATTTTTTTTTCTCTCCATGACGCAAATTGTTCAGACGTTCAACGCGCTAGGGAAATGGTTCCCACAATTCTTTTTTCGCCTACAGAATAAAAACGCTTGGAACCTCCTTCTTGATTCTCAGAGCTCGCACATAGCTCTCAGATCTGTAGGTTTGAAGCAGACCGTTGTCACCATATGCTCCAGCACCAATGAACCACATGAGCTTAACTGCAGTCGGCAGTAGGACTCAGTAGAACTCACTTTGAGCATCACAAGGCTCGAGTGGACTGCAGATTCTCCTCGAGCAATCACAAGGCTCTTAGTGGACAGCTTATTGCTTAGTCATGTCAATCATGACAGCAAAAGCATTGAAACGTTCCTGTAGCAGGAACGCTCCTCTTCTCCATTGTATACGAACATTGGAACGGTCTGGCTTGGACCTCTCCTCCCTCCTAGTGCAGAAGGAGAACCAGTTTGCACCGGCCCGTGGGCCGTAGCCTCCCTTGGACCTCTCCTCTGTAGCGAACACAGGTCTGTGAAAGTCACCTGCTGTTGATTTCCGACGGTAGAAGCTGAGTTAGGAGCTCCTCTGTCGCTGTTCTCACAGCTGCCTGTAGACACCCCCCTGGACTCTCTGCCCTCGGGATGACCTCCTGTAGGCGCTGGTGGTCTCCCCGTGATCCTTTTGGTGCAGTCAGATGTCACTTTCGACACCTTCAGGAATCCATGGATGGACTCCTCTCTTCCACACCTTTTAAAGGAAGAAATACAGGCTCCCACTACAAATATCCCCAATCATTTCTTAGGATATTGATGACACTACAAGCTACTGGTCACTAAGATGACCTCTCTGGCATTAATCTCATTCTCTTTGCTAACCTCCCTAGTTCTGGCATGGCAAAGGAATGTATAGAGATTACAATGAGACCATTAAATGAGAGCCATAATAGTGTCACTGAACTATCTAAATTCACTGATGTCATGTCACCAAACGTATTGATGATAGGGCAGGACAGGTGATTAAGCTGAGGGGTACATTGCTTTAACCCTGAAAGGTTCAACCGTGGTTCTCGACTCCTCGGTTAAAACTTCCACTCCTAGCGATGTGGGTCAAATCCCCCTCCGTCATGCTACCAGCTAGTCGTGCTCAGAACACAGGGTTGCGAATTCCTGTGATCACTGTTATGTAGTAAGGCTGTCAGCCGCCGCTTTCATCACCCGACACACAAACAGGCACTATTAACTAAAGCCAATACTTCAAATTCACACCATAATACCCTCCCTTGAAACTGTAGTCCTTACGATCTACTCTTGACATCAGACTCCAAAAGCAGACATCACTTTGTGTACATGTCATTGCATGTCATTGGTCAATCAGTCATTCTTCACTCCTGTTCTTCAAACACTGTCCCATCTGTTTCTCTAAATAGCACCCCCAATAAATAGCTGCCTGCAGGACAGCTCAGTGGGTCTTTTAAAACAGACAGTGATAGGAGATAAGGAAGGGACAGGATGTCCACACCTGGCCCTAAAGCTCTCTATCTTAAGACTATTTTAGGGTGAGAAGGGATTTTAGCTCTCTCCCCCTCTTTCCCTAAAAGCACATTCCGTCAGAGCATGCTAAAATTGTCATTGCAATTCCTCACACGTAGCTCTGTATGTATTTACTCATTTAACTATCACTTTTAGAATGGCTCCTACTAGCAATATTTCACCGGACATAGCTAGAACCTTCTTGAATTAAGTAAGTCTAGTATGAAGTACATTCAATCATTAATTCACTCACACATACATTATTCTCAATCAATTCTCGATTTCATTCACACTACAAACACTCTCAGGCTTGTGTGACCTTTTCATTGAAACCCCTGGCTGGTGTCTACCCCAAACTCAAGCTTCATACGGCCTGGCAAACATTGCTGCTTCTCATGACACCTGAGGTGTACCAAACCATAAATCCACCACCAAAATAAAAAAGATCAACCGTAGACAAGTCTACCATTGCTATGCCTTTTTTCAATGAAAAGTTCCCTGGCCTGTAAACACTTTCATACAGAGTTGATTCAAAAATACTACCACTGTTTTAGTAGTATTATTTTCCAACCCTTCAAACTCACTCATTTCACACAGTCGTTTCACTCACTCATGCACTCAAACAAACAAGGTGGAAGTAATATTTGTCTTCCATTGCAATAGGAGACGGAGACTCTCTCACTCCGTGACACAATCTCACACACACACACACACACATGCATGGGAATAGTTACCCCATCACCCACACACTCATTTGCATACAACCAACCCCATACTGAGTTCACCCTAAGCAACTGTTTTTTGTCCCAGAATCAAATTACTCACGCAGAACTATATATAAACTTTACTAATGAGAACTGTATTTTTAACAATCCCTAATTAACCTATACCTAACTTTTACCTAAATGTAACCATTTCCAATTTGAGATGCATTTGTCATTTACCTTCTAAATTTTATTCGGACCCCCAAATTTAACCCACATTCTTTAAACCTTAATTGTCCCCAATCTCTGAGTTTTTGAGCACAAGACAACAAAATAGACTGAGCTGTTGTCTCCGTCAAAATTTAAATGAACCTCCCTACTGTAATATCTATATTATTCATTTAAGAAAAAAGTCAATCTACCTTTAAACAGTCTCTGATCAAAAATGAGGTAACACCCTATTATAGCTACTATTTTCACCAGGGCCTAACCCCACACCATATTCCTACAGTGAAGTTAATAGACTCGCTATCGTGGTTACTATATGCCCAATGGTTACTCTTAGCTCCACATTTTAACACAGAAAATGTCCATAAATGCACTTTAAATAATCTCTCAAATATAACGTCACTCTTATACATTTATACACTCTAACGTACATGAATAGCCATATTATAGTTCCCTTATCTAATTTAGTTCATGCATCCAGTTTATTTGTTAACCTCTTATTAATTTCGTTTATTTATCTAGTTTGTTCATAAATGTATTAACCTATACTCCCCCCTGAGCCATGACCCACCATGGCTCATGACAAGAATCAGATCACCACAGAAAACAGTGCTACGCCATCCATAACATCACTCTCAGTACAGTCATACAGTCAGTAGACCAAACCAACTGACACACGCATCCATCACGCACCCACGCACAGGCACAGGCACGCACTACACACACCGAGTACAGTCATACATACTCATCACGCACTCATCAGACGCACCCAAGCAAGGCAGGCACGCACGCACCATAAACAACCACCCACAAGTACACACGTACAGTACAGTCATACCGTCGCACGCATATCACAGACGTACCACGCACTCAAGGCACATGCACGCACGCATGCACAACAAAACCATAGGCTTTGCCAAGCCAAAGATAAACTGTCACTCAAAGTCCCCAAAGAAAATAAAACAGCGCCGAAAGAGCGCACACCCACACGCACACGCGCACGCACGCAGCGGGCGTAAGGGAACAACTTTAGCAAGAGCTGCTGACAGAAAACCAGCCTAAGTTTAGAAACAACGCTTCTAGTTCAAGCATTCTACATCCCCACATTCCCTGTAACTGGGAAAGTGAAAAATAAAAAGCACAAACAGTCCGCATCACATACCGGAAGTCTGAAGAGAGTCTAAAAAGAAACAAGACACCCCCCCCTCGACCGGGAAAAAACAGCACGGCCAGAAAAACCGCAAAGGCCTCCTGGGTAAAAACATGGCCGCGACCAAACAATAATAACAAGACCTCAACAAGTCGTCGTGAATCCTGCTACAGATGACAAACATATCGAAAACGAATCAGCCCGTCCCCCACATCACAGACATCACAGGGAACGTAGCCACAACGCAAACGAAAAACAATATTAAAGTTTAAACACTTCAGAAAACAGGGGGGGTTCCCCCGGAGAAACCCCCCGCCACCATACGGTCCCATAACGAACCACAGACAAAAATAAGAGATCTCATCCTACCTAAACATCAACGCACAACGTGTTCTCCCACAAAACCACCGCGCACGGAGAAAACAGCACAGGCACAAAACAGGAACCACAATTAATCTAATAAAAATAATCCCCATACGCCCGCACATTTCCCCCAGCAGCAATGTAAGAAAAAACACGCACACGTCGAAGTGCGCGCACATATGCATCGTATATATATATACGTCACAAAATCCCTGTTTTGCAATACGCACGCCGGCTCGTCTTACTGGGCCTTGCGTAGTCCGACAATAATCTCAGAAGAATAATATTAATAAATATTAATATTAATAATCCAAAAGCAGACTACTATTCCATACACCCAGCAGCGTAGGGCCCAGTTATCCTACTAAACACCTTCGGCTTGCCCTCAGGAACGCACAAAACCGTCCAAATATTGTGCACTTCCATTTAAAATGAGAGCAGCCACGCAAACAGCAAGTGGACATGAAAGACAATCGCACACCAGGCGCGCCTCCCGGTCTCCCCGAAAAACGCGTCTAGTTTGCAACTGCCTTAACCTATGAGGCACGCTACTCTGAACACACGCTTCACATTTGAAGCAGAAGGTAATAATTACATAGATTTAAAAAACCCACATCTTCTGCACATTGGCCAGGTATGCTTCATGACAGCCATCACTTGACGACGGACTATCAAAAAGTAGGAAAGTACTTAATTGTCGTAAAAAATGAATTTCAAAGGGATAAAGACAAGTTTATGACTAGCTCGCCTGGCGTTTACAGAAAAAATAAAACAATGGTGAATGAAAACACGCGTTGCCACTGAGCAGACGACCCCCCTCTTCACCCCAACTCACCTCGATCACCCCATCACCGCCACGACACAGAGCCACAAAAGTGACCCCCAGCAGGTCGCAGGTCCGTTCAGCGTGGCATAGAAACTATACACCATCATTCCTCCAGTCCATTTGGCGCCATTTATGATGTATATTTAGCACCAAGTTACCCAAATTGTGTCGTTAGCAGTGATGGTCGTCGAAGGAAGAAAGGAGAAGACCAGCAGGTTGTCGTCACATTCTGATCAGCTTTATTGAACAGAATAACTCAGTACAAGGCTTTCCACGGGCGGAAGGCCCCGTGGAATACATGAAGTCACAGCATAGCTAATCAGTGTGGACTCTCTAGAAGTTTCACTGCGTCCAAGTATTTACTAACTTCTAAGTCCCGCCCCCCTCCCTGGAAACTCACAGGCTCTTCCGGTCAAGGAGGAGGCGGGACATACACATGGCATGCAGCTCATGTGTCACTCTATGTTTTATACCAAATAAGACTAATTCAATATCTATACTATATATGGAGTATGCCGAACACATGTAATGAAATTGTTCAAACTATATTGTTAACCAGTCTAAATGATTAAGCACAAATACACAGTGTAGATTCATGCCAATTCTGGAGCAGAGAAGAAGCAGAGAGCTTGGAGCTCCCTGCACTCACACACAGCTGTTGGTTAGCAGTTTGAGATGTTACCAAGATTAGACACAGCACCCAGACCCCTGGGGTGCCTGGCCGCATTCTTAACAAAAGGCTTTGTTTTTACGGACTAGCTGTAAATAACTCTAAAGCAGTTGCACACACACAGAGTATTGCATGTCTCGACTTAGTTCTGTGTCCTGTGCACACTGACACTGTGTGTCAACTGTCTATTAAAATATCAACTGATTGATATATACGTGTCCATGTCTATAAAATATCCATCAGTAATCAATAAAGCTTTGATTAAAAAAATTATAATCGGATATTGACAGATTCCAGCATCATCTTTTTACCTCGGAAAGGTGAGTGAGCAATTGTTTAGTAGAAAGGGCTTGGTCATGAGGTTAAACTTTGTAAACTAACTTAACTTCTTGTTCTGCTTACATGTGAGAGTTGGCTATAACTTTATTAACGTTTGCTTGCTCTGATCTACAAGTTGTCAAGTGGGTGCGTCCCGATGCGTTGTAAAGCTTGTAGATCTGTCCATTTTGAGGAGTGGACGAGTGGTGATGTCATAGGAACGTTTCACTGCACCCCATTGAGTCACTTTATAGGCACTATTTTCGAACAGCTTAGGCGCCATGTGTAGGCATCGGTAGAGTGTTAAAATGTACAGCTAGTCTACCCTCTTCCACTAGGGGCAATGGCCTTGAGAACTGCTTGAGAACAAAGCATTTGCAGTGAATAGCACAACTGTAGTCCAGGGTTTCCAGAAGGTACTACGTGCCATATAGCCCTTTTCCTAGCTCTGGTGCATTTTCCCATAGCTTTGTTTGATTGGCTCAGCAGAAGATTCCGGTTCAAATCTGCTGCCAATCTAATCAAACAAAGCAACTGAACCGGACACAAGAAATGGGTATGTGCCACCTTCTGGAAAGCCGGGACGACAGTTATGCACAGAGCCTATTATGGGTAAGTGCATAAGTGCACTCGTTGGGGTTGAAATAGGCATTGTTAGTATGGTTAAAGGCCCTTAAAGGCCCCGTTCCACAGTACAGAATGGTTCTGAGCACGCTTCATAACTGTTCAAATTACATTTCCACGTGCGCATGGTCTGGCTCTGGTTGTCTAGGCAGGGTATAAACCCTGCTCAGTTGGCCTGCTCGCTATCCGCGTTGAGCATACAATCATGTTCAACCAACAGTGCTTTATGACATACTATAGGTATTCAGTCAGTCAATGATTTGATTCATATAAACATGTCACCACACACATGTAGCGTGTTTACGTCTACTGTAGGTCATACACAGCATGCGATTGTAAACAGTTTTCAGTTGTTACAAAGATGTCCAAATCGGCGGCATGGACAGTGGTTAAGCTTTGGCACAGGTTTAATTAAAACATTTCTTGTTGAGGTTATGCCCAGCATGCCCAGCAGGTGCATTCAATATCTCTCCAGCTTAACTTTATATTATACAGCGGTACAAAGCTTGATGTTACATTCCGCAGGTACGCAATGTAATCAAAATATTTTAGCATCGTATACACATCAACACACTGACTAAACATTTGCAAAATTGACAGTGGCTTCCAAATCACTCTTCAGACGAATCCACCTGTTTCCTTTGGCCTGTTGTCTGCCTGACTGACTGGTGCATCCATGCTCTCAGTCATTCTAATGTTTTTCCCCCCTAAGCCCTATATTCATGCAGCTGGACACATTTACAAGCCAGTGAAATGCAGTCACCTCTCCCCGAGTGGACAAAGCAACATTGCCAGTCTGCACTCGTATATCTCCAAAATATATTATACACATGCATGTGTTTATAACTCACCGCATGCAGCAACGCTCGCATCCATCTGCACTTAGCTACAGACAGACTCCTCCTTCATTAGCCGATGGCACCTTTAGCTTATGGTCAGAGCCTCGTGCAATGTCTATAGTATAATGAAATTTATGAAGAAGAGCCACTTGGTATGCTATAGCTATGCGGCAGCAAGTCCCCATGCTCAGAGAAATCCACACGTTCGCTTTTATAGATTGCATAATGGCTTGCATGAAAATGGTTTCACACTAACATAAATCAAATGTCAAAATACAACCGGAGCAAGACAATTCCCAGGGTGCGCATGCACGCACGCACGCACGCACGCACGCACGCACGCACGCACACACACGCACACACGCACTGTGACGCACACACACACGCACACACACGCGCGCACACACAAGAAAGGCAGATGCACACATACTCAAAGGACTCAGCCATCCAAAGAGCTTAAAGCCTTGCTTATGCAGATACATGTAGTGCCTAATAGCATACATAATAATTTATTAAGAAATGTTAAATATTCATCAATATTAAATTAATCATTTATAGCGGATCTTTAAATTAAAGGGTGTCCTTGAAGTTTTAGATGTGCAGAGGTGTCTTCGGCAAAGAGACGATCCCCTGTGGACATTTTAAATCTCTGATGTATAACACTTGGACGGCTATTGTTTAATGACTCTCCCACTTTGATATAGCCTCTCACAGAGGAAAGGAAACACACACACACGCGCAGAGAACAAATGTCCCAGTAAAAGTCATTAATTGCTAGTGCCATAATTAACATTATCACCCTGTAGAAGAAAAAAGGGGAAATAACACGCCGCCGAAACACGCAGCGCAATAAATAGGGAAGAGAAAATTGGACATAACAAATGTCTCCTCAAATGTAACAAAATGTAGCAGTGTGTCCATTGAACAAGTTGAATTACTGTCACTGGCTTGAAGCTGTACCAGCTCTCTCTCTCTCTCTCTCTCTCTCTCTCTCTCTCTCCACTTTATCCAACTCAAGGTCATTGTTCTGGTCCCTGTCTCCATCTCCTGCCTTGAGGAAATACAAGCAAACAGCGCTATACGATATGTGGTGAAACACTCACAGCATTTTTTTTTAGGTGGCAGTAGCATGTGCTTCACAATGAACCCCCCCCCCCTCCCTACCCCCGCCCCCCCCATAACCCGATGGTGGAAAACGTGTTGAAATCTGCTGTGGCTTTTGTGCTTTTGCGAGAATTGAGACATCATCGGCCCCCGTAAGGCGGAAGAAGAGGGGAAGGACACGGCACCTTGCCAGGGCACACCGGCTGGCGACACTGCGTGGGACGACACTGTTACACAGCAGCCCCCAATGCCAATGCCCTCATGTGCTCAACACAGGCTCCGGAGCCTCCAGGGCAGGCCGAGGTCGCCCGGGTACCCTGCCTCCACACCTGTCCTCCTCCTCACCTTCTCCACCTCATACACAGGTACACCTGGACCCCCTTCTTGAACAGGCAACGCAAGGTCACCATGTGCAGATGGAAGGAGGAACACAAAAAAATGCCAAACATGTTTGACGGGCATGCTGCTGATCGAGCGTGAAGGCGAAAGGAACAAATGCAGGCTATGTCTGGTACAGAGCTCTCTATTCACAGGAGGATTTCCCACTTACTGTAATTCAGTCTGAAAATAGAGAATTCCTTACCTTCTACTCTAATCCATTCAGCTAACACCCCCTTGGGCAGGTGGAGAGAAATGCCATGTTCAGACTGGCAGCCCAAATTTTAACAGAAAAAAAAAACAAAAAACTTGGAAACTGATTTTTGCTCATCAGATCTGAGCCACAATCCTAGGTGGTTTGATAAAATCTGATTTCTGAAGATGTGTCTCAGTCTGGACACTTGGAAACTGAACTTGAAGCCTGATTTATACTTTGTCGTATATGACAGTGTCGATTGGCAAAAATATCCGGTCTACAAGCTCAACAACGCAATCTAAAAGGTCTACAGTGTGTCACACTGTGGCAAAAATGTGATGCGTTGTAGACCTTGCACATTTACTATTTCCACCGAGCAGTGAAAGTATAAAATTATTACAAACGCTGATGTAATTTTTACCACAGCAACCAATTAATTTGACGTCTGAATACACATATCCGTCCGACATGATCACTAACAGTCTGGACAATCCTTCACTTTGCCTACAAATGGAAAGATTTACAAAAGTATGGTCAAACTGGGTCACGTATGCAAGTCAACAAGGTTTTAGAGAAATATTTTTTGTATTTTTCTTTATTTGTCTGTTTGATTGTCTTGTTTGTTCTTTATTTTCTGTCAGTTAAAAAAAATATATGAATTCATATGAATGAATCAGTCCTAAATATGGTACTTGAGAAACATTGGTTGTGCATGCAGTCTGAACAAAGCCTAAGTCAAGTCTGTCGGTATAGCAATGGCAAGCTTGAGAGCAAGGGTTAGGAAAAAAAGGTGGCTTATTAAAGATTACACTTGCCATGATAGCCAAATGATCAGTAGCTAATTCATTGTGTGGCCCTCTCTCATCGCTCCCTAAGCCTACTTATTACTAGAGGGCTTTACATCTACACATCTATAGCTGATGAGGGCAGAGAGAGAGAGAGAGAGAGAGAGAGAGAGAGAGAGAGAGAGAGAGAGAGAGAGAGAGAGAGAGAGAGAGTCGGACAGCAGCAGCCTGATATTAGATTCCATCTTCAAGTCTCTTCACTTGGTCTAGTCATTGCATGTGATATGGAGTGAAATATGCACACTAAACCTACAGCCTAATGGATTTTGCCTTTATAATTGTGTGTGAAATGCATAGAGATCTGAGCATTTAATCCAGTTTCCTTTATACATATAGCAACCAGTGCCGAGGCTGGCCTTTTGATAAAGGGGCTTAACCCCATGCGTCATTTCCTTGTTTCAAGTGTTTCCTCTATAAAGCACAGTTCAAATTAATTTCCTTTAAGTGTTTTCAAATTGCTCAACAACAATGGCCCTCGACTGTTACAAGTCCTTTGATCTTGAGTTGTTTCGTCAAAAGAAAAATTAATTTCCTTTTACATACATGGATAATATACCATATCGCACCAGCCCGGGAAACCCATATACTCTATAAAGGCCAGGCTTTCACATGAATCAGGCGATATTGCCTAGAAAGAAGAATGCAAGAGGGCCAGAGCACCCAGCACTGAAATAGCATCACCCAGGGCTACTTCTGATTGAATGTTTTATCACAGACAATCCTGAGTGGAGAGAGAGGGGGAAAAAAAGAAATAATTCATTCATCCTGCTCAAGTAAAGGACTATAACAACCATGTAATTCCTCTTGAGATTTTCCCCCTTTACGGAGCACTTTGATTTGTCATGTTCTTCATGTTCTTCTCATCCCTCTTTCTTCCCTGCACTCTGCTGCTGTGTGGTGGGTATCGCATGCTGTAATTCAGCTTTTTTTTATAACCCCCGCTTGCTCATTCACCTATTGAGTATCTGCCTGTGTAGTTCCAGGGCCACACGAGTTCATCACTCTGCCTCAGTAAAAGGATACAATAAGTATGTGTCCAGGGCGGCTCAGGAAGGGCGTGGATATCCATCAGCGGGACATATGATGGATCGCGCCAGTGTATGGGATGAATAGACATGCAACGCAAAACACACTGAGGCCAAAAATGGGGAGGAATATACATTACCTCCATTTAATCATCTGCGCCTGTATGTTAGCGAGGCAGGCGGGCCTGGCTCTCTCTCTCTCTCTCTCTCTCTCTCTCTCTCTCTCTGCTGCCTACAAAAGCTTCGTACAGATTGATTATGTACAGAGAAGCAGCGAGCACAGCCGCAAAACACCTGCCAAGAAGCAGCTCGGCAGTTAAGCTTTCTCAGTGGTGAAAAAAAAAGAATCATGTAAGGAGCCAGCGAAAAAGAAAAGAAAGGATGACTTTTTTCTAAAATGTTCACCCAGTGTCAATCATCTAATGTAATCCTGGACGCTACACTCCGTCTGCCAACCTGGGGAGAGCAACGCACTGACCTCATGCTTCCTTCAATGCATGAGGAGTCCAAGCTTCTTCTTTACACCTGACAGGGGGGAGTTTCCCCAGTTGGACGTAGCACGTGGAAGGAACACGTTATTCCAACCAGTTCCTTTGCCCTCGATCAGGCGCCCCGGCTGGCCAGGGGGAGGCAGTATAGAGACCAGGATTACTGCATGTTTTTGTGAGGGTACCTACCCTAGGGGACACAGGGAGACTATACAAACTCCACACAGAAAAAGGATGACTTCTTGAAGTATACATTTCTACTATATTACATATAGTATAGTATATATTACTACTGCAAGGTTTTTATTTTTCGGCACAACAATGTTAAATTGACTGTGCAGTCTCAAAATGAGCTAACATTCACTCAGTCTCCAAACTGTCAAGAGTCAAGTAACTCTTTGTTCCTCGTGGAAAGCTGATATGAGTAGAGATGAGGACAAGGCATGCTGATGAAGACCGATGACTTGTTAATCTTCAATGGGACAGAAGAGGTGAAAGTTCATCGGAGAATTGAGGTGAAAAGTCAGAGGATATCAGAGTTTCCACAGCTGTGAGATAGTGAGTATACACCGCCAGCACCGGTCTGGTATGGAAAGAAGCGGGTCATTATAGGAGTGGAATACAAATAAAACATGGAAAACTGATAAGGTGTTCAGTGGGTTTTAAAGTCTCATCATCATCTCCTGCACGTAACTGTCTTCATGCCCCGGGCCTTATTTAACCTCCAAGTTAAAATACTCACCGCCTTTTACACCCACATGAAACTGGGCCATTAAGGTCATCCTGGATAAATGTATTCATGAAATGTGATCTGCATGAATGGGAATAAAGATAGGCTATTAGAGTCTGTGATATGGCGTGGCCATCGGAATCCCAGCACCGGCGGTTTGATTGATGATTATTAGCGTTCTTGTCCTAAATCTATTTTACAGGACGTGTCATATTCATTTTACATTAACGGTGCCAGCCAGCGGTAGTCGCTTCGAGTGCTAAAAACGTAAACATGCCTCCTGTCCTGGTGTATATTGAAGAGAGCAGCCTTTACATGTCAAGGCTTTAACACCAAAGAAGAATGCAGTCTCTCTCTCTTGAGACAAACGGAGGAACCACTGCTGGGTTTCAACTCAGTTTGCTCCCTGTCTAAAGATGGGATTTTGAAGGACTCTCACCTAACTAAAGATGAAGGGGAAAGACAGCAGATTGAGAGGAAAAGCAGGCGATGGGAAGAGGAGAGGAGCAACGGGGAGCGATTCTGTACCACTTGAAAAGACACTTTCCATGAAGGGGAGCAAAGCGCCTTTTATGTTTCTTTCATGAGAGGATGAAGACATAGGGAGCACTCGGTTTATTTCGAATATACATGGAGAGGTTGAACTGCTCTTTTATCCGGATCCAATAACACTCACCGCCCATGCATATAGATAAGAGGTATATGCAAATCAAAGCTCTCAGTCATACTTTTGTCTTGTTTGGCTTCGAATAGTGTGTCGAATCTACCAAAGTGTGTTGTATGGTATATAAACTGTAATGGGGATGTTTCATCACAACAGCTGTTCACACAGGTAATAGAGTAAGGAAAGATAGGCATACTATATGGTCCAGTGGTTTTCAAACTTTCTCATGACAAGGGCACCAAATTGAGATGTATTTGGAAACAGAACCCGATCTGAAAATGTTTTGTGCAAAAATGAAAAATCACACTTTAGGTGACAGTTTACTATGAAAACCTGCGTCTCGCATATTCGTCACGTCTCGTGACACGCTCCATATATGGCCAATTCATTCCATGTTGATCTGACCTCATCAAACCCTGTACACTCAAGGCACGCTCCATATATGGCCAGTACAGAATTCATTCCATATGTTGATCTGACCTCATCAAACCCTGTACACTCAAGGCACGCTCCATATATGGCCAGTACAGAATTCATTCCATATGTTGATCTGACCTCATCAAAACCTGTACACTCAAGACGAGCTCCATATATGGCGCGTGTCATGGAGAAGACTGGATCATCACCTAGATCTGCATATATGGAGCCGGCCAGCAACTCTACAACTGACCTCACGGACACCTGATTAATAGTTTAACTCCTGCTTCTTAATAGTTTAACTCCTGCTTCTTAACTGTGCCGTATTAAGAAGCTCAGTTTTTTTTCAGCGAGACCTCGCCATTGGGGCTTACTCTCGCTTACTGGTGTTTTTGAGGTGCGCTAACCCACAGGTTTAAGGTTTGTTTTAAAACCGCCATTGACAATGAAGGGAAAAATTACGTCATCTTGTCCCTAACACAAACATTAAATGCAATTAAAGACAATTTAATGTTTGTGTTTGGCACCGTTTGTTTTACATCACCATTACATCACCTAATCAACATGAGTTAGACTTTAATAGCCTATATTAGCGCCCCTCACTTCACACAGGTGGGATTTTTATCATGATGAACATGTATGTGATGAAGTCAAGCAAACAAAAGTCCACAGCCTTGGCTGCCACATGATGTCACAGGGGGCATGCTGATTTTCACATGATGTCACAGGGGGCATGCTGATTTTCACATGATGTCACAGGGGTCATGCTGATTTTCACATGATGTCACAGGGGACATGCTGATTTTCACATGATGTCACAGGGGGCATGCTGATTTTCACATGGTACAACACATGATGTAAATTCTCCATTCATTGTCAATGGGAATTTGATAAAATAGCCGATTTGCTCGTCCTCAGATGACGTCAATTCTCCATTCATTGTCAATGGCATTTAATGTTTGTTTTTTTACAAAATAGGTGATTTGCTCAGATACATATGACGTAAATTCACACTCAGATAGTTCAAAGTGCTCTAAACAAACATTTTAAAAGTCCATAGACTGAATCAAAATGTATCCCAATTTGAGAACCAGTGCTGTATAGTCTCGTCAGTAAAATGTGTACTCAGAGAGTTTAAAATTACCACTCAGGCCCGCTTTTTACAGTCCAGTAGCATAATTGTAAAGTCACCTTTTGGAAACAATCGGGTTGTCGTCTCGCTTGTTTTGCAGCTGGATACTATTTTTGTGGAGGTGCATCCATTTGACAGAGTTTGCGTATAGTGGATGGTATATGGTTGGTGGACAGTCTCTCACAGCCAGGGCCGAAGAGCTCAGCTCACCTCTCTGTCTCATCTGGGAAGCCCTGGGGCTGGACCGAGGGAAGAGGAGAAGGGCTGAAGGCAGCGGGGCCGGATGAAAAACGAGGGTGTCACAGCATTGTTGCAAGGTTAGCACACCCGCTAATGGAGCTGTGCTGGGGCAGGGCACCCTGAGGATCGACCCCGCCAAGGGGGGCATGTACGAGCCTAAGATAAACTACTGTAGGGGGCATGGCACTGCCCCAAGCCCCTCTACTGCCCGCTAAGCACTCGTGCAAGCATGCACACTCGCGCACGTAGACGCACGCACGCACGCACGCACGCACACGCACACGCACTCACACACATATCATGAGCTAGAAACACCCTCCCAATATTTGTAGCTGACCATCAGATGTGCCGCGCTGAAAGATCCCCATGGACTGTTCCTCATATAAAGCACAGAGTTTGACACAGCACTATTCTCCGTTTCTATAAAGCTGAGAAACATTGTTGTTATTTAACTCTGATGACGGGTCAGGGTTAGAAGAGTACAGCCAGGTAATTTCATCATCTCGGCTGACGACAACACAACTTCACAGAGAGAGCTTTTTCTTCTTTTTACCACATAGAAGTTATTGAATGTTTTATTATTTTTTCCTAAAACCCATAACTATCAAATGTGAAGACTATACTGTTGTATAATAGCGGAGGAAGACCTCTATAGCTGGAAGGGGCAAAGCTGATTGAAAGAGCAGATGTTTTGGACATTGAAGCGAGAGATGGGACCACTCCGGGGGTTCATGTTTCAGAACAGCACGCCAAGCCGCGCTGCTGTGCTGTCTGTCCAAGGCCTCATCGTGTTCTGTATATAAGGCTACATCATGGGAACAAGCTACAGTGACCCCGCTTTTCAGCAGCGCTGAATGATTTCAACACAGACAAAGCAAAGTTACTATATTTACCCAGGGTATCTGGGCTAAGCTCGAGAACTTGTTTCCAGCCAGGCCCTGCTCATAGAACATTTCATGGTAGTGGTTCAATGCCTTGCTCAAGGGCACTTCAGCGGTGGTAATTTTAACGTGTCGGACCGCTGATTCGAACTGGCGACCTTCCGGTATCAAGACTGCTCCGCAATCCGTTCAACCACCGCTGCCACTAAGATATGCAGGTATAGTTTCTTTATGATCCCTTACAGCTCAGAGCCAGAGCGTGTGCACACTGCACACAGACAGCCAACAGAGAAATGAGAGGAAATAAAGAGTGAGACATTATGGCTGACTTTCTCCTGCAGTGCAGAGACACTGATGGCCTGGTCAGGGGTGTGCGGAGTTCAAGGCAGAGGGGGAACGTTGGGAACGACGTGCCCTGGAAGGTCTCCCTGTCACACGGGACTCCTCATTGACAAAGAAGGCTCTGTTTGGGCAGAGTGGCAGCCATATTAATGACCAGTTTATCACTGTTTGTCAGGGGGGGGTTCCCAGCAGGGCTTTAAGGAGACTAACTTCCTGCCAGGAGAGGAAAGGAATGCTGACATCTTCCTGTTGGCTGCTCATAGGTGCTTCTTGATTGGTCAAGAGGGGATACCGACAGGTTGGACAGAAGGCACGTGGACGGGTCAGTTAGCCATGGTTTGATTGGACAAAAGGAATGTGGAGAGGTCAGTGGAGTCCAGGCAGCGTCAGCGCCAGGGTGGAGGATTTGAATATGAGATTAATATCCCTCCAATACGAGAAAAGTGGCAGAAAAGAGGCGAAGGGGCTTGAGAAGAGAAAAAACGAGAAAGGAAAGTGTGTTCTATTGTGAAACTTACAGTAGGTGTATTATTACCAGTAAGACACCCTGAGGGCCTCGCCCTAAAGGGCAAGGTCGCGTGCACACATCCGCCTGGGTGACACTGAGCTTAATATCTTCAGTGTCTATAGCGAATACTTCCAGAGAATCTCCTCTCCTACTTGCTCAGTCAGTTTCCTGTGTTCCGTAGTTCCAGTGTGATATCTCATAATTCTTTTAGAGTTCTCAACAGGCCCGGAAATTAAGGGCCGGCCCTACCTTGGGCCCTGTACACTCACAAAGAATGTCCCCTCTACCACCCTCTGATCTCCATATACTGTATGGGGCTGAAACAAAATCAAACCCTGTACACTCAAGACATGCTCCTTATATGGCCAGTACAGAAGTCATTCCATGTTGATCTGACCACGTATGCCAAAGCGCCAGCGCTCGCCCAGCAGTCTGCCATCAACTGCCATCAGCTTCTCGCCCTCAGGCGTCTTACTGGTGTGTATATATATATATATATATACACACACACACACACACACACACACACACACACACACACACACACACACACACACACACACACACACACACACACACACACACACACATTTGTATTTGTTTTTCTGAGGATGTTGTCCAGAGAATTGAACTGTGCCACTACAGTATGACAGTACGTGTAATTACCACTTCAACGCACAACTCCATCACGCCATGCATATAATAGGGCCACCCGTTTTCATAAGGATTCTATAATGAAGCCCAGCCCACATTACTCTCCCATTTTCCATCATGGCTCAGTCCACAGGCTGAACCCTGTGAAGAAGAGAAGATCTGGGGGAGGGAGAAAAAAAAGGCTGAGGTTTTGTGGGGTTCCCTCTTGAGCCGTGACATCACTGCTGCCGTCAACACCACTAATCTCAGCGGCGTTGCTCTTTGGCCGGGGCTGCACTGACTAGACACTAGAGACTACCTGAGCCTGATGGAGAGAGTATGAGAGAAGGACTGTGTGCAGTCGGTGTGTCAATGTGACAGTGTGCATTAACCATTAACGTTGTGTATATGTATTTGTTATGCGTGTGTGTGTACACTGCAGGGATCTGTGCGAGAGTTGGGCGGTGCACTATAGCTGCGGCTATATTGAAAGGCTGGATTGAGACAGCTATAGGGGCCCTTCTGGGGCCCTTCACCAAAAGCCCCTGTAGTGGCTGTAACAAAGCTTCTCTTATTCAGGGGCGGCAGACACAGAGGCCCACGGGGAGAAAACCTCAAAGACTTTAACAACACCTCAAACCCCAGCCACCATGATGGCTTGTTTCTTTCATTATTAAACTCAAACTGGGGGGGGAGGGCGGGCGAGCGGCTCTGTGGGTGCCAGTGTGGGCATGCCCGTATTAAAGAGAAAATAAGCTCTCTTGCCCACACACACTATCGCTCACATGGCACCGTCGTCGACGCCCACAGGGCATTATTATATGCGTGGAAGTTTCCAGCGCCGGCGTCTCATCACACACTGTGTAATATGTTTCCACGTGTGGTGGCAATTAAAAGAGTCCAAACACAGTGAGGTGTAACCGGAGCCACGCTGGCTCTCATGTGCCGAGACCACAGTGTCTCTCTCCAGTCCCTTTTAAACAACAGTACAGTGGAATTACCTTCAGCGCTGCAAAGTAACTAAGTGCATTTACTTAAGTACTGTAATTAAGTATATATATACACTTTTGAGGTATTTGTACTTTACTTGAATATTTTCAATTTCCAATGCTTTTACTTCTACTCCACTACACCTCGGATCCAAACATTGTACTTTTTACTCCACTACAATTATTTGACAACTTTTGTTACTATAGTTACTTTAATATTTTACAAAACATACACCAGTAAGGCCTCACTCACACCTTTAAAACATTGATGCATGCTTGTTGTATGAATGTTGTAAGTGTCATGGCCGCCCCAATGCATTTCCAATGGAAGTTAGGGGTTAGGGTTAGGGGTTGGGGTTGGGGGTTGGGGGTTAGGGTTGGGGGTTAGGGTAGGGGTTGGGGGTTAGGGTTAGGGGTTAGGGTTAGGGGTTGGGGTTGGGGGTTGGGGGTTAGGGTTGGGGGTTAGGGTTAGGGTTAGGGGTTAGGGTTAGGGGTTGGGGGTTAGGGTTAGGGTTAGGGATTGGGGGTTAGGGTTAGGGTTAGGGATTGGGGGTTAGGGTTAGGGTTAGGTGCCGGCATGTGCCGGCATATGCTGGCATGTGCCGGAAGGCGTCGGCAGGTGCCGGAAGGCGTCGGCATGTGCCGGCAGGCGCCGGCAAGTGCCGGAAGGCGCCGGCAAGTGCCGGAAGGCGCCGGCAAGTGCCG